>NC_064631.1:292787292-293387292 GCF_023864275.1 Schistocerca cancellata | reverse complement strand
GTCAACCTCTTCTATCTGCTCTTCTTCATACTTTATGCATATGCTGGGTGGAAACCTCTTACAGGTTCTGAATTGCATATAGTGAGTCTTTTCGAATGCCAGTGAGTTGGCTTTAAACCATTTATTAATATCCATGAAAATATCGTTAGCAGATCTTTCTAGAACTACACTTGACATACTATTTATTGCAATACTTGTGTCATCTACTTCTGGCAATGTAACTGATGAGAGATCATTAATGTACACAAGAAAAAGCAATGACCCTAAGATGGATCCTTGTGGGACACCACATGTAATGATGATGACTCATGACTTAATTCACTAGTCCCTTGCACTGATACCCTTTGTTTCCTGTTAGTGAGGTATGACTTGAACCATTTTGCAGCACTGCCCGTGACACCATAGAATTCTAATTTATTTAAAAGGATGTTGTGGTTCACACAATCAAATGCCTTTGACAAATCACAGAAAATACCTGCTGCTTGTAATTTTTTATTTAATGAATTGAGTATATTTTCACTGTAGGTGTAAATAGCCTTCTTGATATCAGAATCCTTCAGAAATCCAAACTGTGTTCTTCATATTATGTTATTTGTGGTCAGATGGTTGAGAAGCTGCCTGTACATTACTTTTACTAAAATTTTTGAGAATGCTGGCAATAGTGAAATCGGACTGTAGTTTGATGGTATCTCTTTATCCCCTTTCTTGAATAGAGGTTTAACATCTGCATATTTTAGCCAGTCAGGAAATGTCCCAGTTATAATTGACTGGTTACTCAAGTAAATTAGAATTGTACTAAAATCACAAGAACATGCCTTAATTAACTTTGTTGGTATTTCATTGTAACCACTAGAATGCTTTGTTTTTAAAGATTTTATTATGGAAGTTATTTCTTTTGGTGAAGTGAGTGACATATTCATGTACCTGAAGCTATTTGTAAAGTCTAGTTTCAGATATTCAAGGGCATTATTTACTGATGCTGACAATCCTATTCTATCAGTAACGGATATAAATAGATTTGCCACACTATGCCCATCGGTTACTAATGAGTCATCTACCCTTAATGCTATTTGCTCCTGTTTCTTTCTGGTTCTACCAGTCTACTCTTTCACTATATCCCATATTGCTTTTATTTTGTTCACTGACATGGCTATCTTCTTCTCGTAGTGCTTTTGTTTATTTCTGAATTACTTTTTTTAATATTGTACAGTATTCCTTGTATTTAGCTAAATCATCAGCACTGGAGCTATTCTTGGTCGACAGATACATTTTCCTTTTTGTCTTACAGGAAATCTTTATTCCTTGTGTAATCCATGGTTTTATTATAGACTTCTGTTTAATTTGTGTAACTTTTAGAGGAAAACAGTTTTCAAACATGGTACTGACATTGTTAATGAATGTGTTATATTTTTCATTCATGTCATGAGCACTATAAACATATTTCCAGTTCATATCTTTGAGAAGTTTTCTAAAACACTCAATTTTTGGTTGATTGACTACTCTCCTGTACTCAGATTTAGCAGTCTTGATAATCTGCATAGAGTTTACATCTAAAACAAGGACCTGCATGTATGGAAATCTGATAGTCCAT
Organism: Schistocerca cancellata; assembly: GCF_023864275.1. Taxonomy (NCBI): domain Eukaryota; kingdom Metazoa; phylum Arthropoda; class Insecta; order Orthoptera; family Acrididae; genus Schistocerca; species Schistocerca cancellata. The sequence goes on along the minus strand of NC_064631.1, from coordinate 293,385,701 downwards.
TTATTACAGGTTTTATGGTATGATTTTGTTCCTTTGATTTGTCTATAAAAATTTTATCAATGGCTGTCCTTGAGGATTTACTGATCCTAGTTGGAAAGTGAACAGTGTGAGTTAGATTGAAAGACAACATTACTAACTGCAGTAAATGTTTACTGGAAGATTGCATTTGAAAATCTGTATTAAAGTCACCAGCAATCAAAATTTCTTTGTTTCTTCCTGTTAAATAACCCAAAAGAGCTTCTAGATGATTTATGAATAGATTATAATTTCCTGCAAGTGCTCGGTAAATAGTTACTATTATATAGGATATGTTATGGAACTCTACTTCTGTTACACATGCTTCTAGATGCTGCTCTAAACAGAATTTATTAATGTCAATGTTCTTGAATTTGTGACAGTTTTTAATAAATGTGGCAACTCCTCCTCCATCCATATATACTCTGCTGAAGTTGGAAGCTAGCTTATATCCTGAAATGTCTAACATATCTATACCAGTGGTCACTTGATGTTCAGAGAGTCAGATTATGTCAATTTGGTTAGATGAATTCATTTCATCAATACAAATGATTAGTTCATCAACTTTATTTCTGAGTCCCAGAATGTTCTGGTGTTATCGATACGTGGACTACACTAGACATGGCCTTCACCTCAATAAGAAAGGGAAGGGAAAACTGTTTAACTGATACTGCATACTAATGGGATTATAACTGCTTTGACGAAGATGAACTGGCAGTTTCTGATTACTTTCTGTTAAACATTGTTTAAATGGAGGCTATATGCTAAAATCTGACTCCTGTTCATCTGTTTTCTAAAACGGCTTGTGTCTGCCAATCTCTCTTAAAACTCGTTTTCTTTCCCCCTTCCCTATCCTATAAAAGACATCCCTCTGACACCTGTGACCACTGGTATTTTACCACTTGTGACAGTGTCCCCCCTTAAGTTTTCTGCTATCAACCCAGACAGTTTTCCCTTCCCTTTTCTACTGAGGTGAAGGCCATGCCTAGTGTAGTCCCACATATCGATAGCATCCATAGGAATAATACCAATATGGGACCCTATATCCGTCCTAAACAGCCATTCCAACTCCAAGTTCACCCTCCCGACGGAAGAGTTCAAATGAGGCCGATCATGGCGTCTCAACACAGACACAAATCCCACATTCGTATGCTTCATTGCTGATGCTATCTTCACCAGGTCACTCTCTATGGACTATTCAGAGTCTCTGCCAATGCTATTTCTCGGACCACCCACTATAACCACGGCTTCCTCCTTTGTGAAATCCTTGCATAAAGAACCTACATCCTCTGTTACCTGACCCAGATCTGCACTAGGCAGATCTGCTAGGCCAGGAAACTGCGCAGAGCAAAACTACCAGCTTGCAAACTGAAGAAAGAAGAGGTACAAGCCATTAAGAACCTTAAGGTGAGAAGAGCATATTGGTACTGCCTGCCGATAAGGGAAATGCGATCGTCGTAATGAAGACCGAAGACTATGAGCTGAAGATCCGGGACCTTTCAGATCCGACGACTTGACGAAAATTAAGGGCAGATCCGACGCAGCGTATCACACGGAATACGAATCGATTAATCAAGACGTCTTCTCCGTCGAGGAATCTGCGCAACACAAAAACCCTACCACCTCGGCTGTATAGATTACCTAAGATCCATAAGAAAAAAGTTGCACTAAGACCGATTGTTAGAGCACCTGGCTAACCGACGTATAAACTGGCTGCACGTGAGGAAGACTGACACATACGTTAAGGGCTGAGAACGTTGCATCGAGGAGCTGAAGAAACTAAAACCTGCGTCGAACGACATATTGGTCAGCTTTGATGTTGTTTCTTTGTTTCCAAAAGTGTCACTCAGGCAGGGACCCTCTCGACCACATTCATTCCATCTTCCTGCAAGACATCACAAAGTTCTTTCATGCATGTCTCACTACGAGCTAGTTCGCGTGGTATGGCAACTTCTACGAACAGCTCCATAGGTACTCCTCTTAGTCCAGTGGTGGCCAACTTCTTCATGGAACGCTTCAAAGCACAGGCACTGGACTCGGCACCTTGTAAACCTAAAGTGTGGTACAGATACGTCGATGATATCTTCGTTGTGTGACGCCACGGTGAAGAACAGCTCGGTGACTTCCTAAGACATTTGAACAGTCTCCATCCCAACGTAAAATTTACTATGGAAGTAGAGAAGGACAAACGCTACATTTTCTAGATGTGCTGGTCACAAGGGATAGTGAAAACCTGGGACACAGCGTGTATCGAAAACCGACACACATGGACCGATACCTGCACAAACTATCAAATCACCACGCGCGCCAGAAAAGAGGTATGATTAAGACGCTCACAACTCGGGCAAGACGAATACGTGAGCCACAGCACCTCAGACGCGATATACAACACTTGTAAAGTGTTCTAAGGAGCAACGGGTACTCCAGAAGTGCTATTAGAAGTGTGACAGACCCAAACACTCGGCGAATTAAGAAATGAGAAAAAGGAATGTCGGGTACGGCCTTTCTGCTATAAAGTGACGGACAGAATCGGTCGTATTTTGCGCAAACGCGGCGTAAAGACTATTTACAAGCCGACAAAGAAAATCAAAGAGTGTCTCAGATCGGAAAAGGACGAAAGGAACCCACTTGCAATGCCAGGAATATACCGCATACCATGCACATGCGGAAAACTTTATGTTGGAATGACTGGAAGATTGATCAACAACAGGATTACATAACATAAAAAACTTTGCAGTTTGGGGCAGGCGGAGAAATCGGCTGTGGCAGAGCACTCGCTGTGTGAGACCGACCGCGTAGCAATATTGGCCGACACGGAATTTATGGCTGCAGAGAACAACTATCATACCCGCTTGTTTAGAGAAGATGTAGAAATACAAAAACACGAGAACAGCTTCAACAAGAAGGTGGAAAGCCTCGAGGTAAACGGATCTTGGCTCCCTGTGGTGCAGCGAACGACCGTCGCAGGTAGCAAGAGAACCGCACCAGAAATGACCGCGGAGAAACCTTCGGCCGTTGTACATACAGGGTGAGTTACTATTGCCACCAAGAGTAACTCCGAAAGTATGACAGGACTTCAAATGTTTGCGGTACAAAAGTTGCATAGGACAACGGGGACCATAATACGACGTTAGTTTTCTGTTGCTAGGTGGGGTCGCTTCAGAGATATGAAGGCCAGCTTTGTTTTTTTAAATGGGATACTATAATTTGGTACTCATTTTCTGATAGCGGGTATCGAGGCGAATCCAGTGATGTGTAACAGTAAGGTCTTTGAAGATCAACGAAGGACACAAAGGTGGCATGAACGTCCATTTACAGAAGGTGTTCGAAGTGATGACCGTTGGTATCAATGCTGTGCTACCATCTTCTTATAGTGCATTGAATGATATTCTTTATCACATCGGCAATTATCGAAGCACATGCTTCAACAATTCTCTGTCGCATATCTCCACGTGTAGTTGGAACGTCTTTATAAACAATGTCTTTGACGAATCCCCGTTATAAAAAAATCCAGAGGCCTCAAGTCTGGCGAACGCGTCGGCTGCGACGCGTCCTCCGCGTCCAGTACAACGATTTGGGAATTGTCTCTGCAACTCCTTTCTAGCCATCAGCGAATAATGTATCGGAAACCCATCGCGTTGATACCACATTCTGTTCCGTGTTCCTGAAGGTGTTTCTTCCAGTAACAGACCTCATGTTTCTTGCAGGAGTGTGGTGTATTTACTACCATTAAGATTTCCTTCGATGAAATAGGGGCCTATGATTCTGTCCTCCAGAATCCCACACGATACATTCATCCACCACGGATTTTGGCGTGCAACTTGCCGCAGCCAACATGGATATTCAATTGACCAATAATGCATATAATGCAAATTAACATTTCCATGTTTATTGAATATAGCCTCGTCAGTAAAAAAAATCAAATTAATAAATGTATCATCCCTCTCAATCTGAAGTTGAGCCTATCGCCAGAATTCAACGCGACGCATACAATCCGTACCAGTTGGTGGAGACTGATATGGTAAGGATGATATTCATGGCTACGCAGAATACGAACAACACTACTCTAGCTCATGCCAGATTCCGTTGCGATTTGACGCGAACTAACACAAAGATCTCTAACCACAGTGGCAAGAGTACCAATTTCCGTTTCCTCGTTAGTAACTTCCCTTTGCCAGATATGTTTCCTATGCGTTAAAGATAGTTGTTCTCAATTTATCATACATATATTTAAATGTACGCCGGCCGTTGTGGCCGAGCGGTTCTAGGCACTTCAGTCCGGAACCGCGCGACTGCTGCGGTCATAGGTTCGAATCCTGCCTCGGGCATGGATGTGTGTGATGTCCTTAGGTTTAAGTAGTTCTAAGTTCTAGGGGACTGATGACGTCAGATGTTAAGTTCCATAGTGCTGAGAGCCATTTGAACGGGAACGGTATGACTAGTATCGTAAAACCAAGCGAATGTGAATAATGTATTCTTTCGAAGAACAAGTCGTTATGCTTCTCATTTACGGTGATTGCCAACGAAACTAAGTGAGAGCTAGAGACTTATACGCTGAAAGACATCCTCAACGTACTCACCATACACGTCGTTCATTTAAAAATGAAATATGTCGTCCAATTTTCTTAAAAAGCTGTAGTTTCTTTTATACACTCCTGGAAATTCACTTTAACTAAAAAATTACCACATTCGTCCCTGTGGTAATACTACCTTACGTAGGTCTACATTATCATGCTGTGTTGTACATTTTATGCATTGTGTACAGCTGTATCATCTCTTAAAATTTGTGAAAATTTTTCACACCCTGTACACAAAAAATGGCTCTGAGCACTATGGGACTTAACATCTATGGTCATCAGTCCCCTAGGACTAGAACTACTTAAACCTAACTAACCTCAGGACATCACACAACACCCAGTCATCACGAGGTAGAGAAAATCCCTGACCCCGCCGGGAATCGAACCCGGGAACCCGGGCGTGGGAAGCGAGAACGCTACCGCACGACCACGAGCTGCGGACACCGCCTGTACACAGCTTGTGAAGTGGCCACACATAATATTTCATGAACTCTTCAAGATGTTAAACTGATTTTATGGAAAACGGCGATAAAGTAGTGTAGCATTTATGACTGTCGATATACACTCCTGGAAATGGAAAAAAGAACACATTGACACCGGTGTGTCAGACCCACCATACTTGCTCCGGACACTGCGAGAGGGCTGTACAAGCAATGATCACACGCACGGCACAGCGGACACACCAGAAACCGCGGTGTTGGCCGTCGAATGGCGCTAGCTGCGCAGCATTTGTGCACCGCCGCCGTCAGTGTCAGCCAGTTTGCCGTGGCATACGGAGCTCCATCGCAGTCTTTAACACTGGTAGCATGCCGCGACAGCGTGGACGTGAACCGTATGTGCAGTTGACGGACTTTGAGCGAGGGCGTATAGTGGGCATGCGGGAGGCCGGGTGGACGTACCGCCGAATTGCTCAACACGTGGGGCGTGAGGTCTCCACAGTACATCGCTGTTGTCGCCAGTGGTCGGCGGAAGGTGCACGTGCCCGTCGACCTGGGACCGGACCGCAGCGACGCACGGATGCACGCCAAGACCGTAGGATCCTACGCAGTGCCGTAAGGGACCGCACCGCCACTTCCCAGCAAATTAGGGACACTGTTGCTCCTGGGGTATCGGCGAGGACCATTCGCAACCGTCTCCATGAAGCTGGGCTACGGTCCCGCACACCGTTAGGCCATCTTCCGCTCACGCCCCAACATCGTGCAGCCCGCCTCCAGTGGTGTCGCGACAGGCGTGAATGGAGGGACGAATGGCGACGTGTCGTCTTCAGCGATGAGAGTCGCTTCTGCCTTGGTGCCAATGATGGTCGTATGCGTGTTTGGCGCCGTGCAGGTGAGCGCCACAATCAGGACTGCATACGACCGAGGCACACAGGGCCAAGACCCGGCATCATGGTGTGGGGAGCGATCTCCTACACTGGCCGTACACCACTGGTGATCGTCGAGGGGACACTGAATAGTGCACGGTACATCCAAACCGTCATCGAACCCATCGTTCTACCATTCCTAGACCGGCAAGGGAACTTGCTGTTCCAACAGGACAATGCACGTCCGCATGTATCCCGTGCCACCTGACGTGCTCTAGAAGGTGTAAGTCAACTACCCTGGCCAGCAAGATCTCCGGATCTGTCCCCATTGAGCATGTTTGGGACTGGATGAAGCGTCGTCTCACGCGGTCTGCACGTCCAGCACGAACGCTGGTCCAACTGAAGCGCCAGGTGGAAATGGCATGGCAAGCCGTTCCACAGGACTACATCCAGCATCTCTACGATCGTCTCCATGGGAGAATAGCAGCCTGCATTGCTGCCAAAGGTGGATATACACTGTACTAGTGCCGACATTGTGCATGCTCTGTTGCCTGTGTCTATGTGCCTGTGGTTCTGTCAGTGTGATCATGTGATGTATCTGACCCCAGGAATGTGTCAATAAAGTTTCCCCTTCCTGGGACAATGAATTCACGGTGTTCTTATTTCAATTTCCAGGAGTGTATAAAGCTTACCAATCTATAGCTATAGGAAATCGTTGCTTGTGCTGGAGAAAACATGAGCATCTCATTTTTAGACGCACGTAATGTAATGTGTCTGTAGAAGTTTTCAGAACCTTCACGTCTGTGATTGTTTCGGTGTTCTTCTGCCACAATCTCATGTCAAATCTTCGACATTGATGGAGGCAAATAGCTGATGCCGACTACTCCGTGACAATAAGTCTACTATTGCTTTGTAAAGTTGAAGTATCTATTGTCTTTCAAGCAAGCGTATTTCTTTGGAATCCTTCATGTAACTTAATGATGGCAGCTAAGGACAAAATTATGAATATTACATGTAACATACAAGCAATAAATATTTGACACGCATTTTGCTTTCTATAAAGCAATTTTTTTTCTAATTAGAAATCTGAAATAATATTGCTTTCGAGTATACTGTATTTAATTTTATTCCTCCTTTAACATCGTTTTTCGGAAATTATGTCATCGTTTTAGATTAGATTTCCTGCATCACGTATATTTTCTAGGAAACCAGGCCGAAACTGCAAGCAAACTTTCTTTACGTACGCTTTGTAAATATACTGAAATATTTCCAACTTGAATTATTGTCAATTGAGGTCATGTTGTCCACAGTCGTAACTTACCTAAAACGGTTCGATCATTGACAGTAGTGACTAAAGTAAACGGTATAATCGCTGTAATGAGTTGGAGACGGATCTTTCATCTCTAACCTTGTCATCTCTGTACAGCGAACGTCATTAAATTCTCCTACGACCTCGTAATTCCCTGAAGTATCCAGACAGTCACACAGTTTCTAAACCAGATACAGTTATACAGGATGTGCAAAACAAAACCGAGCTGCAGAGTATTTTCATGATAGTACTGCTGGTATGACCCTAAAACATGCAAGACCACCAGCTTTTGGTGTCAGAATTCCAGGAACTGGTGACGTCATCACATTCTGTGTCAGGATTCCAGGTATTTTATCTCCCGCATGCTGAGGCAACTGTGCTTGTTACATTCAAGCTCCCCTACCCTCTTTTCCTCCACATTTGTTTATTCCAATTGCGTTACGTCAATGTCTTGATGTTCTCAGTCACTGCTCTTTGTTAATTTGCTCTCCATTTGGGTCTGATCTCTTGTGAGAGGATCAGGATATGGATATTTGTTATAACTATAAAACTAACAATAAAAATTAATTTTATCATTATTCTAATTACATGAGTTCAGTCTTTGAGGTATTTATGCTGTAGTGAGAAGATCATAAACAGCAGAGGTAAAAAGTAGCTGCAACTATTACCACAGTCTAAGAGGTAAGACACTTCGGTAGTATAAATCAATCATATTATGGCATATCCTCCAAAATGGCGGTAAATATTAATTTAAGATTCTTTGCAATTTCAGTGTTTGTAAAAATTAGTGATGTTATGGTAAATTCTGCAAAATGAAGGAAAAAATATTAACTTCAGACGGATTGTGTGTGGACATGGTGCTATCCCACCTAAAGATATTAGTCAGTATCACCACAATTAATTTCTGCCTTCAGGTTTCATTTCTTAACTAACACAAGTAATGGTCATTTTATGTAAACTCTCCATAAATACCTGTTCTAAGTACGAGACTGCGTGGCTGTCGCTATGAGCAAACACTTCCCATGATTTCTTGTAATGTCTCTACTCATTCTTCTGTGCAGATTTACATTAAGTATTCGAGTGTTGTGAATATATATGATACGTACTATGTACTCGTACTATGCGTTAGCAGACTCAGCTGCTGGTGTCCTTATGTTACGGTATGACTTCGCAGAGTATTTGTTTAGAGTAATACGACTCGACTGCTGATTGAGTAGAAGCAAGTCTGAACTTGCAGACTATGCATTTTTGCAAGCATCTGTCTGTTCTCAGAAAAGCTCATATGCATTTCTGCTGATTCGGCGATATATGAGATACACTAAAGTACTGACTCACTGACTAAGTACATTTGCAAGCTCCAACTTGTCAGGACTTACCGATCAGGTGAAATAAGAAATTCCAGAGAGCTATTAATATGAGTTCCAACAACTGGTCGAATCAGATGCTGTGTGTAAACCAGGAAATGATGGTTGTGCCAATGCCATCTACAGGTGTTACATTAAAGCAGCAGGAGAAACATATTTTTCACCACAATACTATAAAATAAAAATATTATCGAAATATGATAGTATTACATGCAATGTTATTTCGTTGACATTAAGAAAAAGGATCACTGTGTTTGATAGGTGGAGATCTAATGCAAATTATTACTTCTCTATAATTTTAATTATGTAAGTAGTAAATTGATACACTATTGTGTAGATGTTACATGATATGCAGCGTCATATGAATGATCTTACTGCATTATTTTGTGTGTGTATGTATGTTAATCAGTTCGGGGACTTGAAATACAACAAGGGCAATTGCCTCAGCACACCGGAAGTGTAATTCTTGGAACGTTGATACTGGCCTGTGCTGACATCACCATTTCCTGGAACACTGATACCAAGAAGCGCTGATTTCGCATGTTTTGGGCTCATACCAGCAATGCCCTTCTACTAAGCATGGAATTGATTTTAATTAATGAACATTAAAGAAGATACAGAAACGGCTACCAATGACATTGACGCAGTGCTGTGAGATGTGCATGACAGCTCTGCCTGAGTGGTGGTAGCAAGAGGATTTTCAGCATTCTGCTGCAGCTCTTCCAGTGGGTGAGCATTATTTGAGTATGCCTGACCCTTCAGGTTTCCCCACAGTTAAAAATCACAGGTAGAGAGATAAGGCGATCGAGGTGGCTAGGATATTGCAGTGACTCTGATTCTCACTGAACACTTAATGCGCTCATGACAAGGTTGTAAAGGTCGTGTGTGCTGTTCTTCTGTCTTGCTAAAAATATCCATACAGTAGTCGAGCTTCTGTGAGCTGATTCACATATGGAAAAAACGGTTTCCGGACATACCAGCTGGCACTAACAAATCGATGAAAAAATCGTGCAACGATGCGACCACCACATTGTACACCAAACAACAATCTTAAGCTAAAGCAACATTTCTTCATGGTACTGATTGTAGAGTCTTCTACCGTAAAGAAGGAAGGGAGAGGATGTTGTTATGGGTGGTTGGTATCATGTTTCTACAAAACGAATACACACTTGAATTAATATGGTTCTTTATTTACATGAACTGGAAGTATTTACTTACGATGACTAACTGAAACCCTCAGCTGTCGACAGGTGTTGTTGATATACCTCGATGTGGACAGTCGAAAATGTGTGCCCCGACCGGGACTCGAACCAGGGATCTGCTGCTTACATGGCAGCCATGTAAGCAGGAGATCCCGGGTTCGAGTCCCGGTCGGGGCACACATTTTCAGCTGTCCACATCGAGGTATATCAACAATACCTGTCGGCAGCTGAGGGTTTCAGTTAGTCATCATTTATTCCAGGGAAACGCTGCACGGTCATCAACAGTATTCTGTTCTTTCGAGAACAGTTACTGTCTTCATATGTATTGACTAGAGTCCATGTGTTGTGGTACAAGCTCATCTGTAATAGTCCTCTTGCAGACAATATTGGTAACATTGTTGTTACGAACTTTAGTCTCGATCTGGTCGATGTTCACTGTCGTAGCCTGAGTGAGTCAGTCTGCAAATGTATTGCAGACGTCAAACTGGAGTGTGAGTTAGTGAATCAGTGACTGAGGCCATCCGGTCAGCGACGGCGGCCTAAATACATGCTGTCGAGAGGGCGTTGGCGACGTGCTGCTTGTTGGTGTCTCTCTGGCCTCTCTCGTGATAGGTGCGCTTGATCCAGCGTCTACTAGCGGTCTTTGCGCTACATCTTTGTGACCAGTGCGCTGGCGACAGCTTACGTCAGCATACTGATGGAGATTATTTGATGCACAAGGGCACATGTTCCGTGAGTTCACGTACACTGATGGTCTAAAACAGGCCTCATCTGAAGAAATGGATAACCCTGATAGGATAGCCCTGAATCCACTTCACGCAGAAACTACCAGCAGAACTTAACTTGTTGAAGTTCACCTGGGTGTTTTCTCAGGCATAACAATAAATTTGTAGGGATGTATATGAGACCATTTTTTTAAAATTTGTGCTGTGATGATCTCTTAATGCACACCTGCACGGGTAAAGGGCGTTGAGATTTCTTCTGAGTTTATTTCAAACATTCCTCCTTTCGAGCAGTGTTTACAGGAGTTGGAACTCTTTGCGGATATTCACGTTTTTTTCACTATAGAGACCGTTTTGCACCATTTTGCCGCAAAGTTTTGCACTGTCGACTATGCTGAAGGTTCTTCCTGATTTCCATTTGCAGCGTCTTGCACCAACAGTTCCTCACATGGTTTCCGTGAAATGCTCTTAACAGTCAACACTGAAAACGCATCGCTTTATCGTGAGAACCATTTTGTCTTGCATCAACTATTCACTAAAGAAGTCTGCTCATTTCATTCAGTGAAACGTAATGGCCCAGTAAAGCACATGGGAGATTCACCTGCAAAAATGTGAGACAGCAACCTACATCCACACCTCGCAAGCCATATTACGGTGCTTTGCGGGTGGCGGACAGTAGTTAGGGTGTTGTCACTTCAGCCTTTTCTGGTTCCATTTGTGAATGGTTCACGGGATGAACCACTGGTGGTAAGCCTCCATGTGACTTAGAATATCTCTGACTTAATTTTCACGCGAGAAATATGTAGGAGGAAGCAATATATTGGTTGATCCTTCTAGGAAAGTACGCTACTGAACTTTGTCAGTAAACTACACCGTGAAGCAGAACGGCTCCCTTGCACCGTCTGCTACAGGGGTTGCTGAGTATCTCTGTGACGCTTTCGAGCTTCTTTGGTCTTCTCCATTTCTTCTAGCAATCCTATCGGGTATATACCCTACAATGACGAGAAATACCGAAGAATTAGTACAACGAGGGTTCAGAAAAATACCTCATTTTTGGCTGGATTAAACTTTCCGAGGATTCTTCTAATGAACGATATTTTATAGATGCACTGTTTCCAGTGTTTGTCCCTCAATCATGTCATGATATGGTAATGGGTCATTCTACTTATTTGTGGGTAACACATTACATTTGTTTATGTTGAGGATCAGATGCCAACCCTTGCACCAACATCGATCTTATGCAGATCTTCCTGCATTTCATTACAGTCATCTAGCGTTGTGGCACTTCTGTAGATAACACCATCATTCGTGAAGAAGCCTCATGTAACTTCCAACGTTATCCGCTGGGTCACTTTTATGTGGTATGTAAAGTGATGGTCCTGTAATACTCCCTTGGTGTATGGTTCAAATGGCTCTGAGCACTATGGGACTTAACTGCTTAGGTCATCAGTCCCCTAGAACTTAGAACTACTTAAACATAACTAACCTAAGGAGATCACACACATCCATGCCCAAGGAAGGATTCGAACCTGCGACCGTAGCGGTCGCGCGGTTCCAGACTGTAGCGCCTTGATGTATGATCGGAGTTACTTTTACGTCCGAATTTTTCTGACTGTTGAGAATGACATTCTACTAGAAACTCTTCATTGTAGTGACAGAGCTAGTCCTCTCGTATTTTATTCATTAGGTGGCAGTGCAGAACTTTATCGAACACCTTGCAGAAGTCAAGGAACAAGGCACCAACCTGGACTGCGATATCTACTGCTTTATAGATCTCGTGAGCGAACAGAGGTGAACTAAGTTTCACATGATCGTTGTTTTTGGAATCTGATTCCTACAGAGGAGATTGCCTATCTCCAGAAACGTCACAATACACGAGTCCTCCCTCAGGCATGGGTGTGTGCGTTGTCCTTAGCGTAAGTTAGTTTAAGTTACATTAAGTAGTGCGTAAGCCTAGGAATCGATGACCTTAGCAGTTTGGTCACATAGTCATTGCTACAATTTTTTTTAAAAAGAAAGTGTTCCCGAATTCTACTAAAAACTGACGCCAGAGATATAAAACTATAGTTTTGTCCGTCTCTTCGACGATCCTCTTGGAAACGAGAGCGATGTGCTCTACTTTCGAGCTGTTAGCCACGCTTACCTCCTTCATCGACAAAGAATAGGGACAAGGTCTTTTGCATACTCTATGTACAATCGTACTGATATTCAGTCAAGTCCAATGGGCTTCCCTCTGTTGAAGGATGCCTGGTGCCTTTCTGCTGCGTGGTAACTTTTTGATGTTCCCCAGTGAAGCAGTTTCGGATAAAGACATTTCGTATTTTGGCCTTCCCTGTGTCATCTTCCGTTTCGATTCCGTTATGATCACATAGTGTCTGGAGAGATGACTTCGATCCAATTTCCGATTAAACATAACATAAAAAGTCTGAGGATTTTCTGTCAAGTAGATAAGGTAGAATTTTTCTTCCGAATTCGTAGAACACTTAACACTTCACACATCGCTTTCCATAAGCTAATCTTGGCTTCGTTCAGTTTCTTTTTGTCTCTGAAACTTTGGCTACGTTTAAATTAGCTGTGACTATCTTTGATTTACACTACTGACATTTAAAATTGCTACACCAAGACGAAATGCAGATGATAAGCGGGTATTCATTGGACAAAGATATTATACTAGAACTGACATGTGATCACATTTTCACGAAATTTGAGTGCATAGATCCTGAGAAATCAGTACCCAGAACAACCACCTCTGGCCGTAATAACGGCCTTCATACGCCTGGGCATTGAGTCAAACAGAGCTTGGATGGCGTGTACAGGTACAGCTGCCCGTGCAGCTTCAACACGATACCACAGTTCATCAAGAGTAGTGACTGGTGTATTGTGACGAGCCAGTTGCTAGGCCACCATTGACCAGACGTTTTCAATTGGTGAGGGATCTGGAGAACGTGCTGGCCAGGGCAACAGTCGAACATTTTCTGTATCCAGAAAGGCCCGTACAGGACCTGCAACATGCGGTCATGCATTATCCTGCTGAAATGTAGGGTTTCGCAGGGATCGAATGAAGGGTAGAGCCACGGGTCGTAACTCATCTGAAATGTAACGTCCACTGTTCAAAGTGCCGTCAGTGCGAACAAGAGGTGACCGAGACGTGTAACCAATGGCACCCCACACCATCACGCCGGGTGATACGCCATTATGGTGATGACGAATACACGCTTCCAATGTGCGTTCACCGCGATGTCACCAAACACGGATGCGACCATCATGATGCTATAAGCAGAACCTGGATTCATCCGAAAAAATGACGTTTTGCTATTCGTGCACCTAGGTTCGTCGTTGAGTACACCATCGCAGGAGCTCCTGTCTGTGATGCAGCGTCAAGAGTAACCGTAGCCATGGTCTCCTAGCTGCTGCAAACGTCGTCGAACTGTTCGTGCAGGTGGTTGTTGTCTTGCAAACATCCCCATCTGTTGACTCAGAGATCGAGACGTCGCTGCATGATCCATTACAGTCATGCGGATAAGATGCCTGTCATCCCGACTGCTAGTGATACGAGGCCGTTGGGATCCAGCACGGCGTGCCGTATTACTCTCCTGAACCCACTGATTCCATATTCTGCTAACAGTCATTGGATCTCGACCAACGCGAGCAGCAATGTCGCGATACGATAAACCGCAATCGCGATAGGCTACAATCCGACCTTTATCAAAGTCGGAAACGTGATGGTACGCATTTCTCCTCCTTACACGAGGCATCACAATAACGTTTCACGAGGCAACGCCGGTCAACTGCTGTTTGTGTATAAGAAATCGGTTGGAAACTTTCCTCATGTCAGCACGTTGTTGATGTCGCCACCGGCGCCAACCATGTGTGAATGGTCTGAAAAGCTAATCATTTGCATATCACAGCATCTTCTTCTGTAGCATGTCAACTTTGTGGTGTAGCAATTTTAATGGCCAGTAGTGTAGTAGAAGCTTTCTAACTTGGCTATCGAACCAGGGCGGGTATTTTCCATCCCTTACAACTTCGTTCAACATATGTCTGTAAAAATGTGTTGTACAGTAGTCTTGAACTTTGCCCTTTGATGTTCAATGTTGCCACTGCTTGAGACTAAATTTCTGTGTTGACCTTTGAGGTAGTCTGAAATCTGTTTGTCGTCGATCTTCTTAAGAAGTATCTTACTGTTGTGACACTGGGTGGGTTGCGATCTAACAGGCCCTGCTATGATTGACCGCCGCTGGACGTTAGTCTAAAATTATTTAATTGATCCTAACTGATTAATGTTCTTAAATAATATGTTCAGGATCATTGGGGTAAAGACTAATTCTAGTTATATAAGAATAGTAGGATGCTATCAAGATACTTATTAAAAAAATCGGAAAAATTTTAAAGCAGGATCTGTACAGTTACAACATTCAGTTAATTCTGCTAGTCAGAGTAAGATTAAGACTAGCACAACACCTACCTTCTCTGCAAAAATCACCACCCCCCTCTCCCGCTTTTGCAACAGGAGGACTTAAAGAGTTAATAGTGACTAACCTATTCGTAAGAGAAAAAAAAAATCTCCGCCCTGACTGGCGCTGACAACAGAGATTTCAGAGAAGTCTAGTGAAAATGAACAAATTTGTATCACTATAAGTTGTCGAGTGGAAAGCACATCAACCACGTTCGTCTGTGGAAGGATGAGGTCATCATGGAGACAAAGTAAGATGTTCAGATGTGAATTTAACTACACAGAGGACGTGTGGTCACATCCGTAAACCCTTACGTTCGAAGTTACTCGAGTACAGATTCCGACCGTGCACACTTTCCAGGAGCAGACATTTGACTCAAGTATGTGGTCGTAAGTGAGCGGTTCGGAATGCCAAAAGCTCCATGGAAGAGCACCAGTTCGTTCCTCTGCTCGCAGAGAAACAAAATGATTCCACTTCAAGTGGGGCATTCACCGCTTTCTCAGACTAAGTCTGACAGTGATTCCGACTACTTTGCCAACAATGTCTCAAGCAAATTATACGCTCTACAGCGATGTGTGTTGGCTGGGCACCTATCAGAGAGTCCTGACGTATTCCGCCTTGATATTAGAAAACCTCGGTTCACTAATGTGGACTCTCAAGTCAGCCAATCATGACTTTTATTACAATTTGATTTCCTCCCACTCTTTCTAGACACAAAACCGCTGCCAAACCCCGAGCAGTTCATACGAAATGTTCTAGAAGCTTCTGAAACAATTTAAAGCAATGTCCACCAGTAGGGTTTAGCCAATCACAAGGCCTCGTGGATTGAGTGGTGAGAAAGTGTTATGCGTTCTGCATGGGAAGAATTTTTAACCGGTGCCTCTGTGGCGACAGAAGACGCATTTCAGCGTGCCTGAAAAAAACTGCAGCCGATTCTTGTCAGACGGCTAGTTTTACTGCCTCTGTCAACTTTTGCCCGCTCCAAAGGATAGCTTAGCGGTGAACTGTAAAATTCTGCCCTTCACCCACCTATCCGAAGTCCATCGCTTCTTCAGCCTGTCTCACTATCCGAGACAGCGAAAAAATTATTTTTGCAAAGGATGAAACTACAGTTGTTATGTATCAACCAGTACGATTAATAAGCTAACAACCTCACCTACCCTTCGGTGCAAAATGACATAATATGTTAATCTAATCGTCCAAATTGATTACGTTACCTGATCATTTAAGGATGCGAAATACCGCAGTACCTTGCTTTGTATTCCAATTTACAGCCATCTTCTGCCATGCCGTCAGCTTTAATATCACTAGTTCCCTTTTCTAGCTGATTCGTAAAGTTCGGGACTGTTTCTCAATAGGAGATCTAACATGGTACCTTTACGGGCCGATTCTCTGATTAACTGCTAAACATAGTCACCCCGGTAGGCCGTGCGCTCTAACGCACGGCTTTCCGGGCGATAAGGAGCGCCGGTCCCCAGCACGAATCCGCCTGGCGTATTAGCGTCGAGGTCCGGTGAGCCGACCAGTCTGTGGAAGGGTTTTAGGCGGTTTTCCATCTGCCTCGGCGAATGCGGGCTGGTTCCCCTTATTCCGCCTCAGCTACACTATGTCGGCGATTGCTGCGCAAAGAAGTTCTCCACGTACGCGTACACCACCATTACTCTACCACGCAAACATAGGGGTTACACTCGTCTGGTGTGAGACGTTCCCTGGGGGGGTCCACCGGGAGCCGAACAGCACAATTACCCTGGGTTCGGTGTGGGGCGGCGGAGGGGTGAAGTGGACTGCGATAGTCGTCGTGGGGTTGTGGACCACTGTGGCTGCGGCGGGGGCGGAGCCTCTCCGTCGTTTCTAGGTCCCCGGTTGACATAACATAAGTTCTAAACATAATTTTCAGATAACGCATGTAGAACGTTTTCACGCGATTCCCTGGCCTTAATACGCACACTAATCACTTGATTCCTCCAGTTTGTAGCTGTAATTTGAAATCTACACCTAATACTATAAAAAAAGCACTCCGTTTTCAGGCCACAGGTGGCCCATCGGGACCATCCGACCACCGTGTCATCCTCAGCTGAGGATGCGGATAGGAGCGGCGTGTGGTCAGTTCACTGCTCTCCCAGTCGTTATGATGGTTTTCTTTGACAGAAGCCGCTACTATTCGGTCGAGTAGCCCCTCAATTGGCATCACGAGGCTGAGTGCACCCCGAAAAGTGGCAACAGCGCATGGCGATCCCGATGGTCACCCATCCAAGTGCCGGTCACGCCCAACAGCCCTTAACTTCGGTGTTCTGACGGGAACCGGTGCATCCACTGCGGCAAGGCCGTTGCCTAATACTATAACGTGACCAGGAAATTTATGTTCCTCCACTACTGTTCCAGTTGCAGGAGGTCTACAAAAGAATGTGATAAACCATATTTGATCCACTTTAACACAGATCTTCACCCAAGTATCAGACTCTGTACCAACCTCACTAGATTTTATCGTATCTTTTTGCAGCTATAAACACGCCTCCATCAACGGCGATCGAGCTAACTTTGTGATATAGATCCCAACCGGAATTCAAAATTTCTCGCTATTAACATCTGGTTCATATAGACTTCTGTGCCTATTGTTAGGAGGGTACTGTTAGCCTACTGTTAGCCTACATGCGCATTGTTTTAAAATGAGGCCGCGTTCATTGTCAATACGTCCCAGATATGGCAGCACCGTACGGCAGATGGAATTTTACCGCCAGCAGCGAGAATGAGAACTGTTTTAAATACTTAAGATGGTGACGTTTTCCTTACTTGAACAGCGTGCAATCATTCGTTTTCTGAATTTTCGTGGTATGAAACCAATTGAAATTCATCGACAGTTGAAGGAGACATGTGGTGATGGAGTTATGGATGCGTCGAAAGTGCGTTCGTGGGTGCGACAGTTTAATTAAGGCATAACATCGTGTGACAACAAACCAAAACAACCTCGGGCTCGCACAAGCCGGTCTGACGACATGATCGAGAAAGTGAAGAGACTTGTTTTGGGGGATCGCCGAATGACTGTTGAACAGATCGCCTCCTGAGTTGGCATTTCTGTGGGTTCTGTGCATACAATCCTGCATGACGACCTGAAAATGCGAAAAGTGTCATCCAGGTGGGTGCCTCGAATGCTGACGGACAACCACATGGCTGCCCGTGTGGCATGTTGCCAAGCAATGTTGACGCGCAACAACAGCATGAATGGGACTTTCTTTTCGTCGGTTGTGACAATGGATGCGACGTGGATGCCATTTTTCAATCCAGAAACAAAGCGCCAGTCAGCTCAATGGAAGCACACAGATTCACCGCCACCAAAAAAATTTCGGGTAACCGCCAGTGCTGAAAAAATGATGGTGTCCATGTTCTGGGACAGCGAGGGCGTAATCCTTACCCATTGCGTTCCAAAGGGCACTACGGTAACAGGTGCATCCTACGAAAATGTTTTGAAGAACAAATTCCTTCCTGCACTGCAACAAAAACGTCCGGGAAGGGCTGCGCGTGTGCTGTTTCACCAAGACAACGCTCCCGCACATCGAGCTAACGTTACGCAACAGTTTCTTCGTGATAACAACTTTGAAGTGGTTCCTCATGCTCCCTTCTCACCTGACCTGGCTCCTAGTGACTTTTGGCTTTTTCCAACAAAGAAAGACACTCTCCGTGGCCGCACATTCACCAGCCGTGCTGCTATTGCCTCAGCGATTTTCCAGTGATCAAAACAGACTCCTAAAGAAACCTTCGCCGCTGCCATGGAATCATGGCGTCAGCGTTGTGAAAAATGTGTACGTCTGCAGGGCGATTACGTCGAGAAGTAACGCCAGTTTCATCGATTTCGGGTGAGTAGTTAATTAGAAAAAAAATCGGAGGCCTTAGAACTTGAATGCACCTCGTATTTATGACAAAGTTAATGTTACATATCATAACAATTTTTGACGTGGAATACATGGCTACGAGTTATGCTTTTCATAAAAAAGAGGTTTAGACGCGGAACTAGTCCGCTCCTGTAATTAGTAATAATGTTTCAAAATTCTCTTTCTCTAATCTGCCATGATGAATAATGCTATTCTCTTTAATTAATGGGGATAGCGTTCTACCCTGAGTGAAATCAAAACTTGTGTTGTTAGGTCTATGTTAGGATATCTCTATCCTAGAAAACCCTGATGTGCACGCTACATGAACTCTACTACCATAGTAGCTGTTTCCTGGATGTAGTGCACACCTGACCTCTTAAGGGGAGGGGGGAGGGAGGGGAGCGACGGATGGCCGGTCTTACAACCCTTCACCTTATAGCAGAGGGTGAAAAATCCGCATCCAAGATCGTCACAGAATTGGCTTAGTGTCTGGTTTAAGCCTTTCACTCAGTTCCAGTCCAGAAGAACGCAATCTGTTCTGAGAACGTTGCTGCTAACCACTAGCTCTGCTTCCACCTCACGAGCGTGGGTAGTTGTTTTCCCCAAAACAGCCGACCGCCTGTAGGAAACTAAGGTGTCCTCTGCAACCAGACAGCAGGCACCACATCTGACTACATGAGCCATGATTTGCACTCATGTGCTAAAATGTTGCCTGCAGGGCCTTCTCCCCATCTAGAGTGTGATCTCCCTGCTAGTATACAGTATTGACACTGGCTTTCTTCCTCGAACTGTCCACAATGTCTCTGATGGGCCCATCACCCATCTGACACTGGAGTTCCCAATGGCACACTGTGCACTTGTCCCGATCTTTTTGGAAGATCGGTCCCAATCCCAGTAGGTAAGATGTCCTTTACTGGTTCTGCTGTGTCCTCTGCAGTGGGCAATAGCTCTAACCTATCTTAAGTGACAACCATGATGACAGTATCCTTTTTGCCTTCTGCCAGGATGTTTGCATCCCTGCCACTGTTCGCCATTCACTATCACGTAAGTATTGATCAGCCTATATATGCTTATCGGAAGTCGCTGTGTCACCAGACAACAGCACAGGCCTTAAAGGTACTTGAGCACTCGGCTCAGATGTCTCAACGTTACTGCTGGCCAGAACAGGAGCCTGAAGCCTGTAGACCATGGGAAACATAGCCGCAGCTGTTTACGGACAGATACAATTCACTTCCTCACAGAAGCACGTGGAAACAAAACCTAAATTAAATCCTGTGTACAGAAAGTGATAGCTGCTGTTTCTGGCGCATCCTGCTATCTCTGCGGCTACCAAATTGTTCATTGGTATGATAGTTTCTAGAATATTCTGTAATGGACAAGAAGAAAAGGTGGTCAGATGTCAGTGTAACTTCGATCGTGTACACACCCCCAATGTGTACATTAACGACTAGCTGGGTTATCAAGCTTCGCTCAGGTAGCTGATATGAGATTATGTGGTAGTTGAATAAAAGAATAAACTTTTAAGTACAGAGGTAAATTCTTTTATTGAAATCATATTCTAACTGTTTACAATACTTGTTTATAAACAATATTTTTCATTTTGTTATCCTGGGCACATGTGTACATATTTTTGGAATATTCTACTAGAGAGCAAGGTACAATCTTAGATATAAAAACGACCGCCGGCCGGCCGCCACAGATACCAACAAGGGGACGGTACGACCGTGGGGTCGAGGATTTGTCCGAAATTTTGTGTAGTGAAAGAGGACCCCTAACACCTCACGTGGTTAAAATATTAGGACGCACTACCCGAAAAATCCCGGGAAAAATCGATCCAAAGTTTCTTAGGTGCCTTATGAGTATAAAATGTTAGTCCACTGCTGAGCCTCCGTCTGCCCTACACGGCTAGGCCTCGAACTTTTACGCCAGAGGTCTCGGGTTCGATTCTTCCTCGGGCACTTTTTTTTTCTTCTGTTTCATTTTCTTTTGTTATTCCACCAATTATTCAGACAGTTTCCCAAACCTACATTATCTTTAACAAACTGGTTACATTATTGAATAAAAATTATTTTCTTTTTCTCCAACAACACAATTCATGGCGGTGGGCTTTCCATTTTTCATTGTAAAGTATATGAGGAGAAACATTGGGTTTTCAATCAGATTAACAAAATCGATTTGGAAACATTCAATTTTTACACATATAATAATTATAAACAAGAACCGCAGTGGTAATTATCGTAAAAACAAACAAAGCAATAATTTTTGCGACATCTTGCGCAACATATAAAAGCGGTTATTTTTACAATCACAGGGCGTTTGCAATAAATCTGCACAAAAACATGCCCCATTAACATTTACGAAACTGTTTCGAGTTTCTGATAATTTTGAGGCAAACCAGGCGTTTTGGATCATGTCTCGGAATATTGGTGACGATAATTGATGGTGTATTACAGAATGAATTGTTATACAATCTTCTCGGGAATTAATTTCACGATTCTCCTGTAACAATGCGCTGCAATTTTGCAAGAGCTTTATGAAATTTTTAACTTGCCTGTAAAAGTAAACATCACAAGCTTGCACCAAAGAAGTGCATTTTGGAGGTATGACTTTTACAGACCAAGTTGGCATATTTTCGTCATCTTGAAAAACTGCATCATATACCTCCGGATTCGTTTGACCTCCCCAAGAGTCAATGAGAAGTAAATATTTATTCTCCCCGACGTAAAATTTTAAACATTTCTGGAGAAAATCCTTGTATAAAACTGTTGTTAATTTTCCGGACTTCTATGATGTTACGATGACGTTCGTATAAGTATTGGCATAGCCATCTATTAATTTGTGAATACGAGGTTCGAAACGACCGGTCGCTTCTTGTAAGCATATGAAGACATGTGGGAGCAGTTTTCCGGATAATGTTATTGAATATTGTGCGGTATATGAATGCGTCACTTTATTCAAATTCGACTTATTCACGGAAACTGTTTTACTCCCTTTTTCAGTGAGAGTCCTGTTGAAAACAGATTGATATTGGCATCCTGAAACAATAGTATTTTTAATATTAAACAATATTCGAATGTGTAGGTAAATATCTTTTTCTATAATTAAATATGAATTGATATATTTTACATCTGTAAAAACATTTTGTACGCAGAAAACATGTATTTACCTGTTTGGTCAGTATTTATCACATAATCCTCGTGGTATTGAGGGACTAAACGGCACTTCTGCCGACGAAAGGTCTCCGCAGACGCCTGGAGGTCCTCCATTGACGCCGCTTCTTTTTTAGAAACCAGTTTCGTGATCTTGCGTTGTGAAATTCTGTGCTTCTGTTTAAATGCCGTGACCCGTCGATCAGACGCCTTGAATTTGAAATCGACGAATTGTGGAGCCGCAGCCAATTGCCATTGCTGTAAATTTCTTGTCATGACTTGCTGATATCGCTGTCTTGCTTCCACAAAACGGTCGTAGGTCCACGAATCTATCGCCTCAAATTTATCCATTCGCGTACCATCACTTTTAATATCTTTCTCCCATTGTGAAAGATATTCTTTCCTCTTCAATTGGCGGCATCCTTTTTTTGCAATGTCGCCAAGGACCATGTGGGGTGCGCTTTAGCAATATTCACGACTTGGACGTTGTAGGCAATGGGAATCATGTCACTTTTAAATCTTTTTGGTGACGGTTTATATTCGTCTGGAGACGAATCACTTTGTGGCACTTCGAACTGTTCGTCGTTTTCCTCACATTCTTCGCAATCCTCATGAGCGTAAATTAACTCCTCTTCAGCTACGAATGTTTTTCACCCACAAGTTCCAGTGTATTTTGTAAAATTCTCCGGCCAATAACATACCATCGCGAGAGATTTCTTCCGAAGATGTCGATGCAATTAAATTATTTTCCGTCAACAGTTTTTGATAATACACCACTGCGTCCTTCAATCGTAATTTTGATAGATCACTATGAATGGATTCTTCAGGAATTTCTTCTCCCATTCCAGATGAGCCAGCAACTTCTTCAGTCGACGTGTTTAACCTTGGATCGGAATAACACGTCAAAATTTGAAGAAAGGCACGTCTGTTCATGAGAAATCTAAAAACAAACTGCCCTTTACTTCTCATGGCTCGCGCACAGTCCTGTACGCAGATGACCGTTATAATGCCAAGGGGACCCTTACAAAGCCACTTTAAACCTGGAAATCCCATAAAACGAAATAGAAGAACGAGCACGAATATTTTTCAGTGAATGAAAAACTTTACGTTATTGAGCTAAAATAATGTTTTAAAAATAATGTAGGTTTGAGAAACTTTTTGAATAATTGGTGGAATAACAAAAGAAAATGAAACAGAAATTTAAAAAAGTGCCCTAGGAGGATTCGAACCCGAGACCTCTGGCGCTAAAGTCCAAGGCCTAGCCATGTAGGCCAGACGGCGGCTCGGCAGTAGACTAACATTTTATACTCATAATGCACCTAAGAAACTTTGGATCGTTTTTTCTCAGGATTTGCCGAGTAGTGCGTCCTAATATTTTAACCACGTGAGGTGTTAGGGGTCCTTTTTCACCACACAAAATTTCGGACAAATCCCCAACCCCATGGTCTCCTTGTGAGTCAGCTGCCAGCGCATCCTGATGATGCTGTAACTCTGCTGCCGTACAAGGTCGACACACAGTAGTGCGTGCATGGGTCGCTGAGGCAGCCATTCCAGGCCAAGCTGTTTGGCAGACTGCGAAGTAGTGTCCTCAGCATTGCAGGACCCGGTGACGCAGACCGAGAGGAACGTGGGCACTGTAGTTGGAAACATTAAATCACTTGGAAAGCTTGGACAAGTTTTAATACGGTGCCTTCTACCTCTTCCCGCTACATTTGGTGTTGGTGTTACATTCAGTGGCAGGAGTCTCCACTACACTAAGGATGAGAAACCAAGTTTTCGGTCACTACAGTCGCAAGTGAACAGCTGTCATATGGATCATTGTATCACACTATTTTCGCAACATAAAAAGTGATGCAAGACTATTTGCACCCCACATGCGCTCTGATATGAATCATAATAAACAATGAGACACAGATCCATAAAAGGAAACGATATCACTGGACATCAGTTTCTAGCCATTCACTGCCCCCTCTCCATTCTCACCAAATACCATAACAGCACCTCCAGCAGCGAGCAGTAAACAAAAAATTTCTATGTTAATCTTGTTTAAGTAACGGTTTTCTGTATGCCTGAAGGTGGACAGAACACGCTCGTAACAACTTACGTATGTTAAATCCATACATATTATAATGTGGACGTGTGTGTGCGTTTTTTTCACATGTCCTCCTAAACCACTTGATCGATTTCAACCAAACTTTATACATGTACATCTTAGTGTCAGCCAACAATCACTGTTGGGGTAAGAACCACTTCTTACGAAAGGGGTGGGGATGTCGGTGAAAAAGTTTTCAAGAAGGGACGTCGAACATATGTGCAGAACTATAGATCTATATCTCTAACGCCGATCAGTTGCATAATTTTGGAACACGTATTATGTTCGAGTATAATGACTTTTCTGGAGACTAGAAATCTACTCTGTAGGAATCAGCATGGGTTTCGAAAAAGACGATCGTGTGAAACCCAGCTCGCGCTATTCGTCCACGAGACTCAGAGGGCCAGGTAGATGTCGTGTTTCTTGACTTCCGCAAGGCGTTCGATACAGTTCCCCACAGTCGTTTAATGAACAAAGTAAGAGCATATGGACTATCAGACCAATTGTGTGATTGGATTGAAGAGTTCCTAGATAACAGAACGCAGCATGTCATTCTCAATGGAGAGAAGCCTTCCGAAGTAAGAGTGATTTCAGGTGTGCCGCAGGGGAGTGTCATAGGACCGTTGCTATTCACAATATATATAAACGACCTTCTGGATAACATCGGAAGTTCACTGAAGCTTTTTACAGATGATGCTGTAGTATATCGAGAGGTTGTAACAATGGAAAATTGCCCTGAAATACAAGAGGATCTGCAACGAATTGACGCATGGTGCAGGGAATGGCAATTGAATATCAGTGTAGACAAGTGCAATGTGCTGTGAATACATAGAAAGAAAGATCCCTTATCATTTAGCTACAATATAGCAGGTCAGCAACTGGAAGCAGTTAATACCATAAATTATCTGGGAGTACGCATTAGGAGTGATTTAAAATGGAATGATCATGCAAAGTTGATCGTCGGTAAAGCAGATGCCAGACTGAGATTCATTGGAAGAATCCTAAGGAAATGCAATCCGAAAACAAAGGAAGTAGGTTACAGTACGCTTGTTCGCCCACTGCTTGAATATTACTGAGCAGTATGGGATCCGTACCAGATAGGGTTGATAGAAGAGTTAGAGAAGATCCAATGGAGAGCAGCGCGCTTCGTTACAGGATCATTTAGCAATCGCGAAAGCGTTACGGAGATGATAAATAAACTCCAGTGGAAGACTCTGCAAGAGAGACGCTCAGTAGCTCGGTACGGGCTTTTGTTGAAGTTTCAAGAACATACCTTCGCCGAGGAGTCAAGCAGTATATTGCTCCCTCCAACGTATATCTCGCGAAGAGACCATGAGGATAAAATCAGAGAGATTAGAGCCCACACAGAGGCATGCCGACAATCTTTCTTTCCACGAACAATACGAGACTGGAATAGAAGGGAGAACCGATAGAGGTACTCAAAGTACCCTCCGCCACACACCGTCAAGTGACTTGCGGAGTATGGATGTAGATGTAGATGCGTGAATTCCCAGAATTTATTAATTTAGTCTTTGACAATGAGAGCACTTAGCGACTTGCAACAGACTTTACACTAATTCCAAAACTTCTCGAAATTTATTCTCATTGACAAGCCATACAAACTGTTGAAAGGAAAAATGTTTATCACTTACTGCTTTCCCATTGTTCATCCAGTAAAAGTATCACAATAGGCATGACGCTATAATTTATTACTTCTTTACTACTAACTGTATTTGCAACAGATTTTACAAACAGTATAACGTACACTGATCAGCCAGAACATTGTGACCACCTGCCTAATAGCTTGTATGTCCATCTTTGGCACAGATAACAGCGGCGATGCGTCATGGCATGGAAGCAATGAAGCCTTGGTAGGCAGCTGGAGAGAGCTGTAGCCACGTATGCACAGTCAAGTCAGCTAATTCCTTTACATTTGTGGGACGGGGGCATGAGCTCTGACGCCACGTTCAATGACATCCAACATGTGTTCATTCAGGTTCATATCTAGCAAGTTGGGGGGGGGGGGGGGGGGCAACACGTAGATTGGAACTTGCCACTGTTTCCTTCGAATAACTCCATCACACTTCTGGCCTTGTGACACGGCGCATTATCTCGTTAAAATGCCACTGTCGTCGGGAAACATGATCATATTGAAGGGGTGCACTTGGCCGGCAACCAGTGTACGACATTCCTTGGCCATCATGGTGCTTTGCAAGATCTCCAGTGCGCCCATGGATTCCCACGTGATTGTTCGTCAGAGCGCAATAGAATCGGCGCCAGCTTGTCTCTGTCCCACAGAACAGGTGTCAAGGAGCCCGCCCGGCTAGCCGCGCGGTCTAACGCGCTGCTTCCCCAGTGGGAAGGCGTACCGGTCCCTGGAACGAATCCGCCGGGCGGATTGGCGTCGAGGTCCGGCGTGGGGGCCAGCCTGTGGATGGTTTTTAAGGCAGTTTTACACCTTCCTCGGCGAATGCGGGCTGGTTTCCCTTATTCCACCTCAGTTACACTCTATCGGCGATTGCTGCGCAAACACGGTCTCCATGTACGCGTACACCATAATTATTCTACCATTGGGGGCCGAACCGCACAGTAACCATGGGTATTGTGTGGGGCGGCGGTGAGGTGGGTGGACTGCTGTGGGATTGTGAACCAGTGAGGGCTACGGCGGGATGAAGCCTCTCCATCGCGTCTAGGTCCCTAGTTCAAACACAATACACACACACACACACACACACACACATCTGTCAAGGACTTATTCCCCTGGAAGACGACGATTTCGCCCCCTCTCATCGGCAAGGTGAAGACGATATCGGGATTCGTCCGACAATGCAACACCCTGCCATTGTGGCAACGTCCAATACCGATGGTCACGTGTCTATTTCAGTCTTGGTGTTAACATTGGCAAATGCATGGATAGTCGACTGCTGATACCCATTGTTAGGAGTGTTCGGTGCGCTGTGTGTTCAGACAGACTTGTACTCTATCTAGTATAAAAGTATGATTTTAGTTCCGCCACAGCTCGCCGCCTGTTCTGTTTGCCAGTCTGCCCAGTCTACGACGGCTGTCCAAACCCACCAAGTCTGGACGTGGTTTCACCTTGGTTTCGCCACTTGTTGAAGACACTCAACACAGAACTCCTCGAACATCCGACAAGTAGTGCGGTTTCCGAAATGCTCGTGCCGAGCGTCCAGGCTATAAAAATTTGTCCTCGGTCAACCTAACATAGATCGCGCATCTTCCCAATTCTATACACGGACGGCACGCTCACTGATGCTACATGCACCGTGCGTGTGTCTGACTAGCAGTCATTCCTCGGCGGTAAGCTGCTATTGCCTAGACAGTAGTTCGGTGGTCACGATGTTCTGTCTTATCAGTATATACCACTGAATTTAAGTGCAAAAATTATATCATTGTATGAAACACAGTTCAGGAGATACGACCCCATAAACAACGAAATGCGTGAAAAATTTCCGCATCATGCATGGCGTTTAAATTTATTACTTGTTTGCTACTAACTCTACTCGCAACAAACTTCGCATACAGTATCCACATATACCGCTGAATGTACTTACAAAATTATATCATTGTACGAAACACAGTCCATAAGATATGACCTCACAAACAGTGTGATGCCCGAAAAACTGCGGGATTGTGCATGACGTATAAGTTTATTACCTCGTTGTTACTACCTTCACTCACAACACGTTTCGCAGACGGCATCCACATATACCGCTGCATATACCTACAAAATTATATCATTGTACGGCAGAGTTAAGGAGATAAGACGCCATAAACTTCAAGCACAAGACCAGACGCAAAGACAGATTTCTTTGCTAGTGACACATAAAACAAATAAAATTGTTTTGTAGCAGAAAATACAAATAAATAATTATTCCCAAACGTAGCCAGTATAGCCACAATTAAAAAAATTAAGGCTGTGATTAATTAAAATACAGGCGGTGCTGTCTACTGTTCATTCCTCGTATTACAGTCTTTGTTTACTTACATGCATTGATGCATTGGTAGTCGGAGAATGCACCATCTAATGATTATGGTACTGCTTTATTTTAGTTACATTGCATCCAACCGTATTTCACAACACCGCGATTGAAATGGATACAGAAAGAGGACTACTAAATTTGAAAAGGAACTATGAAAAGGTATTACTTAGTAGAGTTAGTATGGGAAATGATGAATGCGAACACGTAGACACACAGAATACGAATATTTTCAGAGGAGGCCCATTGATCGCTTGAAACTAGTCGACGATACATTCTGCGCAGCAGCTATTGCAGTTTGAAAAGGAAGACTGCTGATCAACACGAGCGAGATGGCCAAAACAACGGCGAATCATTTTGCTCCAGTTACCACCACCGCTAGTCACGATCCAGTTTTCCGACACTAGAGAACTGTTGCTGACAGAGAGGCTGGGATTTAAGATCCACCAAGAATAAAAGATAGAACTGCCCCTTCTCCATGTGGAGACTTGTTTCTACAATGTCCGTGTCACGTGACATCTGATCACGCAAATATACGTTATGTTATGTTGCGGCACCCTTCTCTGTCAAGACGTTTCTGCAATAACTAAATGAAGTGAATTACTTGTCAATATATCGACTACAGGTTAAGCTTTTGAAGAACGTGCAACATTTATATACTAGATGAATCTATACACTTAAGTGATACATGTGATAAGCAGACAATTTTTATATAAAACTTCCTGGCAGATTAAAACTGTGTGCCCGACCGAGACTCGAACTCGGGACCTTTGCCTTTCGCGGGCAAGTGCTCTACCATCTGAGCTACCGAAGCACGACTCACGCCCGGTACTCACAGCTTTACTTCTGCCAGTATCTCGTCTCCTACCTTCCAGACTTTACAGAACCTCTCCTGCGAACCTTGCAGAACTAGCACTCCTGAAAGAAAGGATATAGCGGTGACATGGCTTAGCCACACCCTGGGGGATGTTCCCAGAATGAGATTTTCACTCTGCAGCGGAGTGTGCGCTGATATGACATGTTCATTTTATTTCATTTCCTGATTTTCATGCAAAGCCTGTAAGTGTAATTTAAGCAAATATTGGTTTGTGGGGCCTCTTTCGAGTGGAACGTCCTATTCTTTATGAGTGACGTTGATCCACAAGTTGATCAATGCTAGGATACAGTTTCAGTCATCGAATGCCACATTATATTCTATTTGCAAACATTTTTCCAACAACACAATGCATTGATAAAATTATTCAAAACTTCAATTGTACCTTACCAGAGGATAATTATGCAATTCAATTAGGAGCCGACAAAACCCAACTTGGACAACAAGCCGCAAGCTACAACGCACCTACCATCAAAGAAGTTGTGACTGTCGTAACTGGTGAAGAACGTGATATGTGTGATATACTTCTTCAGCGACAGAATTATACAGTTCAATGTATTGTTGAAACCCACCGATCATAATGATGTCCTGCAGTATCCAATAATTTATTTGGAAGGGCAGGACGGATATCGCTTCAGTAGTATGTAAACTAATTTAATTAGGTAAATACAGATAT
The DNA here is from genome assembly GCF_023864275.1 of Schistocerca cancellata. NCBI lineage: Eukaryota > Metazoa > Arthropoda > Insecta > Orthoptera > Acrididae > Schistocerca > Schistocerca cancellata. The sequence goes on along the minus strand of NC_064631.1, from coordinate 293,356,100 downwards.
CTTTATTAAACGAAGATATTATTTTCTTTTTAACTTTCAAACATTTGCAAGTGTAATTTATATTTTTCTTCTTTTTCTTTTCCTTTATTTTTACAGGTGAGCAACTCGATAAAAAAAGGTATCAGCAATGAACTATTATTTCTACTGCATAACGATACAGCAGAATGGAAAAAATTATATTCTGCAACGCCATTAACTATTTCATCAGCACGTGGTAGACATTTACACCAAAATTGAGTCCGAACGTTCGTTATTCATTCGCTTAAATCAAACATTGTTGCGTTCAGAGGAATACATTCAATTGTGAGACGCTTCGTTGCGTTCAGAAGAATACATTCAATTGTGAGACATAGTTGCAAACAATGAAAATGTTTCCGACATTGGAAAAATAGTTAACACTTACAGCGGCGTTCAATGGCAGCGGCATACGCATGAATATCCACGGGATGTCATGACATGTGCGATCATAAGGGACCCCTGACTTTTTCATCATATTTACAAGCAATTCAGCGTGGGACGAGGTAAAAGAGCTTCTGTTGCCCAGTCAGCGACCGTCCGAGCGACACGATTTCATTGCACTAACATTCAAGCAAAAACTCACTAAATTGATGGACTTAGTTGTGAAGCATCACATATATGGTGCAACTCGGTTCTGGATGTACAAGGGTAAGCAACTATAATCAGCAATTTAGTTATATTTTTGTTTAGTTTAGTAGTACTGTCGTTTTACGTTGATGGTGCATGCTTTGTTTATTTGTTGTTATATCTTAGCAATTTTCAAGCTGCTAGGTTAGTTTCGTTATTGCTGCCGTGCTGTTAATCATGGCTGCTCTGCTGTCTATTTACACCAAAGAAGTGCAACGTTCAGTGAACCGTTTTTGGTGGTCGGAAGTCGTATCAGGGGCCGAAATTCATCGAAGACTTTCGGTACAGTACGGGAACAGTCATTTGCCACAATGGAGTGTCTACGAATGGATTGAAAATGTCCTAAATGGTCACACAAGTGTCACGTACGATGAAGGAGCCGAACGATCGTTTACCACCAGAAATGAAGAAACCATTGAGCGTTCACATGAAATGATTCTCTTAAACAGACAATTAACTATTGACGAAGTGGCACATCGTCTGTAAATTAGTCACGGTGCTGCCTACGAAATCATTCACAACATACTTGGGTTTCATAAAGTTTATGCAAGATGGGACCCAAAACAACTCACACAGTTGCATAAACAAACGCTCTTGGAATTCTGCCAAAAACATTTGGATCGATATGGTAATAAAGGGGACAACTTCTTAGAGAGGATCATTACTGGTGACGAAACATGGATCCATCATTACGAGCCAGTGAGTAAACGGTGGTGTATGGAATGGGAACATCCAAATTCGCCATGCAAGAAAAAGTTCAAGACCCAACCGTCCGCTTACGGTTTTTTGGGACGCACAAGGTCCAGTACTGGAACATTACGGGGAGAGGGGCACAACAATAAATAGTGTACGTTACAGGGAGATCGTTACTGCCAGGCTAAAGCCTGCAATTCAAAACACACGCTGAGGACTGCTGTCAAAAGGCGTTGTTGCACGACAATACCTGTCCGCATACTGCTGCCCACACTGCTGAAACACTCCAGAAACTCAGATTTGAAGTACCGGATCATCCTCCATATAGACCCGATCTTGCCCCTTCTGACGATCACTTGTTTGGTCCACTCAAACAGGCATTAAGGAGCCGTCGATTTGCCTCGGACGAAGCAGCGAAAGAAGAGGTGCATTCCTGGCTCGCAGCTCAACCGAGAACCTTCTTTTATGAGGGCATCAGGAAGCTTTTACAACGATGGACCAAGTGCGTTTAAACGCAAGGAGACCATGTCGAAAAATGATGTTCTTGTAAGTTTCCTATTTGATCACAATAAAATTTTATAACTACATTGCGGATAATAATTGACTTACCCTTGTATGTGACTGAATGGCAGAAGAGAAGTCTTCCACGTACTCATATTCTCATATCACCTTTATGATCGCTATTTAGTGAGAGAACAGCAGTACTGTACTATGATATGCGTGGTTTTGTTGAAGCAAATGAATAACGTTTGCTCTCAGAACAAAAATTGCCCTACAACACTATTATTCATGTCGTATCAAATGGCAGATGTCGTCTGTTCTTCCTTGATGCGCCTTGAGGCCCTGGAAGAACGTTTCTCATCAGTTTTGCTACTGGCTCACATTTGATCTCAAAATGGAATTGCTTTGGCTCTTGCTTCATCAGATATTGCAGCTAGACAAACAGTGCATTCGGCGCTCAAATTGCCATTGGATGTGCATTTTCCGGCAGCTCCGACATGTAACATTTCTAAAGGATTTGGCATGGCTAAAGTTTTGAAACTTTGCAAAGTCATTATCTGGAACGAATGCACCATGGCTCATAAGAAATCGCCTGAAGTGCTTGATCGAAATTTTACTATCTGGCGATTTTAGACAATTCCAGTGAGACCTACATCAGCACCAGCTGATGAGCTCGATGCTTGCCTCAAAGCATGATGTCTTTGGAGACAAGTGCGAAAACACATTAAAGACCAATATACGTGTACATTTGCAGCGCGATGCGTCGGCAGCCATATTTTCAAAATTTCTATTGAATATTGGTAAAGGAAAAGTACCAGTGGATGCTACCTCAAAATGTACTTAAATTCCATCGAACTTCTGTGTCATTTTGCTATCTATTGAACAACTCATTCAGATAGTTTTTCTGCAAATAGTCACCAATAATAAAAATCATAAATGGTTTTGCGAATGTGCTGTTTTGCTAGCAAATAACAATGACATCAAAGCAATCAACCACGCAGTTCAAGAACAAATGGCAGGCAATTCTGTTAGCTAAAAATCGAGTGAAAGCGTCATGAATGCAGTCGAAGTTGTCAATTATCCAATCGAGTTTTTAAATTCCTGGCGTGCCACCGCACAAATTGTCACTCAAAGTCTTGCAGAACACTAATCCGCACCGACTGTGTAATGGAACAAGACTCACTGCAAAGAATCTGATACTGAATGTCTCGAGGCAACTATTCTTTATGGAAAATCGAAAGATGTGCACATTCCATGCATTACCATCATCCCCACCAACATACAATTTAATTTCAAACGACAGCAGCTCCCCATTCGACTTGCATTCTCAATTGCCATCAACAAGGCATAAGGTAAGTCACTTCAAGTGTCCACATTGCATGTAGAAATTCGAAGTTTTTCACATGGTCAGTTGTGTGATGCATGCTCACGAGTCAGACAGCCAAGACATTTATCTGTTTTTGTTGAAGACAAAAATATTGTCTACCCTAAAGAACTTGAATGAAAAAAAAAATGAATATCATTTATACTTCTACTTAAATACAGATTTCAATTTCAATAAACTTATTCATTATCAACAATAAAATAAATATCATTCTTTCTATTGTTCCTAATTAAACAAGATAACTCTTTCAAATTTCAAATGATATTTCCATAATTACTTCTTGTGTGGCAGCAATGCGCTGGGTAACAGCTGATATTATATAAAAACCAGTTGTTGTAAGTAGACAAAATATTTGCACAAATAAACAGTAGAAAGTAAAGGAATCTTATTTCATTTTCGTTTCATATACTTGGCAACAGGTAACTTATATGTAAGTCTAGCAGGAGAATTTAGAGTAGGAGTAACTACTGTTTCTCTGATTGTCAAACAGTTTTTACCAGTGTTGTGGCAAATCTTACAACCATTGGTTATGATGCCATCATCAGCAGAAAAATTTAAAGGAATAGATAATATGTTCAACAAGAAGTGGGGGTTCCAAAATTGGGTAGGTTCCATTGATGGGAGTATATCTGAATTCTAAGCCCTCAGTGTTCTGGCTGCATGTTCTTTAGTTAGCTACTTTTAAATAGTTCTGTAGGCTGTGTGTGACACAAACTCTACGTTCACTTCTTTTGAGATCGTAGTATACAGGAAACAATTGGATGGAGGCACTTATAGGATGTCTATTTTGCACTAGAAAATATTAAAATGTATGCTTCACATTCTTGAGGATGACTTCATCCCAAGTAGCCTTCTTTGTCTTTATGGGACATGAAGAATAACCCCTGCTCAGACAACTGTTGAAACCTAAATCCTAAATTTAAGTAGTAAAACACTCTTATTAGAAACTGTAAAAGTTCAGAGGAAGCATTTGATGGCGCTATTGAAAACATAGCTATGTTAATGTCTGTTGTATTGATGAACAAGACTGCATGATAGTTAACTGCTCCTTTTCCAGTTCATCTTTGGAACTAGAAAAATGGCATGAAGCTCATACTTGTCTTTAGGTTATAACTTCTAACATATGTAATGTTTCATGTATGATGTTTTATGTCCTACAATACCATATTATTTGGTGGAACATAATACATGTGTTGTGTGTAAAATTACAAAGTAAACTTGAAGAAAATAATACAATTTAGGAAGTAGATTATAGCCGAGTCAGCCACTGGTGGACATGGATGTTTTAAGTTACAAAACACAACACAGCTGTTGTACGTTGTAAGGCGAGTCAGTCAGCCAAGTTGTGGAAGCAGTTGATGGATGGAAGATGGTGGAAGCCTTTCCACTCCAGCAACAACATTAGTATACTTGTCACAAGGCACAGCAAAGCCTGCAGAAACAAATGAGGTCACACCAGATACTCCAATGCGAGTGATTGAAAAACATCATCACCACAGAAAAGTAAACATCTAGCTACAGATACATCATCATCCATACCAGACACATCTGAAGAAACAACGGAGGATGCATCAAAGATGCCAGTGCAAGTGGATGAAGCAACATCAGCAGAGGAAAGGAAATAGTCAGCTGTGGATGTGGGAGGTAGAAGTACAAGATTCAAGAAACCCTAATATCTTGAGGATAATGACCATTTATATGTACACATAGAGAAGAAAGGATAATAGTAAATAAAGTCACAAGGATAAATAATCTAAGAATTTTACTCCAAAAAGTACAATATGCAACTAGGAAATTGAAAGAAATAGAAGTACTAATAGCTTACGAGCCGCTAGAGATTTTTATAATGTGCAAACATAGTCTCAAGTAAAATGAAATCAATATGTGCAGCATTACTCAAGGATGTAGCCAGGATATCGTTCGAGGGTGGCAACCAATTTGCTAAAGAGGACCTTAAAAAGGCTGATATTACTGTTTACCCAGAAAATAAGAATATTCATGTTGTAATTATGTGTACAAAATTTTGGGTTGCCGCCATACAAATAGTATTTCGTCTATAAAATTTAGAAAGAAAAACTTTTCTTAATAAGTATACTATACAAGAGTTGAAACTTAAATAGTGGCAACTATTTATTCACAACTGATACAACAGAGTTACATGTTTGCACCTGTTACTGTCCAAAGTAATCACCAGCGTTGTGTAGAACCTGTTGCCAGTGATGTGGAACGTGTAGTATACTGTTAGCAGAGCATGTTCTGTCGAAGATGCAAATGCAGCAGTCTGCTGCCTGTCGAGTCTCTGGAACAGTTCTGAAGTGAATGCCACGAAGTGGATACTTCATCTTTGGAATCAAATCAAAGTCACAAGGACTTAAGTACAGGGAGTATGGTGGAAGGTACAATAATTCCCAGTCCCATCGACTGAACAGTCTTCTAAGATAATGTTCACTATCGCTGAGCAAAAGACCCTTAAAGTTACGTTGAATAACTTACAATGTTTAAGGGTTCAAACCTCTTTTGGCAATAGCTATCTTTCTCTTATTACAGTCTTATATTTAAATACCTATCTTATCTGAAACCACACCAGAACTCCTTCAGGAGGAAGCACCTCAAGTTCCTCAATTCAGTCTCAAATTAAGTATCTTTCATTTCATCAAAATTCTTCACTTTACTTAAGTGATCAAGAACTCCTTTTTAAATTATTATTTCAATAGTCAACTTAAAAACTATAGCAACCAAATTTATTTATAAAACAAAACAGTATACACGAATACTATAAGCTCTAGCTTTGGGATCTTAACATTGGTTCACACATTGATTTGAGCTGGACTTCTTATGTATGATATGTGACAAACGAGTTTGTGTCTATCAATGATAATATGGTTGTATAGTCTTTGATGCTAATGAACTCCTTTGTGATATACTGTACAATGTACGTTATTGCTTATATGACATTTACTTGGAAATGTGTTAGAGTTGTGACCATTAGGCTCACTGTTCCAAGGATATTATGAACAAAACTTTTCACAGTAGAATATCTTTCTTACAATAAAAGCTGAATATATGACATGTGCTGCTCTGCAAGTGAATCATCTCCATCCATAGATACATTGCATAAAAAGACAGTCTCCCTCAGCCTTACAACATAAATATCGCTGATCTACACATATTGTCGAAATCTTACACAAACCTACATTAAAATTAAATACTGTGTGCCCAAGAAATAAATAACTACTCCCCAAACCAAGATAAAAATACTGTTACAGAAATAATGAATAAATATTACTTGTGTAATTGTTTGTATAAATTAAAAACATTACAATTTGAAGATAATCATAGAACATCTTAAAATGCTTTAGTTATTATATTAGTACAAAGCGTTAATAGACTGTGGTGGAAAGGGGAGAGGGAAGGCGAGGTTGGGGATGCAGAGCACAGTCGGCTCTGACGAAATCAGGCAATATATTGAAAAAAATATTTTCGAAACAAATGAAGTACAGAATGTGGTTTCATCACATATCGCTTCTGCTTTCCACAAATCCCTCTCCATCATAACTGGGTTATAAACCGAGTACCACATTTGGCGATATTTTGCCATATGGGCTATTAATGATAGGATGTTGAGATAAAATTTTAAATAAATGCATCCACCAATCCACTTACAGGTAATGAGTTTAATTTAATGTTGTTTTGTTTACCACTCCACTGCCTTGCGTAATACTGAAGTATTGCAACCCTGAGTTCTACCAGTCTCCAAATAACGACTCCAGAGTTAACATTAAATTTATATTCATAGGTAATTAGGCTATTACAGTAGCTCATATATATTTTTATCTTACCATAATGCTAGTGCACGAGTCAAAATTTGTTTTCCTCTTCTTTCTTGTTCCAAACATACCTGTAATTAGAAACTATTGCACCAGCACACAGAACAAAAGCAAGAAACAGCAGCCTTTCATTAAATTGATCTGAAAGTAAGAACTGAACTTATGAACAAAACAACAACTGAGCTCAAGTAAGGCCAACAAAGTGCAGTAGTTGGTTTTGCCTAAAGTGTGGATGGGCGATCGCTGATAGTGTTAACAATCTATCGATAAATTAAATCTATCGCTGGCCTCATTGACTGTTGACAGTGCATATTGCTTTTTTGTCATATGACTGTAAAGCAGAATATCCTTCAATTTCACTATATGGCACCCAGGTCATGTGTAGTTTCGTGTAGATTACTGATGGGCAAATAGTGGCCTGCTGGCCACATGCAGCCCTCTGTGACTGTCGGAAAAATCCATCTTGAACTGAAATTTCCTTTCTGTGCGCGACTAAGGACAGCCACGTCAATATGCATGCGGAGTGTAGCTAGTGTTCATGTCAACCAAATCGACATCTGATGCAATGGCTGAAGAGAGCTACTGTAAAGGCATTTAATATGGTCGCTCCCATCAGCAACTGTGCCGAGAGCCAACTAGTTTTGATCTGATTTATCTCCGTTTTGTCTGTGCAACAGCGTTAATGAACGATGAACGCTCCAAAAAAAGGTAAGGTCTGTGGTGAATGTCGTGTTTTTATTGAAGAGTGGACAAACACATATTTTTGATAATATAAGAAAGAAAACAATGTATTTGTTGAATCAGAAATATAGCTATATTTAAAGAGTACAATCTGAAATGACATTACGAAACAAAACTTGGCTAATTTCGCAGCAAACTTTCCAAGGAAGAACTCAAAATAAAAGCAGCGGGTTGTGTGTAAACCCTGAGAATCAAAAACACATAATTTATAATACAATCAACACTTCAAAATAGCGTGACAGATGCAAGTTTCATGGTAGCCTATAACATAGCCAAATGCAATGAGTGTTTTTCGATTGTGAGTTTATTAATCAGTGCTTGGCAGAGTGTACAAGCATGTTATGTATTGATGTTACAAACAATTTTGAAGCATTTCACTGTCAAGAAGGTCTATAGTGGAGCTCACTGATTCACTTAGTGACGACCTCACAGAACACACAGTTGATGAAGATCTCATCATCACAGAGTAATTACTTGGCACAGCAGGAATAAAAGATAGAATGACTGATTATAAATTGGTTGGGTTTGCTGTGAATTGTGTAGATAAAATATGGTAAGAATTACCACACAGCCGAAGCTTTCAGTGGCAAGAATGTAGATATAGTAAGCTTTTTCAAAAACAGTCACTGTCACACATGATACAGACAGTGATATCTTGTCATTTCATTGTAGTCTGTATCAGGAGAATCTGTGTAAAGCTGCACTGGCCTTCAAACATTTGGTAGATCTTGTTGTTGTTGTGGTGAACACAATCAGAGCAGGGGAACTCAACCATCGACAGTTCACATCTTTTCTTTGGGGTGTGGACAAAGGGTATGAAGACGTAATTTATCATAGTGGTATGAAGTGGTTGAACCTAGGCAAAGTGTTTGAATGAATGGGCATTGCAGAATGAAATCCCCTTATTTCTGGACACAAAGGAAATGTCTCATGAATTTGTTACAAAGGTAGAATGTGACAGTGGAACACTGATATATTTGAGATTCTGAATGAACTGAATGTGACATTGAAGTGAAAGGAGTTGTTTGCACATGAAATATGGAAGCATGTAAAATCATTCAAAGAAAAACTATATCTATCAGCAAGGCTAGCAAGTGGAAGAAATTGCCATTTCTCTTTACTAGGAAAACAGAAAGTGCCTCAAACTGTTTATGCTAAGATTAGGGATCATCTGCAGAGTCTGGAGGATGAAACCACAAGGAGATTTCAGAAGGTTAAGATAACTGAGACTGAATTCAATTTGCTATCTTATCCCATCACTGATGATACTGACACAGCACCTGAGGGGCTGCAACCTGATATTATTTACATGGAATCAGATCACACTGAAAGAAATATTTCGTGCTGAGACTTTTTCAAAACTTCATTTGATGAAAAATGTTCATGTACAAAGAAATTTTCTGGGGGAATGTTTCTTTATTTGAGTCTACATATTGTAGCAAAGAAAGTTTCTCTTGCTTGTAGGTCAACAAGAGTAAAACAAACTCTCTTTGATAGACATTAACTTGCAGACTGTGATAAGAACCTTATCAACCAATCGCACTGCTGATTTTAAAAAAAATAGGAAAGGGTGAAAGAATACATTTGTCTCATTAAACTAATTCTAAAATTAAATATGATTGCAACTGTAGAGGATATGAAATTAGCACAATAAATAAACTGAATAAATCAGCTTCTATTTTGTTTTATTTATTGATTTTTATAGTACAATTTACACCTTTTCTGAAATGGAAACCTAACTAAAGAATGCAATCATTTGAGAGGTGAGGCCCTCCGCCCATCTCCACTTCCACAACTCACCCATCAAGATAATGCAATTGCCCACCCCTGATTTGGGTTAAAGGGGGTCATTATTACCTGGGCCCCTCCTTTGACTACATCCTTGCATTACTGGTTACAAAAGACTAACGTATTTTACTGGACAGGGACATAAAGAAGGTGCAGTTAATACCAATATAAGAAATGAGTTTAAAGACACTATTTCATGGATAGTCAGAAACAGTAGAAAAATGGTCTTTGAAGCAGTAGCTATACACAGAGGGGTAAATGGAAAAAGGAGCCTAATATTATGGCTGTACAGATCTCCAAGCTGCCGGTAAGAAGTTACCTCGAGGAACTGGAGAAAACACTAAAAACAGGCTGCCAGGGAATTCATTTACGTAATAGGAGTAGCTAATATTAATATTAACACTCTTACAAGACAGTGAACTTTCAGTAGATATGTATGATCTGATCAGAATTGATATCTAAGCATAGAAGTGAAAAATCTCAAAGGTGCTGTTCTGCTTCAGAAACCTTGACAGATCATATCATCACACACATACCTCAGTCTTATATGTAACATACAGGTATTAGATACCATAATTTCAGACCATTATGAACTGTTACTAGAAACGATAAACAACTCAGAACACAATAACGTCACGTTTTTAGAAGTGAGGTAGATGAAAGAAACTAATCTAGATGTATTAAATGTTATTCTTAGATCAGAAAAATGAATGATATCGCTATGGCTAAAGGTTGGGAAGTTTCTGTTCAGCCATGGCACAGGATGAGAATGACTGAACGAAGTTCCCTTCTGAATCGGTAGAAATTGGATGATTTCAGGCCTCTACAGTTTTATGCTAAGTCGCCATCAAGCAATGCTATGTGTGTTAACACTGAAACAGCCATATATGAATTTTTAAAGATAGTTCAGCTATTAAGTTCTTATGGCGTACCACTAACTGACACCAAATATTTATTTAAAACAGATATATGAGTGTGAAACTGAAGTGAATTCTTCGATAATAAAGGCTGTGGTATCAATAATTCTGATGTAGGACAACTACTCACTAGTGAAGACAGCATTTGATTTGTAGTTACATGCAAAAATATGTTCGTGAGGAAAGGTTACATCAAGTGATGGGAATAAAATGTATCTCTTATTTTTTACGATAATAAGCGTTGCTCTGATGTTAGATTTCCAGAGGAGCAAAGATCAAATGCTACATCAAATGCATGGATATCATAGAATGTAAGGAAACTATCAGAAACTATTAGATTGCTTAATACATCAGCCAGACATAATGGAGACTTGAAAGTGCCTCTATAGTGCTTCAGGATAGTTTTCTGGAAAATAATACCAAGGAATCAGTTTAATAATAATTCATTAATCAGAGAGGGAAGTACCAAAAGTTATTAACACTCAAGTGGCTCGTCTTTCTTTATAACAACAGCGTTTGCCTGGCACACTTAATATCCATGTAGAGAATGGCTGTCTTTATGTTACCAAGGTAACTATGTATGAGTAAGATCACAGTTTAATTTTACTTTTATTAAAAACGATGACATTAACTCAAATAACTTGAGGTAAAGCACTGTTTAATTAAACAATACTGAAATAAACTTTCATTGTATAACTTTGTTGTCAGTGACAGGTGCTACCCCACACAAATGACATATTCTTAGCATTAAACAGCACAATTGCCTCAGATCACAGCCAACTGCTTGTTTAGTTACTAATAATCTCATAGACAATGGCCTCATTGTTGAATTGTGCTGCTACTTTGTAGTCTTGGTCATTTTCTTTTTAAGATCGTAAATTTTTTTTCATCCAGCTCGATGTTTGTTTCATATTGCTACTGTTCATGTGGGTATATGACAACACAATTATTAATTATGTTATGAAGGAGTAATTAAGGAATACATATGGGCTCATAGTTGTGGAACAACAATGGAATTGTGCAAAACAACTTTCTTTGTCGTTGACACAGTGTATACATATGATCACATGTTCAGGGATTAATATTTAAATGGCAAATATGTCCCAACACACAATAAACTGATTATAAGATGTGGAGGAGTAAAGGTGAATTGACACTGGCTATCACATCCTTCAAAACATTTTGCAATACATTTCAAATGATGGCATCCACATTAGCTACCCTGTCATGTCATGTCACAGCACCATCAGAGTTTTTTGGGAAGAAAATTTTGACTGCTGATGTCATCTGGCCATTGTTGGCAACATGACCTCCAAGCTCAATTTCTCCAGATGCGCAGCCATGTGCACATCTCCATATCTCATTTTGTTTTGTTTTTCATGGCTGACATCAGCTGTTCATTTTTCGTTATTTTTTTTATAAATTCTTTAGTTTCGTTATTCCTTTTGTTAAGGTTTACAATTTTGTAATAAATGATGAAAGATTAACTGAAGGAATGAGGTAGCAGTTTAAATTGTATGACATGAGTATATTAAATTACTTGCTATAATACGTTTATAAAGTGGAATTTTATACATGCTGGTACTGTATTTATTATTTTACAAATAAATAGATTGCAATGTGATTGCAACTTGAAGTGTAAAAGTGCTGTGGTTAGAATCAGATGGATTAGTAAGTGGAATTTACTTGTAGGTTATCAGGAATTTGTAATGTTTCATAAAGAAATGGATTGAAACCTTCAGACACTGCTGTGGTTAGAATCAGATGGATTAGTAAGTGGAATTTACTTGTAGGTTATCAGGAATTTGTAATGTTTCATAAAGAAATGGATTGAAACCTTCAGACACTGCAACAATGGCAAAATGCTTTTCTTGTGAAGCATATCTCAAGTAATGCATTAGATGTGTTTATTTAAATGCGTGTTTGTGGCAAGCTTACTTACTGTAAGTACACTCATGCTCATAAATTAAGGATAATTGCAGAATGTGGTGCCACACAACGTGGCACTACACAAAACTGGCGCTAATAACATAGGCACATAGGGAACACACACGACACAGATCTGTAAGTACACGGTATTGGTGATAAGTTGAGAAAACCGTCCCGAAACACATGTGCTACAAAACTCCACAGTTTCATGTGCATGTACCCCGACATCAATATGGGATATGATCACCGTGCACATGTACACAGGCCGCACAATGGGTTGGCATACTCTAGATCAGGTGGTCGAGCAGCTGCTGGGGTATAGCCTCCCATTCTTGCACCAGTGCTTGTCAGAGCTCCTGAAGTTTCCCAGAGATTTGAAGAGGTGCAGCGGTACATCGACTGAGAGCATCCCAGACGTGCTCGATGGGGTTTATGTCTGGAGAACAGGCAGGTCACTCCATTCGCCTGATATCTTCTGTTTCAAGGTACTCCTCCATGATGGCAGCTCAGTTGGGTCATCCGTTATCATCCATCAGGAGGAAGGTGGGACCCACTGCACCTCTGAAAAGGCAGACATACTGGTGCAAAATGACATCCCGATACATCTGACCAGTTACAGTTCCTCTGTTAAAGACATGCAGAGGTGTATGTGCACCAATCATAATCCCACCCACACCATCAAAAACGACCTCCATACAGGTCCCTTTCAAGGACATTAAGGGGTTGGCATCTGATTCCTGGTTCACCCCAGATGAAAACCCAGTGAGAATCACTGTTCAGACTATACCTGGACTCGTCCATGAACATAACCTGGGACCACTGTTCCAATGACCAGGTACTGTGTGCTTGACACCAGGCTTTACGGGATCTCCTGTGACCAGGGTTCAGTAGAATTCACTTTGCAGTTCTCCAGGCGAATAAACCATGTCTGTTCAGTCGTCTGTAGACAGTCTATCTGGAGAAAACTGTTCCAATGGCTACGGTAAGGTTCTGAGCAAGGCTACCTGAAATTCTCCGTGGCCGTCTGCGGGATCTGATGGTGAGATATATGTCTTCTTGTGGTGTTGTACGCTGTCGACGTCCTGTACGGTAGCGCCTGGATACTTTTTCTGTCAGCTGAAATCATTGCCATAATCTTGAGATCACACTTTGTGGCACACTCAGGGCTCATGCTACCACCCGCTGTATTTGACCAGCCTCCAGTCGCCCTAGTATTCTACCCCTCATAACGTCATCAATATGTGTTCTTTGAGCCATTTTCAACACACAATCACAATTAGCACGCCTGGAAACGTCTGCACACTTACTCGCTGCACCGTACTCTGACATGCACCAACACACCTCTGTGTATGTTGACTGCTGCCAGCGCCACAGTGCGACGACCGCAGGTCAAATGCACCACATGGTCATACCCTGAGGTGATTTAAACCCGCAAACCGCCCACCAGAGCGTTTTTTCACCATGTATCAGCAGTATCCTTCATTTATGAGCATGAGTGTAGTTCTCTGGATTACGTGTCAAACAGTTCTGCAAGGATCAGTGGTCAATATTTAAATTGTTTTACCAGCTAGTGTAAATAAAGCACATGAACTAGAAAAAAGCCAAATACAAGAAATAAAGAAAACCTATAAACCTTGAAGGGAAAAGTATTGAGGAAGATATGACTATTGCCAAAAAATTTGCTATGGACTAGCAACTAATTTTAACCTTAAACAAACCAATTTTTCATGTGATGTGATGGCAGCTCATAACAATGTGTTCCTTTCAGTAATTATGGGTGCAATTTGATGTAACAAATGGGAAAAATTGATGCATTGACATTCTAAAATATTTAAGAAATGCAGCTTCCTCTGCCTCGAATTACTCGCATAATGTGTGCCATTCCCCTTCCGTATCATGTAACGATATTTTTCGGACCAACACACATTTTTTGCATTGCTTTGCTCTTTTCTCTTCCTACTCTAATATACAAACTGACTCTACGAGATGCAAACCATTTTAGATCAATAAAAGTCATTTTTGTACAAATGTGAACTCCAGCTACTGCATTGTGGATGTGCACTTCTCGCATAAAAACAGTAGAAAATCACCATGCAAACATTACAAATGCTGCGAAAAAAACAGTTGATGATAGCCATGCGAGTTGAGATTAACTGACTTGAACTGACTTGGCATGCCATGATGAGATGACAGTGTGAATACATCTTGACTTGACAGTACTGTGATCTGATGGTGTTGTGAAAGGCGGTGTCTAATGGCCTTATATCTGTTGAACATCTCATGTAAATTGATAATGCATTTAACAAACAATATACAAAACTGTACAAAATACAATTAAGAAATATAAGTAAACCAAATAACGATATTTAAGTTCCATTTAGATTCCATATTCTTGTGTCAAATAATTGAAAAAAGACTGAGGAATACTACAAGGAAATTAAAAAGTAAATCTGTAATGATATCCCAGACAATGGCAGTAAATAAATTTAAAGGCTACAAACTCTCACATCTCTAACAATAGCAATGTTTCTTTTATTAGATGAATACTTCTAAATAATCTTAGAACATCTACAGTTTCATTAGTATGCAGCTTTTCTGGTGTAGTTAAAGGAACAATATGGCTATAAAACGTTCTAAACAAAACACTAGTAAATTCCCTAAATGTTTTCAGAAAAAGCAGATCTTCTGACTTCATAAATTAACTCCATAAAGTTGGTACAACTCTTACCAAATTACATTGATCTAGTGTGTGAATGATATAAATAATTACATATAGTCTTTACAGTGGGGAACAACAGATATAAATGTGTTGCTGAAGAAGATATTACTTTCCAGTGCATATAGTAGTATGAACCTCTTTGTATATCTTGAGATTTGAAATAATATTTGTCATACCATTTGTCAAAAGTAGATATAGTATATCAGCTGATGATAACAGGCCTTTTTTCATTAAAGTGAACAGTGAACAATTTCTACAGAAGAATAAATAATTTCTGCATGATTGATTCACTAATTGTAATTGTGCTAGTGAAATAATGATTATGAAGTGATGTAAATAAAGTTGTACAAGTTTTACATACCAGTCTAATGACATTAAATTAACATCAGCTAACGCATTTCATTATGGGCACAACATTCTGTAAACATCTTATACAAAAATGCTAGAAATGTGACAGGTTAAGGTTGGAAATTATATGGAACTATTGAAAAAGTTTTATCAAGTATCATTACATTGAGAGAAAATTTAGGGACTATAAACGTTCTAATAACTGTAGTATGTGCTTGCTATCCAGAAACGTATTGTCAGTTACATTTGCTACATTTGTTGGAATATATATTTAAACAAATCACTATTACAGTTCAACATGATGAGTGGTCCTAATGAAGGTCAGAAAGTATGATGAATTTTTTTATGATATTAAACAAATCAGCCTGACAGTAAATTGTCAAAAATATATTCTTGTAGCACATAATTCTTGAAGCTGAACTTCTGAGTCTTAGCGGATCATTTCACAATAATACAATAGCTCAATAAGCTAATGTAAACTGTACTGCCCTAAAATCTATAATGAACTCTATAAAACACAACAACACCATCAAGCAATCAATAAATATTACTTACAAAAGTTAATTGCTACAAGACTCGAAAATAGTGTAAAGCATTTAATCTCCTCAAATGGCATCATAATCTCAGACATAGTTCAGTACAATGAATTAAATAACAAGATAAATGCAACGTAACTATATAGCCACAAAACAAGCAGTCAACTCGTGTTGATGAACTATTATATACCATAATTAAAACAAAATTCATTCGAAATATTTAAATTAATGCTGGTCACCATACCAATTGCAGCATTAGAGAAGCTACTTCACTGGATGGAAACATAGCGTAATCAGTACATAAAAAAATAACCGAATTATGAAATTTCAAACTACAAACAGAGTTCGTTGAGTCCCACATTTAGTAAGATTTTCAAGTTAGTGATGCTGCTACAGATAGAAGCAATCTACCAACAGGGACACAGCTTAGTTCAAGAAAAGATTCTAGTACAATTATAACTGAAGCAGAGATTCTGAACAAAGTGTATGACTATGCTAATTAAGTGAAGAATGCACTGGACAGACTTTAAAAGCTCAAAGAGTCATTTTATCAGTTCAACTACATACTGTTCTCAAAAAACGAGGCGTATGTATTCTGTCATGTATACTTAGACTCCTACCCATATATCCAAATAGTTTTGAACAATACACAAACATGATCTAAAAACAAATGTGAAATAAACAATATTTGCAGTAATGCAGGGTAGCTCACTGAGCCCAATTCTTTGACTATTTCCTTTTCCTGTGTGCAATAGATCATTGTAAGTCCTCCTCCCCCAACCAAGAACAATTACTTGGACAGATGACATCTTTCCACAGTTGTATAACTGTGAAGAGACAGAAATATCATATTTATCAAACTTTCAGGTGTCATAAGTGACTGAATATTTTTATAGCTGGTGAGAAAATATCAATATCATAAAACTGCAGTTACTGCAGATCAGTGCAGTTAACTCATATGACATGCATTGGCTATGCAAATAACTTAGTATATAAGATCTCATCTAGGGACCTTGGCGACTGAAAAGTCTTTGGCTTGTGCCATGATGATAATCTTAGAAGAGAATGACAAACACTGAAGGGCCAAAGAAACTGGTACACCTGCCTAATACCATGTAGAGCCACTGCAAGCATGCAGAAGTGGGGCAACATGACATGGGATGGACTCGACTAATGTCTGAAGCAGTGCTGGAGGAAATTGACACCATGAATCCTGCAGGGCTGTCCATAATTCCGCAAGAGTACGAATGGATGGAGTTCTCTTCAGAACAAAACGCTCAATAATGATCATGTCTGGTGAGTTTGGTGGCCAGCGGAAGTATTTAAACTCATAAGAGTATTCCAGGAGCCACTCTGCAGCAATTCTGGATGGGTGGGGTGTCGCATTGTCCTACTGTAATTGACCAAGTCCGTTGGAATGCACGATGAACATGAATGGATGCGGGTGATCAGACAGGACGCTTATGAATGTGTCATCTGTCAGAGTCGTATTTCGACATATGAGGGGTCCCATAGCACTCCAACTCCACATGCCCCACACCATTGGAGAGCCTCCACTAGCTGGAACATTCCCCTGCTGACGAGCAGGGTCCATCGATTCATGAGATTGTCTCCATACCCGTACACGTCTATCCACTAGATACAATCTGAAACAAAAGTTCTCCAATCAGGCAACATGTTTCCAGTCATCAGCAGTCCAATGTCAGTGTTGATAGGCCCCGGCGTGGCGTAAAGCTTTGTGTCATGCAGTTGGCAAGGGTACACCAGTGGGCCTTCGGCTACAAAAGCCCATATAAATGATGTTTCATTGAATGGTTTGCACACTGATACTTGTCGATGGCCCAGCACTGAAATCAGCAGCAATTAGAGGAAGGGTTGCACTTCTGTCACGTTGAGCGATTCTCTTCAGTCATCGTTGGTCTCGTCCTTGCAGGATCTTTTTCTGGCCACAGCAATCGTGGTGATTTGATGTTTCACCAGCTTCCTGATATTCGCGATATACTTGTGAAATGGTTGTATGCGAAAATCTCCACTTCATCACTACCTCGGAGATGCTGTGTTCCACCGCTGGTGTGCAGATTGACATCACTTTCAAACCCACTTAAATCTATATAACCTGCCATTGTAGCAGCAGTAACCGATCTAACAACTATGCCAGACACTTTTTGTCTCGTACATTACATTGTGTACAGAGTTCAATAAGGTTACATCTTAGAACCCTTACTTTTTCTTGTGTATACTGAAGTATTTTCAGCAGTATTGCTAGATTCTAAATTTTTGTATGTACAAACATTGTTATAAATAATGTACCAAATATAGTTTTAGAAAATGTTGCAAATGAAATTTTCATGAACATTTATAAATATTTTGGGCCAGTTCTTTGAAAAGACACATTACATTCGTACCAAAACTCATAAGCAAGTATCCATATAGCATATGTCTAAAATATAATGACTACAGATACAAGAGATTAGCACTCTTAAATTTTTAGGATTAAACTTCATCTTCAATTCTGTTAGAATGGCAATACCACAAACTGTTGCAATACCTAAACAAACCATTATTTGCAAATGGATATTGTCAAACAGAATCATACTAAAATAAAAATGTGTACATACTACACTTACTTTTATTCCATAATATTTTATGAGATGATGTTTTGTGGCAACATATCAAGCCAAACTTAAGTTGAAAGTTATGTAATATGAATTATTTGTGTCGCAAATTCAACAACATCCTGTAGAGGGTTGTTCAAGGAACGCAAAAGCTGCTGTGCAGTATATTTATTTTTTTACTAAATTTCTCATAAGTAAAATATCCCTTTTTCAAACCAATAGTCCAGTTTAAGGAACCAATATTAGAGTTAAGAATAAGTTGCAGAAACGTTTATAGTCACATACTTTTTTCCAGGAAAGGATCAGTCATAGGAAAAAAAAATCGAAACACCAGAAGAAGTTGAGTGAGATAAACGAAAGTTGGTAGGTATGTTTCTACATCTGGAAGACGATGTCTTCAGATTTCCTGCAAATTGCATAAGAGTGTCGCTAGCAGCGTCACTATAAGGACGCAAATCAGATTTTCATCAAAAAAACACGCTTTCATGGTCATGTGCCTTAGTTACGTTTGATATTGGACGTGATGAGTTGATGTTAGTCACTAACGTCTTTAAGGCGATAAAAACGCCACTATCAAACCTCAATGAGTTTGAACGTTGTCATATAATAGGACTGCAAGAAACTGGACGTTCTTTCCGCAATAATGTAGAAAGACTGGGCAGGAATGTAGCCTCTGTATATAACTGCTGGTAGCGGCGGTCACGAAAATATACCGCCGCCAGAAGAGTCGGTTCTGGGTGACCACATGGCACTACAAAGAGGCAAGGTCACTGTGGTCAGTGTATGGCTCTGGTGTATCATACTGCATCTGCAGCAGCAATTTCAGCAGCGCTACCACCACAGCGACACAACGAATTGTTATAGATTGGTTATCTCAAGAACAGCTCTGCGCTAGGTGTCCTGTAGCGTGCATTCCACAGACCCCAAACCACAACCATTTGCAACTTCAGTGGTGTCAAGCAGGAGCACATGGAGGGCAGGGTGGAGGTCTATTGTGTTTTCTGATGAAAGCTGGTTCTGCCTCAGTGTCAATGATGACTGTGTGTTGATAGAAAGGAGGACAGATGAGGATCTGCAAACAACCTATCTCTGTGCTAGGCACACTGGACCACCATCTAACTACTTTGAGAGGGTGCATTAGCACATACATCTTGAAAGAGGGAATTATGAAAGGATACGGAGGTAGCAAAATTATGAAACTTTGTTACATTCTCAAATGTTGACAGTGATTTTGCGTTTAACTACTGTACAATGATGTAATGACCCTGAGATACATACCTTTTTATTTACTTAATATCTATAGAACCTTTTCATTAACTTCAATGCATATGAGATAACTTTGATTTAAAAATAAAACGTTTATAACTAACAGCTTCTGTCCCCTCTTACATAAATGAAAATGCCAGTACCAATTGTGGGATTCAAGCCTATTCTTCTTGAATTGGGTACCATGTAATGCTGGACTGTTGTGGTTCTATACTTATAATTGCCCCCCCCCATGAACCATGGACCTTGCCATTGGTGGGGAGGCTTGCGTGCCTCAGCGATACAGATGGCCGTACCGTAGGTACAACCACAACAGAGGGGTATCTGTTGAGAGGCCAGACAAACGTGTGGTTCCTGAAGAGGGGCAGCAGCCTTTTCAGTAGTTGCAAGGGCAACAGTCTGGATGATTGACTGATCTGGCCTTGTAACAATAACCAAAACGGCATTGCTGTGCTGGTAATGCGAACGGCTGAAAGCAAGGGGAAACTACGGCCGTAATTTTTCCCGAGGGCATGCAGCTTTACTGTATGATTAAATGATTATGGCGTCCCCTTGGGTAAAATATTCCGGAGGTAAAATAGTCCCCCATTCGGATCTCCGGGTGGGGACTACTCAAGAGGATGTCGTTATCAGAAGAAAGAAAACTGGCGTCCTACGGATCGGAGCGTGGAATGTCAGATCCCTTAATCGGGCAGGTAGGTTAGAAAATTTAAAAAGGGAAATGGATAGGTTAAAGTTAGATATAGTGGGAATTAGTGAAGTTCGGTGGCAGGAGGAACAAGACTTCTGGTCAGATGACTACAGAGTTATAAACACAAAGTCAAATAGGGGTAATGCAGGAGTAGGTTTAATAACGAATAGGAAAATAGGAATGCTGGTAAGCTACTACAAACAGCATAGTGAACGCATTATTGTGGCCAAGATAGACACAAAGCCCACACCTAGTACAGTAGTACAAGTTTATATGCCAACTAGCTCTGCAGATGACGAAGAAATTGAAGAAATGTATGATGATATAAAAGAAATTATTCAGATAGTGAAGGGAGACGAAAATTTAATAGTCATGGGTGACTGGAATTAGAGTATAGGAAAAGGGAGAGAAGGAAACGTAGTAGGTGAATATGGATTGGGGCTAAGAAATGAAAGAGGAAGCCGCCTGGTAGAATTTTGCACAGAGCACAACTTAATTACAGCTAACACTTGGATTAAGAATCATGATAGAAGGTTGTATACATGGAAGAACCCTGGAGATACTAAAAGGTATCAGATAGATTATATAATGGTAAGACAGAGATTTAGGAACCAGGTTTTAAATTGTAAGACATTTCCAGGGGCAGATGTGGACTCTGACCACAATCTATTGGTTATGACCTGTAGATTAAAATTGAAGAAACTGCAAAAAGGTGGGAATTTAAGGAGATTGGACCTGGATAAACTGAAAGAACCAGAGGTTGTACAGAGTTTTAGGGAGATCATAAGGGAACAATTGACAGGAATTGGGGAAAGAAATACAGTAGAAGAAGAATGGGTAGCTTTGAGGGATGAAGTAGTGAAGGCAGCAGAGGATCAAGTAGGTAAAAAGACCAGGGCTCTTAGAAATCCTTGGGTAACAGAAGAAATATTGAATTTAATTGATGGAAGGAGAGAATATAAAAATGCAGTTAATGAAGCAGGCAAAAAGGAATACAAACGTCTCAAAAATGAGATCGACAGGAAGTGCAAAATGGCTAAGCAGGGATGGCTAGAGGACAAATGTAAGGATGTAGAGGCTTATCTCACTAGGGGTAAGATAGATACTGCCTACAGGAAAATTAAAGAGACGTTTGGAGATAAGAGAACCACTTGTATGAACATCAAGAGCTCAGATGGAAACCCAGTTCTAAGCAAAGAAGGGAAAGCAGAAAGGTGGAAGGAGTATATAGAGGGTCTATACAAGGGCGATGTACTTGAGGACAATATTATGGAAATGGAAGAGGATGTAGATGAAGATGAAATGGGAGATACGATACTGCGTGAAGAGTTTGACAGAACACTGAAAGACCTGAGTCGAAATAAGGCCCCCGGAGTAGACAACATTCCATTGGAACTACTGACGGCCTTGGGAGAGCCAGTCCTGACAAAACTCTACCATCTGGTGAGCAAGATGTATGAAACAGGCGAAATACCCTCAGACTTCAAGAAGAATATAATAATTCCAATCCCAAAGAAAGCAGGTGTTGACAGATGTGAAAATAACCGAACAGTCAGTTTAATAAGCCACAGCTGCAAAACACTAACACGAATTCTTTACAGACGAATGGAAAAACTAGTAGAAGCCGACCTCGGGGAAGATCAGTTTGGATTCCGTAGAAATACTGGAACACGTGAGGCAATACTGACCTTACGACTTATCTTAGAAGAAAGATTAAGGAAAGGCAAACCTACGTTTCTAGCATTTGTAGACTTAGAGAAAGCTTTTGACAATGTTGACTGGAATACTCTCTTTCAAATTCTAAAGGTGGCAGGGGTAAAATACAGGGAGCGAAAGGCTATTTACAATTTGTACAGAAACCAGATGGCAGTTATAAGAGTCGAGGGACATGAAAGGGAAGCAGTGGTTGGGAAGGGAGCGAGACAGGGTTGTAGCCTCTCCCCGATGTTATTCAATCTGTATATTGAGCAAGCAGTAAAGGAAACAAAAGAAAAATTCGGAGTAGGTATTAAAATCCATGGAGAAGAAATAAAAACCTTGAGGTTTGCCGATGACATTGTAATTCTGTCAGAGACAGCAAAGGACCTGGAAGAGCAGTTGAACGGAATGGACAGTGTCTTGAAAGGAGGATATAAGATGAACATCAACAAAAGCAAAACGAGGATAATGGAATGTAGTCGAATTAAGTCAGGTGATGCTGAGGGAATTAGATTAGGAAATGAGACACTTAAAGTAGTAAAGGAGTTTTGCTATTTGGGGAGCAAAATAGCTGATGATGGTCGAAGTAGAGAGGATATAAAATGTAGACTGGCAATGGCAAGGAAAGCGTTTCTGAAGAAGAGAAATTTGTCAACATCGAGTATAGATTTAAGTGTCAGGAAGTCATTTCTGAAAGTATTTGTATGGAGTGTAGGCATGTATGGAAGTGAAACATGGACGGTAAATAATTTGGACAAGAAGAGAATAGAAGCTTTCGAAATGTGGTGCTACAGAAGAATGCTGAAGATTAGATGGGTAGATCACATAACTAATAAGGAAGTATTGAATAGGATTGGGGAGAAGAGAAGTTTGTGGCACAACTTGACCAGAAGAAGGGATCGGTTGGTAGGACATGTTCTGAGGCATCAAGGGATCACCAATTTAATATTGGAGGGCAGCATGGAGGGTAAAAATCGTAGGGGGAGACCTAGAGATGAATACACTAAGCAGATTCAGAAGGATGTAGGTTGCAGTAGGTACTGGGAGATGAAGAAGCTTGCACAGGATAGAGTAGCATGGAGAGCTGCATCAAACCAGTCTCAGGACTGAAGACCACAACAATAACAACAACAACTTATAATTGAGTTACTTAGATCGAAGCCTTGTAGTTTTATAAATGTTTGTTTATTTCTTTAATCAAGACAAATTTGTTTTTAGTTATTTCGATTTTTGTGTTGGATTCAGGATAGATCATGCTGGCATCAATTTCTAAAATTTTTGGAAGATAATAATTCTAGAGTAGTATCACACCTTGGCAACAATAATATCTTAAGGAAATCACAATTTGAGTTTCAGAAGAATTGCTCTACTGAGAATGCCACTTACATTTTTACTCAGCAAATTTTACAAGAATTAAATAATATGCTAGCGCAAGTTGGTATTTTCTGCGATCACAGACTCTCCTAGGTAAATTTAAGTTTTGTGGATTTGATGGTATATTTGATGGTACACCCAAATAGTGGATAATGTCATATCTAACCAAAAGAATGCAGAAAGTTGTATTTAGTAATAGAAGCAATATTCTTGGGACATAATTCTGACTGGTGAGAAATCTTATATGGTGTTCCCCAAGGCTCAATCTTTGTTCCACTATAGTTCCACAAACATAGATTGACAAAAAATCATGATACCAAAAAAATAATTAACATAGGCTAACTAAATTTCGGAAATGCATTTGTCTAGGTACCAAATTTAAGTGATTAACACTACAAGACCACCGGTTAATGTAAGTGCGAGATAAGCCATTGCAAATATGAAATGCTGGTACATTAATAACCAGCGTAACCGCCAGAATCTCGAATAAAAGCATGGAAACATGCATGAATTGTGTTGTAGAGGTGCCAGATGTCAGTTTGTGGATGGAGTTCCATTCTTGTTGCATTTGGTCAGCCATTAAAGGGACAGTCAATACTGGATGTGGATGACACAGAAGTTGTCATTCGATGAGTCGCATATGTGCTAGATTGGAGATCAATCTGCTGGCTGAGCTAGTCATACAATGTGTTGACACTTTGTGGAGCACGTTGCGTTACAACATTGGTAACCCGTGTTACGAGTTAGAAAACACAATCTGTAATGCTGCTCATGAATAGCAGCACAACAGGTTGAATCACCAGACTTGCGCACAAATTTGCAGTCAGTTCAAAATGGTTCAAATGGCTCTGAGCACTATGGGACTTAACATCTATGATCATCAGTCCCTAGAACTTAGAACTACTTAAACCTAACTAACCTAAGGACATTACACAACACCCAGTCATCACGAGGCAGAGAAAATCCCTGACCCCGCCGGGAACTGAACCTGGGAACCCGGGCACGGGAAGCGAGAATGCTACCGCACGACTACGAGCTGCAGACTTGCAATCAGTGTTTGTGGGATAACCACAAGAGTGCTTCTGCTGTCATACGAAATTGACTCCAAATCGTAACTCAAGGTAAAGATCCAGTGTGTCTACCACACAGACAGGTTGGTGACAGACCAATAACTGGCCTCCTTCTATGCAACACATGGCCATCACTGGCATCATGACAGAACCATCTTTTATCAGAAAACACAACAGACCTTCACCCTGCCGTCCAATGAGCTGTTGCTTGACAGCACAGAAGTCGAAAATGGCAGTGGTTTGGGGTTAGTGCAAAGTATACTGCAGGGCGTCTGGGTCAGAACGTTCCTTGAAGCAACAGATTTGTAACAATTAGGTTTGTCAGCATGGTGCCAACTGCTGCTTAAATTGCTGCTGCAAATGCAGTATGATGCGCCATAGCCATACGTTGAACACGATGGCTTTTCCTCTTGGTAGTGCCATATGGTAGTCCGGAGTCAGACTTATTGAGGCAGTACATTCTCGTGAACACCACTGCCAGCAGCCATGGGCTACATTTCCACCAAGTATTTCTGCAGCATTACAGAAGGAACATTCAGCTTATCGTAGTCCTTTCACATGGCCTTGTGCAAACTTAGTGAGGTGTTGATAAGGCATCTTTGTCGCCTTAAAGGCATTCCAACGTACGTCAACTCACCTCGAAGGTAACTAACCCTCATGGCCGTTACAGCATGTACTTAAAGCAAACCTGAAGTGTATCCCCATAGTGTCACTACTAGCACCACTCTTACGTGACTGGCTTTAAATTTGAATATACATCATCTTTCAGATTTGGAGAAATGCCCACTAAACTTTCGTTTCTGTCACAAAACTCTTCCTTCGTGTTGCGATTTCTTTTTCCATCAGTGTATGTGTAAACGATGTTCCATCTAATATACAACAAGATGAATTAGGTTATTTTTGCAAATGACACTAGTACTGTAATCAATCCAAGCATGTATACAGAAACAGAAGAACTGATAAACTGTGTTTTTAAAAGTATCATTGACTGGTTTTCGACCAATGGTCTCACATTCGATTTTAAAAAGACACACTTTGTTCAGTTCTGCACATCCAGGGGTACCGCAACAATGATAAGTGTAGCACATGGTGAGGAAATAATAAATGGTGTGGAAACTTCAAAATTCTTACGTTGTCCATATTGATGAAAATTTAAAGTGGAAAAATCACATTTTGGTACTCTTAAAACAACTTAGTTCAGCCACATTTGCTCTTAGAAACATTTCAAATCTAGGAGAGAGACAAATCAGTAAGTCGACATATTTTGCATGTTTTCATTCAATAATGTCATATGCAATAATGTTCTCGGGTAGCTCATCTTTGAAAGTCTTCGTTACTTAGAAACGTGCTGTAAGAATAATATGTGGTGTTCAGCTATGATCGTCTTATAGACATCTGTTTAAGGAGTTGGGCATTCTGATTACCGCTTCAAAGTGTCCTTATTTACTGATCAAATTTGTTGTAAATAATCCACTTCAGTTCAAAAGGAACAATGATAGATGTAATTACAATAGCAAAAGGAAAAATAACGTTCATTACTACACATTAAGGTTGCCTTTAGCACAAAAAGGGGTGCACAGTCCTGCAACAAATCAATTACACAGTGATATAAAATGTCTTGAGAGACAGCTGAGTAAAATTTGAAAACAAATTGAAAAAATTTAAAGTTTCTCTATGACAACTCCTTCTATTCCACAGAAGAATTTCTGTATTAGTAATTTGTAGAAGGTGGTGGGTAGGAATTACTAACCCACGTCTATATACATATATATAAAAGAACCAGATATATTCTGCATGTAAACACAGCTACAAATTAATTTGCAATGTGAATCTAAAATTACTTGTTCGACGTCATTATCATTCAAAATGCTCCATGGAACATGAAGCTATCTAATTAATTAGCCATTTGTCTAAATATCAGTAAATAACCTGTCCTATCCTCATAAAGGCATATTTTTATATTCCTTCTATACATTTAGTTATTTTCATCCTTTGATGAATAAATAAATAAATCTCGCATACAAATTACACTCCTTAGCAAAAAAAAATAGTATTTAATAACTCATGAAAAATTGTTAAGATTGCAATTTTAATGATTCTCTGCGCAACTTGCGCTAAGTGCTGTACTATTAAAGAGTAAAACAGGCGCTTTTGTTCAGTTGTTCTGTTACACTTTTCAGTTTAATAAAAACCATCTAATAGTTTTTAACTTTATGTGTATTATTTTATCGTAAGAAACTAAAATTACATCAGGTTATGGGTCCAGGTTTGTTTTAAATAAACTGAATATGCGATATGAACCTGGCCTCAAGTGTACTGTCATGTAAAGTTATGCCGAGATAGCAACCGAAGCGGAAAAGGATCGTATTCCTTTAATTGAGCAAACGAATTTCAACAACTGCAAATTCAGGATGGAAATTCTCCTTGAGGAATTGGAACTATTACCATTTGTGCAAGCAAATTATCTCACAAAGTTGGAATTTGTCGATTGAGAGGAGAACATGCAACATGCCGCAAAGTAAACACGATTGGCTGAAATGGCTAAACAAGATCGTAAATGTAAGTCTCATCTTGTTCAATGCATTGGCAACAGTCACGTAGGATACGTGAAAGATAAGGTAATTTATTTTGATTTATGGATCTCTCTATGCAATATGTTCGAGAGAAACGGAATTGCTGGTCAACTTCTGTTGAGAAAACAAATGTCAAATATGAAATTTAACACAACAAATGATTTGCTAGTTAGCCACTTTCTGAAGTTTGATAAACTGATTCGTGATTTACGTTCGACTGAAGCTACTATCGAAGAAACGGGCATAGTGTGCCATTTGCTTTTAACGATGCCTGCAGAATACAATATAGTAGTCACTGCAATCGGAACGCTCTCAATGAAAGACTTAACACTGAGCTTCGTGAAAAATAGACTAGTGGATGAAGAATCAAAGCGGAAGGGAGTCGTTGGGAAAAACAAAGAAACACCGCCTCCTACAGCTTTTCAGACTCAACGGTATCTAAAAAAGAGTTCTTCAGATACCAGTAAAACAAGAAGTGAACAAGGAACTTCTTTCAACTTTACTTGTCACCGTTGCGGGAAGCCTGGACACAAAAGGGCGAAATGTAGAGTTAAGGTACCAAACAAGAATTCAGGAATCAATAGCTCTGTGATGGTAGCTAACGTCAAAGAGGAAGATGGGTTTCGTTTTGGAGCATCAAATGAAGATCAGTCAACAAACAACATAAATTGGTTCTTGGACTCAGGATCAACGGAACATCTGATTAACAGTGAGATATCTCTCACTAATTTAAGGAAACTGGAACAGCCAATTAAAGTCGAGTACCTAAGTCAGGCATTTTTATTGACGCTGAAGTAAAAGGAGAAATTAAAGTCACTAGTGTGGTAAAAGGAAAGGAAATTCAGATAACGATTAAAGTTGTTTTATCTGTGCCTGATCGTAATTATAATTTGCTGTGAGTTAGAAAACTGGAAATTAATGGTTTTAGTATCACGTTTGAAAAGGTTCAAGTTTTAATTAAAAAAGGAAAAGAAACTGTTGCCATTGCAAATAGGAATGAATCTCAGTTAGATGTTCTACATTTTTTGCGACGGAAAGCCTTGTCAGCTGCTTCAACTGCAACTAATGCAAAGCTGTGGCATAGCAGATTAGGCCATTTGAGTTATGATAACATTAATCGCTTCCAGTCACAAGTTGGTGGTATGGAACTGCACACTTCAACAATCCCCAAGGAACAATGTTCAAATTGTGTCGAAGGAAAACAATCACAACTGCCATACAATCACAATAGCAAACGTGCCACCAGATTTCTTCACTTGATCCACAGTGATCTGTGTGGGCCAATTGCACCGGAATCGTTTGACGGAAAGTAGTATGTGCTCACGTTCGTCGACGGCTTTACACATTTCACAGTGGCCTATGCACTGGAATCAAAGTCAGAGGTAACTCGCTATCTGAAGATGTTTCACGCCATGGCTACAGCTCGTTTCGACTTTAAGATTAGCATATTGCGCTGTGACAGTGGTCGTAAATGCATGTTAAATGAATTGAAACAGGTTTTTGAAGAACAAGGAATACAGTTTGAATTTACAAAGATATACTCCTCAGCAAAATGGTGTTTCAGAGCGAATGAACGGAACTGTTATTGAGAAAGCTCGTTGTATGGTACTTCAGTGTAAATTAGATAAAATGTTCTGGTCAGAAGCTGTTCGTACCGCCGTATACCTGCTTAATAGAAGTCCTACTGTGGCTTTGGAAGGAAAGGTACCTGTAGCTTTTGTGGTATAACGAGAAGCATAATTTGAGTAAGCTGAGAGTGTTCAGATGTATTGCTTATCTACTGGTACCAAAGGAATTGAGAACAGGGAAATTTGAAGGCAAGTCCTTAAAATGCTATTTCACTGGTTACAGGCCTTGGTGTCCAGAGGAAGGAAAAATAGTCACAGGAAGGAACATTGTTTTCTATGAAGGAAGATTAGACTTTGAAAGTAAACCAGCTGAGGACTGGATCCCAGAATCTGTACAGGAATCTTCCGAGAACGATGATAATGAAGAAGACATCGTCGAAGAAGATCCTAAACCAAGTGATGGGGGTCATGAAAGAATTCCCATACCAGAACTGACCAGTGACGAAGAGGAAGCTGAAAATTTATCAGAAAAGAAAACTGTTCGATGTTCTACCAGGAACAGGAACGCTTCTAAATATCTGATAGACTTTGCTGTTCTTGCACTCGATACTAATTCATTTGTAGATGATGTACCGAAAAGTTACAAGGAAATTACAAATCGTGAAAATAAGGAAGACTAGTATAAAGCCGTACAGGATGAAGCTGACCCTATAAAAGAAAACAAGACTTCGATCTTTGTTAAATTACCACCTGGAAGGAAGACTATTATCAGTAAGTGGGTGTTCAGATTAAAAAAGGACAAGGATTGAAATATAAGATACAAGGCTAGACTTGTGGCCAAAGGATGTTCACAGAAAAGGGGATTTGACTACGATGAAACATATGCACCAGTGGCTCGACTTGCGACTGTTAGAATAATGCTAGTTTTGCAATCCAACTAGGACTGGTCTGGACCAATTTGATGCCGCCAACGCTTTTCTTCATGGATTACTCAAGGAGAAAATATATATGACTATCCCTGAAGGAGTAGGTATTTCAGAAGAACTGAAGGACACAACTGGTTTGGTTTGCAGGTTATAGAAATCTTTATATGGCTTAAAGCAATCACCACTAGTGTGGAATCACTCTTTTCATACCTTTCTTATTTCTATACGATTCACTCAGTCAGAAGCAGATAAATGTCTTTACTATATGATTTTAAAGGAAGTTGTCATTTATATTGTGCTCTATGTTGAAGACATTTTGATGGCAGAAAATAATAGAGAGGAAATGGACAGAATAAAATTTAAGTTAAGGCAGAAGTTCAAAATAAAGGAACTGGGAGAAACAAAATCATACTTGGGAATCGAGATTTCTATGAACAACGGAGAAATGTATCTGAGCGAAACATCATATTTGAAGGATTTCCTACGGCCATTCAACATGTAAGATTGTAATCCAGTCAAGACACCTATGGAAGTTAAACTGGAAATCAAGGAAGGAAATATGATCGATAAGCCCTGCAGAGAGTTGATTGGATGTTTGATGTACGCAATGACAGCAACAAGACCTGTTTTGTGTGCTGTGGTCAACTTATTGAGCAGATACCAAAACAATCCATCGGAACAACTCTGGAAAAGTTTAAAAAGAGTTTTGAGATATATCAAAGGAACCGTCAATATGAGATTACATTATCGAAAGGGGAATCAAGAAGTTCTGGTGGCCTATGCTGATGCAAACTCTAATAGAAAAGAAGACGCAAGATCTACCTTTGGTTATCTTTTAAAATGTTTTAGAAACACCGCCTATTGGGCAACAAAGAAACGGACTGGTGTTGCTTTGTCTTCTACAGAGGCAGAATATGTAGCTGTGTTACTCTGGGTGAAATATTTTCTGGACGATATTCAAATTCCACTCTAGCTACCAATTCGTATATTTGACGGTAATCAGTCCCGTATATGGTTACTGAAAACATGGGAACGTCGACGGTTGAGACACGTCAATGTTAAATATAATTTTGTGTGTCAGCTTAACTGCAGGATCATCACGACCGAGCATGTAAAATCGGAGGACCAGATTACAGATATTTTTACCAAAGGCTACCAGCCCCTAGAGTCATTGCTTTGAGGAGTATATTGGGTTTATTTTAATTTTTGTTAGCGTTAACTGTAAACTCATTAAATTAGGAGGAGTTTTAAGATTGCAATTTTAATGATTCTCTGTTTGACTTGCGTTAAGTGCTGTAGCATCAAAAAGTAAAACAGGCGTTCTTGTTCAGTTGTTCTGTTACGCCGCTCAGCTTAATAAAAACCACCTAATAGTTTTTAACTTTACATGTGTTATTTTATCGAAATAAACTAAAATTACATCAAAAATGATTCAAAATTGCTGCTTTGCCATGGTAAAAACAAAAAATAATTATTTAGAATTAGTGCTACACTCTGGTAAACTCTATAGTTCTACAACAGTATCAAGTTCAAGTTGTTATTGACACCACAGTCAACATTTGTTGACACGCCCAAATACAGGTGGCCGTGGTATTTCCAAACAGTGTAAATCGAAGATATGGTAGTTCTACTAGTTCAGCTCAGAAATATCTTCGTGACGTATTTGATATCAGAAAGTTGGTGTATTCAAACAGTTACAGTGTATTTTTGTTTAAAGCTCGTATTATTCTTCGAGAAGTAAATGTATCTTTAAAGATATATTCTCTAGTTCAAAACCACACGGAAAGGATTCGACAGTATTGTGTTGGTTTTTTTTTTTTTTTTTTTTTTGTACTCCGCAACGTACCGGCCACTATCATATAATGCTGCGTGTGGTTCAACTTGGTGTAGAGGAGGCAGTAACAACATTTATGCATAGTTGAATATTTATGTGATAATGCAAAATATGTCTCATGTTCTGGTGTAGTTTTACTTCAGTTGCGTACAGGAGGAAGTAAAATGATTACTAGGTTTCACCCGTACCATGGTGGCAATATTGTTTTATTCGATGACAACACCGTGGCCTATCGCAAAGCAAGTTTTGCCAATGCACTTGCCTTTAGTGAAAAGCCTCTTCTACCTGGGGAAATCTTCCTTTTAGAGATAGAGAAGAACGAACGCGGCTGGAGTGGTCATATGCGACTAGGGCTTACTCAGCTTGATCCACAGACTGCTGCTGCTGCTGTGGGTGGTCTGCCGCAATATGCGCTTCCTGATTTAGCCAACATGGGAACTTCTTGGATTTTTGCTATTACAAAGTCTCATAATAGTATTTATGAGTACAGCGTAATGCCAGACGGCTCCATGCCGAGTTATGAAAGACATAATGTGCTGGGTGATGAACATAGTATACGAACGTCAAGAGGTTGCATTCCTCGCAGCTTATTTCGTTCTTCACCACCAAGTGCTGACCACCAGGTATTGCCCACAGATGTTGGAAGCAGAATTGGTGTCGTTTATGTACCTACGCAAGGATTAGGAAGAGAGAGTAATTATGCTGAAATGCATTTCATCATTAATGGAGAAGATCAAGGGCCATGCACAATAGACATACCATACAAAGAAGGACCCTTACATGCTGTTATCGATGTTTATGGCACAACAAAGCAAGTTAGGATTGTACAGTTATATGGAGGTGAGACAGCAGTGATAATATTTACCTATCTCTTCCTTGTCAGATGTAAATTCTTACATGTACATTTCTACTATAGTATCTCTCTCTCTCTCTCTCTCTCTCTCTCTCTCTCTCTCCAGTGCTGAAGTGACACCTGTTGTGCAACTAATACTAAATAATGTGACTGATTTAAGCATAACAATATTTGTATGTAAAGAATCATAACACAGAAAGCAAAGCTTTTTTTGTGTAGCCTATAAGAAACATTGTTATAAAACTGCATGGCGGAAGAGGGCTCGAACCCAGGATCTTTGCCTTTTGTGGGTAAGTGCTGTGCCAACGGAGCTACCCGAGCATGACTCACAACCCGTCCTCAGAGCTCGACTTCCACCAGTACCTTATCTCCTACCTCCCAAACTTCACAGAAGTTCTCCTGCATAACTTGCAGGGTGGCATTCCAGGAAGAAAGGACCCTGGGTTTCAGTCCCAGTCTGGCACACAATTTTAAACTGCCAGGAAATTTCGTATTGGCACACTCTCTGCTGCATAATAAAAATTTATCGTGGAAACAATCCTCCAGGCTATGGCTGTGCCATGCCTCTGCAATATCCTTTCTTCCAGGAGAGCTTGTCTCACAAGTTTTGTTGGATGACTCTTGTGCAGTTTGCAAAGTAGGAGATGAGGTACTGGCAGAAGTAAAGCTCAGCTCAGTTGGTAGAGCAGCTGTCCGCAAAAGTTATGTCATTGGCAGATTAAAGAATTTAACTACTTTCCAAATATTTTTAGGTTTCTTATGCAAATGTCATTGTTAAATTGGTGGTATAAAAATATTTCCAGTTAGTATTTGGATCACTCTGCGTCAAGTGATCCAGTTTTAGGAATAATTCACACTTAACAACCTTAAATTCTGTTCATACATGGTCTCATGATGCCTATACATTTTATATAAGTAATTCCACAAATTTTTAGCTCTCAATATGCTGTGCATGCCATTCTGGAGTCCCGAAACACATTGACTGCAATGAGAATGCCGCCTCTCACAGCAGAGCCTTATGCCAGACACCGTGAGTTGACCAGCTGCCACAGCAGAGCCTGATGCTGTGGTATGGCCTAGTGGTGAAATATCAGTCACAATGCTTGTATTAGTCAAAGTGTTAAATCAAGGATGTCTACATTTTGTGAAGAGAACATTAAAGTTTTCTGCAAGTTTTTGGTTGTCTTTCTTCGAGTGGGTAAGCTACTTCACTGAGAGTTGGTACACTGGTTCTTAGTTGGACAATATTATGAAAAGGATAGACTGCTACTTGCCATACAAAGGAGACATTGAGTCACAGACAGGAACAACAAAAAGACTACTTGAGCTTTTGGCCAAAAGTACTTCCTCTGAAACAGAAAACACACATTCACTCAAGCACAATTACATGCATGTGACCACTGTCTGGCCATTGAGCCATGAGTGGCCAGTAGAACAACTGAGGTGGGTCACTAGGATGTGTGAAAGCAATCAAGAGTATTGTGTCCTTGTAGTGAAAATTCACAAATAGTACTTAGCCACCAGGTGTTGTAAATGTGGAGAGCATACACATCTGGCTGAAAACTAGAAGTTACAAATTCTGGCTGATCATCTACTCAGTCTGAAATTTTGACAGTGAGTGACAGCAAGTTTTCTGAATCTCAATCAAGATGAATCCTTTGCAAGTCAATTGAAAGAAACTGGTGATTTTCTATTGTTCTGGCTTAAGTGGATACAGAAGAAAGACTTCCTTTTATCTTAGAGATTTGTATCTGAGCCGTGTCAACAAAAATGAATTTGATATTTGTCATTTTTTGTGACAAAAAATGTATTGTACAGATCAAACAGTGTTAGAGTTATGTTTCTTTTGGACACTGAACCAGTCGTTCGACATTCCACGAGTCCCTCACTTGTAGAGTTGCCATTGCTGGTGCCAAATAAGTTGTATAGAACTTTTATACCAGAGTCTTGGGGATGGTGGTACAAATGGATAGTCAAGAGATCCATCACTAAATTATAAAATTTTATGAAAATTGATTTCTGTCTCAGGAAGTTCCCCAATTTTGCAGCAAAAACCGTGAACAGCTGCTGTGTCAAGCCTTAGGTTCTCACTTAAATGAACATGCTTTTGCATTGTATTTGTTCATTTTCAGCCACATAAATAATTACACGATGTACAGTAACTCAACAGTTTTCGCAATGAAAATCTTGGATCTAAACCTGAACAACAAACAAATAATTTTGTGCAGAATACGCTCTAAGACAAAAAAGAAAAGAAAAAGCAGTGCACTGCAAAGGATTTATCCGAATGAGACAGAAATTGGCAGATGATGTGCATGTAAAGACAAACAAATGATTCAGAAAAATTGATTGGGAAATACAGAAGCGTCCGATTCCACCCGTCTGCCTTGACCCATGACGTCACAAATATGGCGGAAACGACCATACACTATGACTCCAATATGGCGCCTATGACGTCATTACGTAAACATGACCACAGACATGAAAATACATTGAAAAACCAACCCACACATGTTCCACAAAAAACCTAATGAAACTAACGGGACAAGAATGGGAAATTGGGGGTTTTTGGGTGGGGACAAAGTAAATATAAACAAATTTACACATATCACCATACCAAACCACACAAAACGACGAAAAAAACTGACAACACGAAACTCCCCAAATTCCACTAAACACAATATCCTCTGGAGTCAGACACTTCCTTGACCTATATAGCTCAACAGCACCTCCCGATCCCACAAATAACACTTCCCTTGACCTATATAGTTCAACAGCAGCTCCTGATCTCACAAATTGGAATCAAACACTTCCCTTGGCCTATATAGCTCAACAGCAACTCCTGATACCGGAACAACCGCAGCCACAACCACACATTGGGATTGAATACTTCCCTTGACCTATATAGGTCAATAGAAACTACCAATACCAGATCATAAAACCCAAAACTACAACTACGTCCACAATCATCACTACGTCAAAAAACACAACAAACCAACAAAATTGGAATCTAACACTTCCCTTGACCTGTTATCCTTATGACATCTCCACATATAGCTGTCCCTGGCCCGAGATGCCGGAACTTTAGTAAGCCTCATTTCTTCGCGGCATACTGAACACGTCACGACTTCATCCAAAAATACAAATAGTTGAAGAAATTTTATTAGAGACAACGCACTGTCTCCCATTACCGCCAACAACCGAAAACTGTTGACCTTGCCAGTTATATCCATACCTACCAAAGACATAAAAAAAGCAATTTACCAAAATTCACACACAACAAACAGAAAAAATAATAACGTCGAAATAACAAAACTAAAATCGTTAACTCACTAAAAAATATTCCGCTGAAAGCACAGTCCCAATACCACACACGTGCAATGCTATCATGCAAATGAACCCTATACGCCACATAACACACTACCCATAAACACACCACCAGAGAGAACCACCGGCCGCAACAATACACCACCTATAAACACGCCACACACGCAAACTAAACCAAAAACATCACGTAACACACCACCAGAGATCACCACCGATCACATCAAAACAACGCCTACAAACACACCACTCTCACAAACTAAATTCCGCGCTGTCGTGACGTCACACACAACAGCCTTACGTCACGGGTCAAATCTGACGGGTGGGATCGGACGCTTCGGTCGACCCAATTGATTGAGTTATTCGAGAGAAAGAGCTTCCTAAATTGAGCAAATCAATAACATATTGGTCCACCTCTGGCGCTTACTCAAGCAGTAACTGAGCTTGGCATTGATTGATAGCGTTGCTGGTTGGCCTTCTGAATGATATGTGCCAAATTGTATCCAATTGGCTTGTTAGATTGACAAAATCCCAAGCTTGTTAGAAGGTCTTGCTCAGGGAGAGATACAGTGACCTTGCTAGCCAAGGTAGAGTTTGGCAAGATAAAAGGCAAGCAGTGATGCATGGTCATCAGGGCTCAGTTCAAAGCAGGACTCGTCACTGAAGACAGTTCTATTACAGTCTAATTCTAGGTTCAAAACGAGTCCACAGATGCACCGGACAGCAGTGGGATATCAACTTCACTGTTGCCCACAATAAGGCCTGGCCGTCAGGAATGATGGTCAGGGATGCTATTACTTCTCATAGCAGAGTCCCTTTGGTTGTCATCCATGGCTCTGTTACAGCACAGCGGTACATCGATGATATTCTATGGCCTGTTTTGTTGCCCTTTGTGGAAAGCCATCCTAGACTTACATTTCAACAAGATAATGCCCGCCCTCACACAGCGAGAGTGACTACTGCGTGTCTTCGTGCTTGACAAAATGCTGTCTTGGCAAATGGATCTCTTCTCAATTGAGAATGTTCGGAGTATTATTGGCAGGATCCTTGAACCATCTCAGGATTTTGACGATCTAACATACCAGTTGTACAGAATTTGAAGAGTACTTCCAACAACCTTATCATTTTATGCCAAGCTGAACAACTTCTTGCATAAGGTCAGAGGTGACACAACACATTACTGACTTGTTCGATCTCTAGCTGTTTGTATTGCAAAAATCATTGAAATTTTCTGAAATTTAATCATTTGTTTGGTTGTAAATGAGCATCATATCTACTGATATCTGCCCCGTTCAGATAATTTCTTGTTAGTGTGTGTCTTTAATTTAAGGTATTGTGTCTGATTTTTTTTTAAATTGAATGGTGAATCCAGAACGAGGTTTTCATTCTGTAGCAGAGTGTGTGCTGATATGAAACTTCCTGGCAGGTTGAAACTGTGTGCCGGTTCGAGACTCAAACTCGGGAACTTTTCCTTTCACGGCCAAGTGCTTTACCATCTGAGCTACCCAAGCACGACTCACACCCTGTCCTCACAGCTTTACTTCCGCCAGTACCTCGTCTTTTACTTTCCAAACTTTACAGAAGCTCTTCTGCGAACCTTGCAGAACTAGCACTCCTGAGAGAAAGGATATTGCGGAGACATGGCTTACGAGGGGACCTTCTGGGAGGTGCATCAAGTTATGAGCTCTGACTTTGCCTGCTTATACTGTGGGTAGGCACCTATCACACACTAAAATTGTAGGTGCTAATGCGGCCTCGTTTTTGAAATATTGCCTGTTAAAGTTTTGGCAGCTCTTTATATACAGAAAAGTTTCACTGTTGTGGCAATTGAGCAAGTAGCCAAGAGGCAAGTGAGCAAGACTCCCGTCCAGGCGACCCTGGTTCGAGACTCGTCTATGCTACTTTTGTTTTCGCGACGCTAGATCCATCGCAAAAAGAAGTATTCCATAACGTCAATGCAGTGGCGTTTGCTGCGGACTTGAGAAAATACAGATACGATTGTAACGAAAATGAATGTGCATTCATACAATGTTTGTGATGTCGAAAGTACAAATGTTTTGATTGTTTTTACAAAAAGTATCATCCGTCGGAATGGACTCATCAAAATATAGGAAATATTGATAAACTTTCCATTAAATAAAACATATTTTTAATCCCTCATTCGTTTTTTTAATATTTCCTGCCTCAACGGAACAAAATTAAAAATACAACAGAAACAAATTGAACAATAATATTTCAAGAAATTGCATTACGGTTAATTTCCTGTTAAAATAAAAATACGCAAAAGATTAAAACAAAATGTGACATTCAATTTGTAATTTTGATTTATAGAGGCTTGTAATTCTTTTTAATCAATCCTTGCGGAATGTTGATGATTAATTATAAATTAAAACAGGCATTTGGGAAAAAAAAGACTGGTCTCGAACCAGGGTTGCCTGGACGGGAGTCTAGCTCGCTTGCCACTCGGCTACTCGCGCACTTGCCACAATAGTGAAATTTTTCTTTATATAAAGAACTGCCCGCACTTTAACAGGCAATATTTCAAAAAAGTGGCCGCATTGGCACCTACAATTTTAGGGTGTGATAGGTACCTACCCACACTATAAGAAGGCGAAGTGGGAGCTCATAACTCGATGCACCTCCCAGAAGGTCCCCTCGTTAGCCACAGCCTGAGGGATGTTTCCAGAGTAAGATTTTCACTCTGCAGCGGAGTGTGCGCTGATATGAAACTTCCTGGCAGATTAAAACTGTGTGCCGGACCGAGACTCGAACTCGGGACCTTTGCCTTTCGCGGGCAAGTGCTCTACCATCTGAGCTACCCAAGCGTGACTCACGCCCTGTTCTCACAACTTTACTTCTGCCAGTACCTCGTCTCCTACTTTCCAAACTTTACAGAAGCTCTCCTGCGAACCTTGCAGAACTACCACTCCTGAGAGAAAGGATATTCCAGTGACATGACTTAACCACAGGCTAGGAGACTAGGTACTGGCAGAAGTAAAGCTGTGAGGACAGGGCATGAGTCGTGGTTGGGTAGCTCAGATGGTAGAGCACTTGCCCACGAAAGGCAAAGGTCGTTTCGAAATGGTGAATTGTCAAGTCGGAGATTTTTATCAGCAATTTTAGTATGAAATCTTCAACAGGTAGTTTTTTGAAGTAATGCTCAGTCTGTGAGAAGCCTTATTTGTACTCATCATTAGTCATCTTCTTGTTCTATGTCAACATCTTTGTACATATTGGTGTGGTATGACAGAGGCATTTTTTTCCTTGACAGCTATTGCACCACAGAAACATGCTGTCTTTAGATTCTGTGCTGTGCACTGTCAGAGCCATTAAAACTGGCAATTTCTTTGGTCAGTGCTAATAGCAACCCAATACTTTAGCATTCTGATGAACAGATGGAGAGTGCTCTGAATGACCTTACAGTAACATGCCATTCTAGAGAAATCATTGGAGAACCAAATTTCAGGACTGTACTTAGCAGTGAACATCCCTCTGAAATTGCTTACCAGGAGTCAGTTTTGCTTTTGAATTTGAATTCAGTCAAAATAATAATAAAAATTTGATGCCCTACATTTTACAGTATCAGACAAAACCATGTTTTTTTTCTCCTGGCATAGTCAGAATACCGACCCCCTTTTTTGTTTTTAAACCCTCCCTCCTTGTCAGTCTTGAAAAGTTTTGAGACTGGATTTTTAAAAAAGGCGGGGGGTTCATATTAATAACAAGAAGTTTCATCGCCCATGATGATTTTTTCCAGGAAACAATTGTCCTCATTTTTCATGTCAATCGAATCACGTCAGGTGTCCACGTGTTGTTTTTGAAGGTGTACAGGAGCAACTTCCAACACACTTTTCTCTTCTTCAAAACATTCAGGAGAACATCTTGAAAAGTTGATTTATTGATGTTGTTCCGTCGTGATATAACACAACAATGTTGACACTGACATTTCCTGGCATATTAAAACTGAACTTTGGACCTTTGCCTTTCGCGGGCAAGTGCTCTACCATCTGGGCTACCCAAGCACGACTCACAACCCGTCCTCACAGCTTCTGAATATTGACACAATACTGCCACATGTACACTGCTGCCTACTCACAACTGGTCGAAAACACATCCGTTGTTTACAGTTTCTTGGTCCAAGCTGCCACCATGTGTGTACACCAGGAATAAAATCAGTCTCAGGACTTTTTGGGCAAATGTTGATATATATATAAAAAAAATAAAGATGATGAGACTTACCAAACAAAAGCGCTGGCAGGTCGATAGAACACAAACAAACACAAACATACACACAAAATTCTAGCTTTCGCAACCAACGGTTGCCTCGTCAGGAAAGAAGGAAGGAGAGGGAAAGACAAAAGCATTTGGGTTTTAAGGGAGAGGGTAAGGAGTCATTCCAATCCCAGGAGCGGAAAGACTTACCTTAGGGGGAAAAAAGGACAGGTATATACTCGCGCACACACACACACATATCCATCCGCATATACACAGACACAAGCAGACATTTGTAAAGGCAAAGAGTTTGGGCTCTTTCCAGTCAACACTGTCAAAAGCTTTCTCTAAGTCTACAAATGCTAGAAACATACATTTGCCTTTCCTTAATCTTTCTTCTAAGGTAAGTCGTAAGGTCAGTATTGCCTCACGTGTTCCAGTATTTCTACGGAATCCAAACTGATCTTCCCCGAGGTCGGCTTCTACTAGTTTTTCCATTTGTCTGTAAAGAATTCGTGTTAGTATTTTGCAGCTGTGGCTTATTAAACTGATTGTTCGGTAATGTTCACATCTGTCAACACCTGCTTTCTTTGGGATTGGAATTATTATATTCTTCTTGAAGTCTGAGGGTATTTCGCCTGTTTCATACATCTTGCTCACCAGATGGTAGAGTTTTGTCAGGACTGGCTCTCCCAAGGCTGTCAGTAGTTCCAATGGAATGTTGTCTACTCCGGAGGCCTTGTTTCGACTCAGGTCTTTCAGTGCTCTGTCAAACTCTTCACGCAGTATCGTATCTCCCATTTCATCTTCATCTACATCCTCTTCCATTTCCATAATATTGTCCTCAAGTACATCGCCCTTGTATAGACCCTCTATATACTCCTTCCACCTTTCTGCTTTCCCTTCTTTGCTTAGAACTGGGTTTCCATCTGAGCTCTTGATGTTCATACAAGTGGTTCTCTTATCTCCAAAGGTCTCTTCCTGTAGGCAGTATCTATTTTACCCCTAATGAGATAAGCCTCTACATCCTTGCATTTGTCCTCTAGCCATCCCTGCCTAGCCATTTTGCACTTCCTGTCGATCTCATTTTTGACACGTTTGTATTCCTTTTTGCCTGCTTCATTTACTGCATTTTTATATTTTCTCCTTTCATCAATTAAATTCAATATTTCTTCTGTTACCCAAGGATTTCTACTAGCCCTCGTCTTTTACCTACTTGATCCTCTGCTGCCTTCACTACTTCATCCCCCAAAGCTACCGCACAGAGGTATCAGTCACAATGTGTGATGTTAGTTGTCATAGGGTTTTTCCCTTGCCTTCACTAACTGATATATATGCAGCAGTTTTAGGTCATATGGTATTGAACAACTGAACATAGCTATCTTTGGATCTGATGACTGTCTGCCATTGAACTTCACTTCAGCCAGTCGACTTTTGATGGCTGAATTAATGAAAGAATTGATGTGTCACCTACCTACTTCCACTGTTGATGTTTCTGACTAGATCATAATTGCAAATCTCAACCTTCGCCAGCCTTTTGAAGAAGTCAAGATAAATGGAAAAAGAACTGAGACATTATTTTAAGAAGATATTTGGCCTTAGCGCAAAGACCCTCTTCCAAGAAGAAACTAAATTAATGATTCTGATATACACCTTCATCAAAAACAGTCTTGAAGAAGAAGCTAGGCTTATACAAGAAAATAAAATAAAATAAAGAAATCTAGTATATGTACACGCAAGTGGTG
This sequence comes from Schistocerca cancellata, assembly GCF_023864275.1. Classification (NCBI taxonomy): domain Eukaryota; kingdom Metazoa; phylum Arthropoda; class Insecta; order Orthoptera; family Acrididae; genus Schistocerca; species Schistocerca cancellata. The sequence continues at coordinate 293,314,323 of NC_064631.1, read as the reverse complement.
TAAAATCGAACAAAAACTTAAAGGGAAAACTATTTGACTTGAAAGTCTGGAGGAATTGTTACCTATGATGACATCTTCAGCAGTGAGCCTCTTCAGATGAAGAAAGTATGGTGTATTTCTCAGGAAATTACATGATTGTTTAAGTAGGTGCCAAAGATTCTACAACTTTCAAACAATATATTGTTAAGAATTTGCAAGTTCTAAAAGTTGGAGCTCAAGTGACATTTTACACATGTACGACTGCAACAATAAAATGTATGCTAACACATCAAAAAAAATTATTTTCATGAGACTGGTGATGTGTGAAAATTACTTAATCCATTTCAATTAAGATTTGCTTAACACACAAGTATGTTCTCTCTTTTTGTGGTTTGGTGACTTAAGTTTATGTTAGATCTTTATTCTCCTTTTGTTGGCTATTGTGATTCTATAGTTTACTGTTTGTATGTCATTTTACTGTATTCCATAGAGTGCAGTCATTAGCTGTGTTGTTTATTTTTTCTGAATGTATACCAGTTAATGACAGATGTTCAGTTAATCGCATTATGTGGCTCAGTTAACATCCTAGTAAGTGAATTGTGTGCAGTTATGTTACATTTTTGGCCTCTGATTTTGTTGAGTTAACCTACCCTTAACCTATTTAGTATACATTTTGTTGGATGAAAAATTATTGCGGTCACAAAACCGTTGCATTTGAATTTTCTCCAACTTTGATTTCATGTAGTCTTAAAAATTGTGAATGACACAGCCTTAAAATTTTAACTGTGTTTAGCCCAAACGCTCTTTGGTTTCAGTTTTAAGCTGTCTTGAATTTAGCCATAACTGACGTAGAACTATCACAAAGCTTTTCAGCTCTCTGCTGAAAAACTTCTTAAACTATGGATTCTTTTTGTATCTTGAGGTCAGATTTTGCACAGCTTAGTTTTATTCTTTAAGAATCATACATGCAAAATTTCATTTAGATTGGTGATAGGTGTGGGCTACTATATATATATATATATATATATATATATATATATATATATATATATATATATATATATATATATATATATATATATATATATATATATATATATATATAGTGCTGCTGGTGTGGAATGACCCAAAAGGTAGCAATAAATGTTAGTGATGTGACTGACAAAATGATAGCAAAAAGGAATACTGTGTATGTGTTCACTTTGCCTTTTACTTTACTGCAATACAAATAGATTCTTTATAATGTTTCAGTTAATTAAGAATATGGCATTGTTTGATCATTTTCAGTGTCTACACTGCAGAATGCATGTCGCGATGCCATATTACAGTACATCAAGAAGGCATCAGTGGCATCTTTACCACTACCAAAGACACTAAAGGAATATTTGTTGTATAAGTCATGATAAAAGGAATATGCAAGTATGAATTGTATCTGAGAGGGAGACGTGATGTTTTACATATAGTGGATGATAGTCAGAAGCAGATTTTCTTATGCATCTATCCATTACTTGTGTAATAATATCCACTCTTGATATGAAGTGATAGTCATTTTTATTTAAGAAAATGAGGTCACTGAGTAATGAAATAAAGTCACTGATGATTCATTTCTCAAAAGTAGCAACCGTATTGCATTTTGAACTGTGTGAACCATCATGATGCTGGTATATTGGTAGAGACATTGTGAAGACGTAAAGTAACGCTTACACTTAATGAGTCTGCAGTTACAAGTAAATACGCTTACATAATCATAGTGAACTGTAAATTCAAAACTCACTTTGAATATCATATGTTGACACAGAGGACTTCTCACGTGGAAGTCTGAGGTCTGTATTGTTGAAGTGATACGAAAGGAAGTTCTTTTGCCAGGCAATATTTTGTTCAAGATATGTCCGTCTGTCATGTAAATTCAGAATATGTGGTTAAGGAACAAATTGCTGGTAACAGGTAGATTAGTTACATGAGAGCATCTTCATTTAAATAAGGGAGACTGGATATGTTACTAATCATCCACTGCCGCTTGGTGACAGACACATTCTACCAAAATACATTTCAGACAGTACTGTATAATTGAAGATAATATTTTGCCTTGACGCCATCACCTAAGTGCTGTTATAGCACTGTGGAACCACTGAGTTTGTTAAAAACTGGCTTTAAATAGACATAATAAACTTCTTTATTAACAGTAAGTTAACTACTGTCTGACTTGCAGATTTAATTACCTATGACCTACCAATTTATGTTATTTATATTTGATCTTGAGATGTTTTTCCTTCTTCTTTAATGTTGCTGTCATGTTTGCACTGCGAAACAAAATTTTTTGCACACTGTTACTAAATGGGACACATTCTTCTATTAAAACTGGATCTGCATCTTTTTATACTATTTTGTTCTCGACTGTGTCCTGATAAATGAAAATTCTTAGGTTGGCAGTTTGTAATTTAACAGAAGTGGCTAAAGCTAAGAAACAAAAATGTGTGATATTTTGTCTTAAGACATTACCATCAAATGATGGGTTGGATGTGCCAAAACTTGGGCTTTCGTTTTGGATATGATGAATTGACATTAAGCCCCTTCCGTATTTTCAATAGTGTAGGATGTACATTATTTTCCTGCTCCTTCTCTACAAGTATCTCACGTATGTCATTTTGGGTGTTGCATTTGGGCATTTCCATGCTACAGATAGAGATGTAATGTACAGATTTTTAAATTTATATATATTTTTTTTCTTAAAAAAATGATACTGTCACTTTTACAGTTTAATTAATAACCTGTGGTCTGTACAGTATACCGAGTTGTGAAACTGCAATTTTTCCTTTCATTTATTGATTTTACAGATTTTTTTTCTATGAATAAAACACATGACATTTTGTATTCACTTATGTTAACTATTTGATCACACAGACATTTATTTCACATATGGCTGTAATTTTTGGGCCATGCTTTTCTGCTTCAAATGTGTTGGAAATAAATTTTCAGCCAACTCAAATTTAGGGTTGCTTTTCTCTTAAGAAGGATCACTAACTTAACCCAAAAAGACTGAATAATACCATGGTATACACAGACAAGAACATAAGCACAAATCATCTTTAATAAAAGACAATTCATTGTAATAGAAAACAAGAAAGAAATGTTCCCTGTGTTGCTATTCTTTATGTAATTGTAAAAAAAAAAATAAACGTAAGTTTTCCTTACAGGTTATTCTAGATAAATCTGCATCATTATGACTGTTTATGTTGACCTGACATTGTTTTTGATTATGTATTTTCAGCTCACAGTGATAGTTTTGCTATTTTACATATCTAGCTCCCAGTACCTTTTAATTAGGGAATATAACATTCAAAAGTATTTCCTATAGTTCTGCAGGCAGTGTTGATCATCTTGTTTTCTACTAGAGCCCTTTCTTTTGTTGTTAAGAATGCACACACATAAGTAAATCTGAATACATATGTACTTCTGCACTATGGAAAATTTGATAGGCAACAAATGTAGAGTGGAAGTTCTAAAGGAGGTTAAGTGCCATAACGCAGGTTTTTATTTATTTATGCAAAACATAATAAATACCACAGAAGAAGATATATGTTGTCAAAACTCTGTAATGAGTTACATAATGCACTAAGATAGTTTCCTAGAATTAGTGGACAGAATTATTATTTTGCAAAATTGTCCTTGAAAATAGAAAAGGGATATGTGCCACAAAAAAATTATATATATATATATATATATAACTCAGTGGATGGATTTAGCAATATCTTGCCCAGTGCAGTACCAAAAAGTCAGTCTTTCCTTCTAATCACATCCAGTAAGTCTCCCATGAATTGGGGTTCTGGGTGACTTTTCTGAACTCTACCCATTTTCCTAAACTTCACCAGTCCTTTTCCTGCACCCTTCTTTCTTCCCCTTCCACCCTTCTCCCAGAAGAAGGAGCCACTGGCTCCGAAAGCTTGTATACACAATAATTTTTACATGTGTGTTCTCCTGCTGGCATTTGGTGAGTAGATTTTTTATCTAGCCACATACATTATATTTTCAGTGGATAGATTGTCATATATGCTACGACCTTTCTTCAAAACCTTACGTTCCAGTTCACCGAATGCTTTCTTGCATTTCATGAGATTGGGATTGTCACTATCTACTCTGAACCATGCTAATTCCGATATCCTCAACTTTTTAGTGTCGATAACACTTGCATATGCTTTATCGAAGTCAAAAGCTATCCTCTCATTTCCACAGTTTTAAAAGGCCACATAGGCCTTGAACTTGTGATAACTGAGGTAACCTTATCTTGAACTCGGCAGTTTGAGTTTTTCCAGGACTTCTTGATCAAAATTCTGATGGAAGAAGAGAAACTGTTCACAATATTAAGAACTTGTAACTGATTCTTTTAAACACTCCTGTACTGACCTGAAACATGTGGAGGAATAAGATCATGCAGTTTTTTTTTATTTGCCAACAACAATTAGCGCTCCAAACACAGTTATTTTTGTTTGTTAGAGGAATATCAGGGTCATTAAGAATTTTAAGCAGACAAGATGCTATCTGGTTTCCACCTTGAGAGGACTCATCCTCATGCCAAACGCACGTAATCTCATCTCCAGTATAAGAAACGTGAACGCCAAAGTCATGTAAACTAAGTTAATCTGCCATAACTGTAAAATGCTTTTACTGGCCGAAATCTTACACAATAGTGTGTCGCTATGCACTACCACGGTTTAGGGGTCTTAGCCCCATCGCCAGGTGTAACTGAAATCTAAAGTAAAACTGTAGTTGTGCCCTATTCCTGTAAACAATAAAAAATTTAAATTTAGGAAATCAGATGAAATTATTGAAAAAATAGCCTACCCATCAAAAGTAGGATGTCTTTGACCATATCCAAGCTGCTAACAGGCAAACATTTATCAGAGGTGGACCAACGTAACAACAACCTAAATTGTGACTGTAAAATATCCCAACTGTCAGGCGTGGCCTGGAAGTATCCCTCTTTTTCCAAAATTGCCACCAGAAAAGCATGCCGTCCACAAAATGGAAGTCACATGCTAGATCAAAGTTAAACTAAATAACGACCATGTGCTGCAAAAAGCAAATCAGCTACAAACGTGATATGGCAAACCATGAGAAAACAGCAGTAACATTAGAGGCCAGCACTTACCAAACGCTTCTACAGCAAGAGAACTGAGCAGTAACGCTGCAGGCTGTATTCGTGTTAAATTTCGTGAATGGGATAACACTGTATGAAGAGGAACTAAAGTGCATGTACATGTGAATTCCAAAAAAACACAGAAGAAATACAGGCAATAACTGAAAGTCCAGTACGAGAGATGTTCGCCTTAACAAGCAAACAGGAAAAAGCAGCATGACTAATAACTGAAGAAGTGCAACAGACACGTGACACGGAATGCAAAATGACATAAGCCAAAGCCTGAGCCGCATAAAATATGCCAAAATCTGCATCTAATAGCAGAAAATCCGAAGCATAACAATTGACAGCTGTGAACCAGTGAAATTAAAAGGTAAAGCATTTAAAAGATTAAAAGTGTTTAACACTTAAAAAATTAAAACCAATTTGTTTACAATAATTAACAATCTGATGTTATTACAGTAAAAAAAAGATGCCCCGAATATGTTTCAGAACATTTGTGGACGTCTCACAGATAAAAATTTATGTATAACTAAGTTGCTGAGAGTAATACACATTTGGATGTGTCAGTTTAGGCAGCTGGAACATTTCTGTAAGTCCATGGGTATAGTGCATGTGTCACTGTTGAGGCAATTCTGTCACTTTTCATGGAGTTGGATGCTACTTCATCTTTTCTGTGGGACAGTTCCAGTTTTAATTTTTCTGAAGCAGCTTCAGCTTTGTCTCTACTTTTCATGGCTACACTGAAGCGGTCTTTGCAAGTGTCTACACGACGCTTCTGAAAAGAAAGATGAGGAAAGTCATTAGAGAAAACATGGCAGTAAAATCTATATGTCACATTGCTAATAGGGTATTTGATCAGAAATGCCTTCCACAGACAATGGATATTAAAATTACAATTCCTGTGATTTCAGTCTATTATGATGACTTAGCTCCCTTAGTATGGAATTAATATGTTCTTTAAATTATTCCCTATCTGATGGCAAGAATTTGAAATGGGTTCTCCCCCCCTCATATTTTTATATTATACAGTTTTTACTTTATTTTCTCTCTTCAGCCAAGTTTCAATTTGCTTTGAAGTAATTCCAAAAATCTACAGAAAAGTCTATTTGCATACCCTGTGATATTTCCCATTTTCATCTGGAACAGTGAAGCTTATTGAACATTGTCTTCCGACTCTCAGTAGCATTAATATATGAACTATGTTGACGTCTTGCTACTGGCAACACTTGCAGTTAACCAAGTAAATAGCTATTTCGAAAGTTCGCATCATGCTTCCAAAATGAATGAACGACAGTCATCTTAATGTTAAAAAGTGATGTCCTCACATTCATACTGGAAGCTACATATAACCTAAAAGTCAAAAGGGCCTTGACTATACATACACTATGTGATCAAAAGTAACCGGACACCTGGCCAAAAATGACTTAAAAGTTTGTGGCGCCCTTCATCGGTAATGCTGGAATTCAATATGGTGTTGGCCACCCTTAGCCCTGGTGACAGCTTCCACTCTCGCAGGCACACGTTCAATCAGGTGGTGGATGGTTTCTTGGGAAATGGCAGCCCATTCTTCACAGAGTGCTGCACTGAGGAGAGGTATCGATGTCGGTCGGTGAGGCCTGGCACCAAGTGGTGTTCCAAAACATCCCAATGGTATTCTGTAAGATTCTGGACAGGACTCTGTGCAGGCCAGTCCATTACAGGGATGTCATTGTCGTGCATCCACCCCGCCACAGGCCATGCATTATGAACAGGTGCTTGATCGTGTTGAAACATGTAGTCGCCATACTCGAATTGCTCTTGAACAGTGGTAAGCAAGAAGGTGCTTAAAACGTCAATGTAGGCTTGTGCTGTGATAGTGCCACGCAAAACAACAAGGGGTGCGAGTCCCCTCCATGAAAAATGCCACACCATAACACCACTGCCTCCGAATTTTACTGTTGAGACTACACACGCTGACAGATGATGTTCACCAGGCTTTCGCCATACCAACACCCTGCCATCAGATCTCCACATTGTGTACGGTGATTCGTCACTCCACACAACGTTTTTCCACTGTTCAACCATCCAATGTTTATGCTCCTTACACCAAGCGAGACATTGTTTGGGATTTACTGGTGTGATGTGTGGCTTATGAGCAGCCGCTTGACCATGAAATCCAAATTTTCTCACCTCCTATCCACCTGTCATGGTACTTGCAGTGGAGGCTGATGCAGTTTGGAATTTCTGTGTGATGGTCTGGATAGATGTTTGCGTATTACACATTACGACCCTCTCCAACTGTCAGCAGTCTCTGTCAGTCAACAGATGAGGTTGGCCTCTATGCTTTTGTGCTGTATGTGTCCTTTCACGTTTCCATTTCACTATCACATTGGAAACAGTGGACCTAGGGATGTTTAGGAGTGTGGAAATCTCGCATACAGACATATGACTCAAGTGACACTCAATCACCTGACCACGTTTGAAGTCTGTGAGTTCCACGAAACACTGCATCTGCTCTCTCACGATGTCTAATGATTACTGAGGTCGCTGGTATGGAGTACCTGGCAGTAGGTGGCAGCACAATGCACATAATATGAAAAACATATGTTTTTGGAAGTGTCCGGATACTTTTGGTCACAAGTGTAAGTTGACAAGTGCTTTCTTCAATTAAATCTGTAAGAAGTGAAAAAACAATGTTTTGATCTAGTTTTTATTGATTAATTTGGAATGTAAATAAATAAACGGATACCGTAGAAACATTGTCTCGTGCTCTTAAAATGTATGACGTAATATTAACCTATACACATACTTACGTCAGATGATGTTAATTTCATTTCTGGCTCCTCAGAATTTCTGTAGATGTTGCATCTTTCACCTGTTATTCTTGAATTGTGTTGTTGTTTTATGTGACTCATAATCTTCCATTTAGATTTAGAAATAGTATCAGTATTACTAGTAGAAGCACAAGTTACATTCATTGTAGACATGTTGAGCGGAAATGAGAGACAGTGCAGAATTTCACTAGCTAGATGGCAGACACACAGACCTACAACAGCAAGGACATACACCAAGAACCATCTGTGAACAGCAATTTCAACTACTTGCAGCAGAAAGATAACATAGTGCTTTAAGCAGGGAATTGACATTGGCACATAGCTCATTTATATGACAATAACTAATTTTTAATAAAACTACCACTTACTACCTTTAGAACTTCCACTCTATAAATATTCATTTAATATACATGACAGTTTTCCTGCAGTCTGCTAACATCTTCATGGTTTTATTTTTAGACATAAAAAAACTGTAGCATAATGGAGAAATAGATTTAATTGCAGCATTCTTGAAGATATCAAGAGATTTCAAAAAATAACTTGAAAAACTTCAGCTTGTGCACTTCAGATAAGGAAAAGAAAAAATCTGACAAGGAAGTAAAATCAAAAGGTAGAAGTAAATCTGCACTAGAACATGAAACATAACACAAGCTTCTAGTGAATGGTAAAGGGTGAGTTAGAGTTTTACGCTTTTTTTTTTTTTTCCTGGCAAATCTGAATGTGAAATAAATTCTAAAAACTACCAGTAAGTACAGATATGCTGCTGCAAGTTCCAATCCACATTGACAAGCCTCTGAATGATCTCACAGTAGACTAGTGTCTGGTCTCAATCGTTTTCCTATGTTCAAGCCAGAAGGTTTCACATTTGACTCTTTCTGTTTGACGACTAACCTCTCACTTACAATATAACAACAACTTAGAAGTGCCACACGTTTTAATATGGAAAACAAGAATTTTTTTTATTTTCTAACTTTTGAACAAATCATCTGTTAACAGCAGTGCATAGTAATTTTGCTTCACCATACACATGTTGTTAATATTAGTGATGCACTCTCAGTAATGTTTATTCTAACACATGCTTCAGTTGGTCACTCAATCAGTACAAAGTTATAATAGAAGATAGCAGAACTTGTTCAAAACTTGCACATCATAGCCTGTGATATCTTAGGGAACTTGCTTTGCAACTGCGTGGAAGGCGTAGTCTCGGCAACACAAAGCAAATAGCTGCAGTTTCAAGTAGATGTTTGCTGAATCTGAGCACTGCCTTGAATTCCTGTACACTGCAAGCTTGATATTGATAGGGACGTTGTTTGCCTTTTATATTAGATCACAATTAGAAATTACTTGAAGAATATGATGTATAAATTTGGATACTAATGAAGACGTACCGAATCAGATTGCGAGAAGAAAAATTTATGTCACAACTTGGCTAAGAGAAGGGATGTGTTGATTGGGTACATATTAAGACACCAAGGAATAGTTAATTTGGTAATCTAGGGAAGTGTGTTCCGGGAGGGAGAGGGGGGGGGGGGGGGCAGTCAAGAACAGTAGATGGAAGCCAAGGCTTGAGTACAGAGAAACTGGTTCATATGGATGTAGGGTGCATTAGTTATGCAGAGACGAGGAGACTTACACATGATGGATTATTGTAGAAAGTGGCATCAAACAAGCCCTTGCACTCGAGGATAACACACAACGTATGTAGGTCATCATCATCATCTGGATGTGTTTGGAACATAAGGTTTTCCGTCTAGTCCTATTTTCCCAACTTATTTTTCTGTGTTCTGTCTGGTCTATTCCTCGCCTCATTTTTTAATACAGTCCACCACACCTTTCAGCCACCAATCCCTTTGTCTTCTGCTTGGTCATTTCCTTCATCTCTCCATTTCATGTATCTTCATGGGAATCCTCTTGTTTTCTGTTCTCTTTAAGTGCCCATACCACATTGGCCCTGATGTTTTTGTTGTCCTCTGCAAGGGTTCCCCTTCACTACTTCCCTTACCCTTTCATTCCTCATCCTATCTCCTTGTTACCCCTATTCATCTTCTGAGGAACTTCATTTCTCATGCCTGTAATCAGCTTACATCTCTTTTCTTCATTGCCCATGTTTCAGATGCATAGATCTGTATTAGGATGTATTGCTTGTGAAATGTCTTTGATCCAAAGCAGGCTCCTAACACTTCACAAGAACGCTTCTGCCTGACTGCCACATTCATTGAGCTCTTTCTCGTTTATTCCATTTTCGTTTATCACACTTCCCAAGTACTTGGCCTTCTCCAGTCGTTGACATCCCATCTCTATTACACTACTTGGTCTATCTTTCTTTCTAATTGTAACGAGGATCTTACATTTTTTTACATTAAATTTCACTCCATATTGTCTCACAGCTTTTTCCCAAGCATCCAGCTGTCCCTGAATCTCCTTCTCCCTGTTTCCCCAGATCAGCATGTCATCTGAAAATACCATTACTTTCATCTTGTATTTCCTAGTTTTTTCTGCCACTTTAAGTCATTATCTCATCCAAGGCCACAATGGAGAGGAGAGATGACAATGCACCATCCTATTTCATACCACTTATTTGCTGGAGCCAAATCTGCTCTTTTATTTCCCACTTTCACACAATTAAGACTTCCACAGTACATCTCCTCCACTCTGCTTGTTGTCTTTTTTCCCATTCCCTTCTTTTCTAATGCTTCCCAGACCTTTCTTCTACAGACTCTATCAAATGCCTTTTCTGTATTGAGAAAGGCCATCACAAGATCTTCCCCAAATTCATAGTGTACTCCTGGAGCTGTATCATTGTAAATATAAGGTCAACAGATTGCCTCCCAGGTCTGAAGCCATGCTGTTCCTCTCTGTTGGGCTTGACCCTTGTTTGGGCTCTTCTCTCCAGGATCATTTCATATACCTTGGCACAGTGTGGTATGATTTTGATTCCTCTGTCGTTTCTACAATCCTTCCTACTCCTTTTCTTTAATACGAGGAGAATTAATGCCCTATTTAAATCTTCTGGAGTTTTCTTCTCATTCCCACACTACCCTCATCACACGATACAGCCACTTTTTCCCAACCTCCCCTACTGCCTTCACCATTTCGTCATTTACTTTGCCCACATCTGGTGCCTTTCCTTCTTTCAACTTGTCCAGTGCAATTCATTTCCTTCCACATCAGGTCCTCCCTCTGTCCCCTCACTCCCAAGGTTTAGTTCTCCTTCCTTCCATTTATTATCTCATCTCCAAGTCCATTTGGATTTAGCAAGTGTTCAAAGTACTTCTTCCACACTATCTTCAGTGTCCCTTTGTTGTTAACCTCTTTCCCATTTTTAGCCAATCATTTTTGCATTCTCTCTCAAATCATTCCTCTTGCTTTTGACCATTCCATATAGTACTTTCTCACTTTTCTTATATCTTCCCCCATTTCTTTGTCCATTCTTCCTTCCGATTTTTCTCTCCTCACCCACTTTCTTATCTGCCTCTTTCTTCTTTTTCTTATGTTGTGTCTTGTTGATTTGGTCCCGATTTGGAACCATAGTCTGAAGACCTTGTTCTTCCTTCCCACTACCTCCTTGACTCTTTCATTCTACCATGATGTTTCCTTCAACAGTTTTCTGCTACTTATTCTTCTGCATAGTGCTACTGCAGCTTCTTCTGTAACATTTTTAAATTGTCTCCATTCCTCTTTTCCTGTTTTTGATTCATCCTTTGGCAACATTTCTCTTTTAATCTCCTGGTATTCATCCTTGACTTGGTTTTTCTTGTTGCCATACTGAAATTCTCCTTTTTTGGTTGTCTGTCTTCTTCCATTCCTTAATGATTCTCCTGCTCATCTCCAGTAACTGTGGTCATTATGCAATGCCTCAGATGGTACCTTTATATCCTTCACAGTCCTCTTCATTTCCCAATCATAGAATATGTAATCCATGAAAGATTTATGCACTGGATTCCTGCTACTTTGTGCCTCTCTTTTCTGAAACCAGGAGTTACCTATCATTAAATCATTTGTCTTGAGAATTTCAGCAAACTCTTTCCTTCTTCATTTCTACTTCTCCATCCTTCTGCTCCCAGTACATTTTTGTGCCCTCATCTTTCATTCCGTACATGTGCATTAAAGAGTCCCATGACTTATTCTTGTCCATTTAACTACTTTTGAGTTCTTCCACAAAGTCTGCCTCTCCTTGTGATATACAGCCCTCTTCATGGGCCTATCCTGTACCACCTATTTCATTATTCTGATATTCATTATCCTATTTCTTATCCTCTGTACATACTTGTTTATACCATATCTTACAAATACTTCCACACCCTTTTGTCTTCATTCTCCATTTCCACTCCAATACAATATGTAACTATTCCTCAGTTCCCTACTGCCTTCTCCTTTCCGCGTTGTTCCTCCTGTGCCTAACATATCCAACTTTCTCCTTTTCATCCTATCCACCATATCCTCTACCTGTCCTGTGAGTGTTCCAATGTTCAGAATTCCAATTTGTTGTCGGTTTGCCTTTCCGGGTCATCACTTTTTATGTTCATCCTTTCCAAGTCTACTTTCCTTGTTAAAGCTGGTTGTGTATCCACTGTTGACTAGCTAGACCTATCACAGCTTGACTAAGAGACTCGTTAACTGACACATTTCAGAGTTCCTACAGGTAAGAAAGCTTAAACTTTTCCTGAGTATATTGAAGTATATTTTTACAAAAAAGGTAAAGGTGAGGTCTAGGTCTCATAGCTCTTGGATCTAGCTTAAAAGGAAAGTCCATTATCAATAGTATGTGCTCATAACCATTAGCTGAAACTTTGATTTCACACAGTCTTTCAAAGTATTGCAACTGCCGCTGCAATTGTTATGGTCGCTTTGCATGTTCCTTTGGAGAATAGATACGCTACGAGTTGAATTATATAAATCTGTTGTGATGAGTAACTGGTACTTTTGCCATAAATTGGATAAACTGTCACTGACCTAATATTACAACTTCCACATATTATCTCTTTTACAATGAATAGGTTGCAAGGATGAAGTGAAACTTTGTGTACAGATTCCTTGCTGGTGTTCAGGCACTGGAATACAGTTAAGTTCTCTTGCAGTTCTTGTAGATTCACAAATATTAAATTTAGTTTTTATGGTAAAGTTTGATATTTTTTTCTGTAGCACCACAGACTGTCAGCATGATAAACATTGTTGCAGCTTATGTTGATGTAGCAGTAGATTTGCTCTCTCATCCTGTTCCATCAATCTCTTCATGAAGGAGAGCCTTCCGGAATGTGGAATGAGTGAAGTTGTACATAACAGGCAGGAACAATGATTGGTGACTTCTTCTTAAAGCACACTAACAACAAATTATGACCAGCACAAATCTACTCAAACTGATAAAAATGGTAAAAAAAAGTGACTTCTCCCCCTATGCTATGTGGCTACTGCTGTTATTGATTACTTCAAACAAAGCATTTTAACTTAACACAGACCACTATTATCTGTCTGTATACAGGTAAAATCAGGATGTAGCTGATACAAATGTTAAGAGTTGAGCAGAATAATATTACTAAATGCAAGTATCCAGACATATGGTGCAAGTGCCTAATTTGATAGTCCTTACTTTGTGTTGAAATGTTTAAGGGTTTTCAGTTTTCTACCTGATATGCACTGGGAATCTGTTCAAAGATTTCTGTACCAGATAGAAAACTCCATTCAGAACCCTAAAGAGGGATGCATAATCTGTATGGAAAATATTTCTGCTCCAGTATTGTCATTGGGAATTGCCGATGTTATCCTAAATTCACTCTTTGTTATTAACCTTAAATACCATTAGGTAGTATATATGTTGGCATGTAAATACAAAAATCCCTAGGTTCCAGGAGAGGCTTCTGTATGGTGTTCAGTTATCAACCTTACAAAGTATTTTTATTGAACACACCTGTAGAATAAATACTTTGTTCATATCAATATAATATAGCTATTCTTTTATAAACCTTATAGTACTGTGGTCTTGGAAACAACTGCACATGTTCTGGAGTGTTGTATAGTAGTATAATATTTACAGTACTTGCAGCAGCAACTTTTATAAACTTTATCATAATGTTACCTGTTTAATCGTGAGAAAATGAAGGTTCCAACTAAACAGCAAGACACTGCATGAATTGCTGTTTATTAAAGGACACTGTGAGAATGCTGAGTGTACAGTTTGTAGTTTGAAATTTAGCATTGGACGTGAACAATGTACAGACATAGTAACTCACATGAACTCCAACAACAATAAAACAGACTGAAGTGATGAATGAAAATTTGTAGCAAGGCCAGGATTCGAACCTGGGTCTCTGCTCACTTTGCCTGTGCACTAACTGAATGGGAATTTGGATTGAGGAGGGAGGTGTGCTCGGGTAGCCCATGCAGTTGTGCTGAGCCAATGTGCCAGGATTGTGTATTGGTTGGCACACCTGCTTAGTGAATGAAAGACCTGGGCTCAAATCCCAGCCTTGGTACAAATTTTCATTTCTTGCTGCAGTATATATTGAAGAAGTTTGAGGCTTGGAAAGGTCTCTGGAACCAGATAGTTTCATTTGAATAATAAAGCTGCACTACAGGTTAACTCGTAAAGGGGTAATTCCGTGTCTATTCAACACAGCACTTAATCTGACTCACTCAGTTCTTTCAAATTTTGTGTATCCATTGATCCAGATAAGAGATGGACTCACTCAGTTCTTTCAAATTTGGTGCATCCATTGATCCAGATAAGAGATGGAAAATTACCAATTTGCATAAGTATATGACAATTGTTAAGAAAGTTGCAGGTTTACAAAGTTTGGAAATTGTGTGAAATTTACATATGTCTGTCTCAATATAAATGACTGATTCTGGTTCTAATCCAGATACAGCAATGAAACTTATATCACTGAAAAGCTAATGAGTAGAGATAACATCGATATATGCAGCATGGGAGGTTTATAAGAATTTCCGTATTCAAGGTCATTGAACGTAATCAATGACCTTGAATATCTCAAAACACCCCATGTTTTTTGTAAAAAAAATAAACAGAGTGTCTATTGCTCCAATATGTTACTACAAACATGGTAAATATCAGGGTGTCACACCATAAGGCCCCCAAAATTTATTTCTTTTATGTCACTACACTTACAAAATGCAGTAGACAGCTGCATATCCAGTTTTTTTCCAGAACAGCAGTCAGTAGCACTCAATATTATTCTGAAAACACAGTGAAAATTTCTTACTGTGAACAGTCAGTCAGACAGAGTTTTATTTCAACTAATCATCATTAGCTTGTGTCATGGGTGTGACTTGTTTACTCACACTACAATATACATTCTTAGACATAAAGCCTGACCGCTGCAGAGACTAAGTCAGAGTCATTCTCTTAAGCTGGCTAATAGACCACCCCTCAGAGTTTCAAGTTCAGCCATATTCATGATCTGGCAACATTGCAGACTGTGAAAGTGTATGAAGGAAGTGCTGTCATTCTATGCGAACTGTTATAAGACCTGTATTTGCTTGTGGTCTGGTGGTAAACATCACACAGTGTGGATATGAAGTTGCGAGTTCGAGATTCCTCAGTGCGTTGTATATTAGGTATTAAACCGCTTCGTCATGCTGTAGCCCCCAGTGGTTCACAACAGGCCACAGCAGTCCACCCACCCCACCGCCGCCCCACACCGAACCCAGGGTTATTGTGTGGTTCGGCACCCAGTGGACCCCTACAGGAATGTCTCATGCCCAACGAGTGTAACCCTAAATGTTTGTGTGGTAGAGTAATGATGGTGTACGCATACATGGAGACAGTGTTTGCACAGCAATCGCCGACATAGTGTAACTGAGGCAGAATAAGGGAACCGGCCTGCATTCACTGAAGTAGATGGAAAAGTGCATTAATAACCATCCACAGGCTGGCCAGCACACTGGACCTCGACACTAATCTGCCTGGTGGATTCGTGCTAGGGTCCAGCACACCTTCCCACTCGGAATGCAGCGCATTAGACCTCGCGGCTAGCCAGGCGAGCCTCAGTGCCTTATTTTTTTAAATCATATTTCAGGAGTTTGATGGAACCTCAAAGATAATTCACTTCACTGTCTCATACACCAGTCGTAGCAAAAACGTCTAGAAATAGTTCCGTCAAACAGCTTGTGGCCACAACAAAATCAGAACAATTCATGATGGAGAGTTTCCATGCCCTACAGCAGCCTCTGGCTACCAATCATTCGTTGCTACCACCTAACGCCAGGAGCTTTCCGACCAGGAGAATGCTATGCAGGACTGTTGGTGTATTTATCGACTGTCATTTTGTTATTTGCAATTCTAGTATTTATCTTGCTGTTGTGTATTGGATTTTGTATTCCTGAAACTTACAAATGTTGTTCAAGAGTTGTAAAATAGTCGCAAGTGGAAAGATGTCCAAAATTTACGGTTAATGGAGGGGAGAAAGTAAAAGAGATGGGTCGGTACCTCGGTATTATGCGTGGGGTGAGTGCTTTTGGGAAAACACATTGGAAAAAATGTTCTCTTGCTTGAAGAAAGATCGCTCTGGCATGAATGATTTTCCACATTCATGTAGTCTCGATATTACACACGTTTGGTGAACTCAACTGAAACCATTTAAATGTCGTGCGACACTTGCATTCAATAGGCAAGGTTCAGAAGTCCGGAGTAGGAGTACTGGATGCTCTAACTCGAAGCAACAAAAGTCAAGAGGGATGACTATTGCTGTATTTTTGCTTGAACTTTATCAGTTCGCTCATTGAAATTTCCTATGCAATATTATTACTGGTGATATCTTATGAGGCCTTTATGTTACCTTTTTAAGAAGAAATTAATGACTGAGCTCTGACAAATGTCATACACTTGAACAAAGGGCGGTCTGAATATAATATTTTGCATCTGGTGGCTCAAAATAGGTGTTGTTCAGTACAAACCCCTCCCCTAGGGTAGATCTATTTCAGCTGGTATTTTTTGCCAACAAACAATAAACATTTTGGTCGCAGTGTAATAAAAACAATCTACAAAACTGTATCATATGTTGCTACTCTGCTGATTTCACAAACAAAGCTGTCCAGGAGTTTGTTTTAAAAGTCACCCCTCATACACTTATTCTTCAAAACATTAACCATTACTACTCCTTATCAAAAAACTGTCAAGAAAACACCTTTCTGGATGAAAATGCACTGCAAACCTCGTTTGACAACATCTTTTACTCAGATCCTGTAGAATTCTTGAGGCATGGAATCGGTAAACTACTTGAGCATAAATAGCATTGCTGGAGCAGACGCTGTCAGAAAAGCTGTCAAAAAAAAAATGACTTTACAAGAGCACACAAATAAAAAAGTAAACATATAAGTAATGTGATCTTATCTTGAAAAGGAGAAAACCAACATTTACGCTCCAAGATGCCATACGGAGCACATCACACCAGCTAAGATGTACACTTGGTAATGGCAAATTGCCAAAATGAAGCTCATTTAACTTGTATCACTATGAGTAAATAAATAAATAGTGCAGCAAAAAACTTGTACTAGAAATAAAATATGTTGTTCTTCAAACTCGCTGTGGGCCCACTGGAAAGGAAATTCTGTTTTCATAAGACATTAAGTATCTGTAACACGAACAAGTCTATATGGGCACAAATTAGTAAGACGTTACTCGCACTGGACTCTCAAACGGTCTATGTTTACTTGCTGCCCCTGTCACTCTCAAGTAGTAAAGAAATGTTGCAGTTCATAAATAAGATCTCCTTGTTGATTTTAGATCTGGCTGTCTGTAGCTTTGTCACAAAACTGATGAAAATGTGGCCTTCATTGAGACTGGAAATGCAATCCATAGCAACCTTCACTTCACAGGCTTCAGTGCTAGCAAAGAGCTACAGTATTAGTCTCTCCTTCATTGATGCTGTTGTGGCTACAAGAGCTAAATTACAATGTAAAAGATGAGATTAGTTGCAATTTCCACGTGGAATGACTTTCCTGGCCCCAAAACCATTAATTGATAACTTTATTTCACACCTTACGCGCACATCACTCAAGTTATTCAATGAAAGTGATACAAATAGATTGACTGAATTTGGCAGGATAATTCTGTGCCATCCAGGAAGTAACTTATTGTTCGTAGAGTTGCCAAACAAATCCATGATTGTTGCCGAGATTCAGTTATACTGCTACCACGGAGAATACCAGCAGAAGTGTTCCTTGAGTTGGCAGTGAAGTGACTACAGATTCTGTCTCAAAGACATGGGTGTCAAGGGTCAGAATACCAAAAATATATGTCACTTGAGTCTTATTTGTATTTCTGTAGTCAGGTTCAGGGACTAGAGCACAGTTACTGATAAATGTAGGTCCACTGACTATAAACAGAACATCATACATCAAGAACTGCCACAATTAATTGTGTTTTTGTTTTTGGAGCATCTGCAGTGTTTATACTGTCAACATTATAAGTAGGCGAGACATCTTTTTTTATAATTATATACTTAGAAAATATTTTTCTGGTGGTCGCTGTCATTGACACTATCCCAAAAGAGGGGAATGAAGAGACAACAATACCACATGGACTGCAAAATGTGAGCATTCACAGGGCAAATTCATGAGTTATGAATAACAAAGTTCCAGCCAAGAATGGCTACTTGCACACACTGCCATTTGTCAAGTAGCTAACATGAAACTCGGTTCACAGATCTTATGGAGCAAGTGGAATCAATATTCCATTATTAGTCATCAGAATATCAACCAGTGATTTAAAAAAAAAACATAATATGCGGTGACATCAAAATTTACGCACACCACAGAAAAGAACTGAGCTTTTCTGCACTCGGTAGTAAGACACAAGTAAATAATTTTTCTCGGAAGCATATATTTCATTTCCTCCTCTTCTCATAGCATTTGTTTTAGTATGAAGTGAGAAAATAAAAAAATATGGTTCTGAAGCATGATATGGTATGAGATTCTTATCTTAGCCCAATCAAAAACATTGCAAAAACCAAGGCCTTCTCCATTCTTTCGTCCACCTGCTTTGAATGACATTGGTGGTGATGCACTTACTCTCCTGGTAACTACCTAAATAAAGATAGCTTTGGGGTGTTGAACTTCTTATGGGTAACAACTCTGATTAAGCTCTATTTCATACAGCTCTGTGAGCAAGCATTCACGATACACAGATTTGTGACTACGAACACCTGCCCTTCTACACTGCCTCACATTTCCCTGAAGAACAAGCAGAGAATGGAACCAAACACTCCTAAAATTTGGTAGGAATCACCCATCAGTCTGCTTAATCTAATATACAATGCACATGTCTCATTAGCACCAAGCAGGCACAGAGTTCATTCATGTAGTAATTCCTTAACAGATATTACCATCTGCTACGGAACTGAAATGACAGTCACTACACACGCTACAGTCACTACACATGTTACAGTTAATTGATTGAAACATATTTGCCGTGAATTAAGGGACATCACAAACCAATGACTAAGGAAAGTTAAAGTAGTATTACACAGAAAGCAAGACAAATGTTTGCAAATCTCCAGTATTGTCTCAAAACATAATTATATAAAAAGCCATCCAGAAAATGTTCAGCAACTGAATGACAGTCAACAGACTTCTAGGACTGGAGCTGAATTATCCTACTATGTTTGCTAGATATGTATGTGCAACTTCAATGAAATATTCTGAACAATACATGCGTAACAAGTGACAGTGAGCTGGAAAATTGCATTTTTTACTGCAAGAAGGTTATTTTATGAGTAAATTACAATGTCTCTTGTCATTTATGTTGTGGGAAACTTGCTTCTTCCTGCTTTTGCCTCTACTACAGCAATGAGAGAATTTTCACATTCTTGATGTCTCACTAGCTGTGACTGGTTTAATTGTTGACTGCTTTTTGAGCCCACCTTTTCTGTCATTACATGCGGTTTCCAGCACAGTAGCCTTTCTTTATTGGAACTTTGTTATTTGTAACTTATGAAATCTCCCTGTGGATGTTCACGTTTTGCAATCAATGCTGTGTTATTGTCTTCATTCCTCTCTTTTAGCAATAGTGCAAATAATAGTGATCTCAAAAAAGAAATTAAGTCTATGAGTATGAAAGAAGATGTATTGTCTCCTCACAACATTGACAGTATAAACACTGGAGATGCTCCAAAAATGTGGATCACATCTGCTGATGAGCTTTTTAGTTTTCCTTAGCGGTTAGGTTTTACCATCTAGTTACAGTTGGTGAACTTCCATGTTGAAAGTGCACAGTATTGGATTTTATGTCTTAGTAGGGTTGGAAAGTTCAGTCTTAAGGAAAAGGTTGTAGCAACATCAGCTGACAACACAAATACCAATTATGGAAGGAAAAAAAAAAAAGATGAAAATTATGCTTATTTTAAGTAGCAAGACCAGGGAAAAAATAATTAAAAGGCGCAGGATGTCCTGCTCATATTGTGTACAATGCAGTCCATAGTGGTGCAGGTGGCTTACCCATTGATATACACCTCATAATTTATAAAAATTTGCCAGTATTTCCATATTTATACTGCATACATTGAAAAATCAAAATTTTTTTTGTGAGTTTGCTGAAGAAGAAACAAGTGTCCTACCACCCCGAAGAATTTTTTTGAAAATCTGCTCTCCCTTCACTTTTTTTCCCTTCACCGACTCTCCACCATCCCCATCCCTTTATCTCCAGGATCCCTACTCGTCACTGTTGATGCCAACTCCCTGTACACCAACATCCCTCATGCCCATGGTCTTTCTGTTATTGAACACTGTCTCCCTCAACGTCCTACAGACTCCAAACCCACTACCTCATTCCTCATACAGCCTACCAACTTTAGCCTAACCCGCCACTACTTCTCCTTTGCAGGGAAGGTATACAAACAAATCCACAGCACTGCCATGAGCACCCGCATGACTCCCTCTTGTGCCAATCTGTTTATGTGCCATCTAGAGGAGACCTTCCTAGCCTCCCAAAACACCAAACCACTAGTCTGGTTCAGATTCATTGATGACATCTTCAGGACCTGGACTCAGGGTTTCACAACTTCAACACCATCTCTCTCATCTGCTTCACCTTATCTTCAACCCAGTATGCCACCTTCCTAGACATTGACCTTCTCCTCTCTGATGGTGTCATCTGCACCTCTGTCCACATTGAACCCACCAGCCACCAAAAAAAAGTATCTCTATTTCAGTGGCTGTCGTCCATTTCACACAAAAAAGTCATTCCCATACAGCCTTACCACCCAGGGATGGTGTATCTGCAGTGACAAGAACTGCCATGCCCAGTATGCTGAGGGTCTCACCAAGGCTTTCACAGGCACTAGAAGTCCACAAACAGATCTTACAGATCTTCCGTGCCATTCCCCCTCGCCACCCCAAGAACCAGTCACAAAGCAGTGCCCCCTTCATCACTCAGTACCATCCCGGACTGGAACAACTGAACCACATCCTTCACCAGGGCTTTGATTACCTGTCATGCCCTGAAATGAGGATCATCCTACCCAAGCTCCTTCTAACCCCCCCTACAGTTTTGTTCTGTCACCCATCCAATCTCCAAAGCATACTAGTCCATCCGTATGCCATTTCCAATCCCAACTGCTTGCCACAAGAATCATATCCCTGTGGAAGGTCAGGGTGCAAGACCATCCCAATCCACCCATCCAGCTCTTTGTATTCCAGTCTTGTCACAGGCTTATTCTACCCCATCAGGGGCAGGCCACCTGTGAAAGCAGCCATGCCATTTGCCAGCTCTGCTGCAATCATTGCACACCTTTTTGTTTTGGTACGACCACCAACCAGCTATCCACTAGGATGAAAGGCCACTGCCAAACAGTGGCCAAGAGCAAAGGAGACCACCCTGTGGCACACCATACAGCTGGACATAACATGCTTGATTTCAATGGCTACTTCCCTCCCCGGAGCCATCTGGATCCTCCCCTCCACCACCAGCTTTTCTGCATTGTACAGATGGAAGTTATCCTTTCACCCACATTCTCTGCTTCCATAATTATACCGGCCTTAACCTACGGTAACATACTTACCCCACACCCTCCACTCAATAGTTCCCCCCCCCCCTCTGTCCTATCATCTCCTCCCCATTCTCATCTCCCACCCTCTTTCTTTACTGCCCTCTAACAATGCACTTGCCCATCTTTTCCCAATCTTCCTTTTTCACTTCTTTTTTACCCACCTGCCTGCCACACAACCTGTTGGTATTCTAGACCCTGAACACACTGCCAGACAGTGTTCCTCTCTCCCCCCACCCATATGCTATTGCTTCCCCTTCCCTACCCCTCCAGATTGCTGCTCACATCCCACATGATAGTTGCATTCGGTTCTGAGCTGCTGGAGTTGACAGTTATTCGTGAGAGATATGTGGTTGCTTGTGTACATGAATGGTGTGTTTTTCTATTTTGGTGATGAAGGCTGTGGCCAAAAGCTTCATGCAAGTGTTTTTTAATTATGCCTGTCTGCAACTTAACATGTCTTCTTTACAGTAAATAGCGATCCATCTTTTCCTACATAGTAAAAGTTCTGATATTAATAAAACCCAAATTTGTTACTGAGCGAGTTGGCACACAGTGGTTAGCACTCTAGTTTCCTGTGATTTCCCTAAATCGCTCCAGGGAAATGCTGGGATGGTTCGTTTGAAAGGGCATGGCCAACTTCCTTCCCTGTCCTTCCCTAATCCGATGAGACCGATGACTTCGCTGTCTGGTCTCCTCCCCCAAAAACAACCCAGTCCCCCAAATTTGTTAGCCTCACTTGTATGGCTTCTGCAATTTGATACTTGATGAAAGTGAACTTCTAGAGCAAATACCCACTAGTACGAAGTACTACAGTACTAAAGTTCCAGTGAGTCTGGGCCTTCAGCTTCAGTGCAAAATAGGCGGTGTGGTTGTTAGCACATTGGATTTGCATCTTGGAGGACAATGGTTCAAATCTGTGTCTGAACATCCAGATTTATGTTTTTCATGGTTTCCCTAAATCGCTTCAGGCAAATGCCAGGATGGTTCCTGTTGTAACTCACAACATAGAAAAAACACGAGATGACCTCCAGAACAAGAGTATTTAACGATATCAGGGGGCAGTGGTCCACAATGGATATACTGTATTGTGTATCCATGTGGCAAGACAAGTACAGTACAGCTGTAGCATGATGAGTGAGAGCAGACTGAGGGCTATCACTGATAGCAATCGCTTACACAGCTGGCATGTCACAGATGGTGCTGAGAGGTACCTGCTTAGCCATTGTACATGATCGCTCAGCCATGGTGTCTTCCCCTGGTGACTACACCTTGCAGTAGTGCATGCAGATTAGCTGTCGCTTCATATTTGCCATTCATGCAATGACGGCCAACATCAGACATTTTGGCCAGTGCCGTGCATCTAGTTAATAGCCCAGTGGGCTACCACATCCCTTCTTCCATGGCGAAGTGGGAACCTGCTTCTCAGTGAGTTGATCCCTGCACAGGCAGCATTCCAAACCAGGCCAATGTCTTCGGAAATGTTGGACAGTCCCTCCTGTTTTATCAGCGTCCAGCTGACGGACTGGCGGCACAGTAGGCATCTTTCTGGCTCTGACGCTGATGGCGGAGGCCACACCTTGTCCATGTTGAGACCAGACACAGAAGAGAAGGGGACTGCAGTATGGGGACAGGGCTGGTATCACAGCCCGATCTTCATCCGATATCTGATCTGTCATGGGCTGCCCATAAACAAAGGGAGATGAGGGCATGGCCAGGATGGGTGACCAGGGCTGAGAACCTGAGGGCAGGAACAGCTCAGGAGCAGGAGGGCAGATAGCAGAGGGTCCAATAGAAGAGAAACGAATGGCAGAATTCACCGTGATGCATGTCTGCCAGAGGGCAGCGACTGGGTTCCTCAACATAGATGGAACTGATTTTGATGGTGTGTCATTGTGCAGACCCCCATGGCCAGAGTGAACACGAGGCATCCCTGCTGCTGCTGCTGGAGGACCTCCAGAATCCACATGTCCTAACCAAAGCCCCACCCCCATACCTGGTCACCTGGCCAGAAGCAGGGAGACAACACCACAGACCACCCCACAGGTGTTGGCAGCATGAGATGGAGGAGAGTGCGGGTTGACAGCCATGGAGGACTTCTGCAGGACACTTCCCATTTTTTGATTGGGAGTGGAAAGGTAGAGACAGCATGTGTTGAATGTCATTTCTGTGGCAGAACTTGCCAAAAACCTGGGAGCAAAATTGTGGTGCATTATCCAACACCAGCAAGAGTAATTCCTCCAGTAACAAAAATTCTGCTGAGCACTGCAACTGTAAACTCGCAGTGTAGACTGACATTTGACTATGTACAGAAAGTGGGAATACGCATCAAGGACAATCAGCCAGGTAGCATCCAGGGAGAGGCCTGCGAAGTCTGCGTGACCTTGAGGGCATTGGCCAGGGGAGCTACTTGCTGTTGTCCGCAGCGATGACAGTTGCAAACAAGATGCTCGACCTGTTGGTCTATGCCTAACCAGTACACATGGTGTGCAATTTAGTGACCTTCGTGCAAGGGCCTTAAGATTGTCTGATTCCAGGAGACTATCTGTGAGACCATTGATTCTTGGTTAGTAGAATAACTCTGTCCACCAGCTGGTGGTAGAAATGGAAGTAATGCCAGAATGAGTTTGAGTCCCAAGTGGGAATGCGTCCTGGCTGGCCCTGTTGTATGTACTGCTGTACCTGTTGTAAGATGGTGTGCTTGCTATGGCCGCAGTCACACAATCCCTGGTGATGGGAAAAGTGTCCACCATCTGTTAAGCTGCTTCATCCAATTGGAAGCACAAGATCTCATCTTGGTCAAACTCTGGTTCGGGGCCCATTGGAGATGGAGCAGGATATCTGCGTTGGTACGTTGAGTAGTGTTGTGGAAGCGAATTTAATAATTGTATCTCCTGAGAAAAGAGTGCCTAGTGCTGGCGATGGTTGGCAGTCTTCTCTGGTAACTTTGCTGCCAGACCAAAGAGGGAGATCCATGGCTTATGATCCGTTATGAGATGAAACTTTGTTTTGTATAGGAATAAAAGAAATTTCTTCAGCACAAAGAAGATCACGGTGGCCCCTTTTCTGATTTGCGAATACTACTACTGTGTGGCACTGAGCCACCCAACGTCTAGGCGGAAGCCCAGTGGGTTACCACAGTTCCTTTGAAAGGGTATGTCTGATTTGCTTCCCCATCCTGAAACCATCAGACCTCATTGTTGATGGGATGTTTAACCTTAATGTTCCTTCCTTCCATGCAAAATTTGTGGGTTTTTTGCTCATATTTACATCCAAATTGTATATCAAAACTGTTGTTAACCTCTCATCAGTTGTATGATAGATTATGTGAAAATTGATTATTATTAAGCCAATTTTTATGGTTTTTCTAGTGTGTCCTGATTTTTATTTATTTATTCTAAATTTTTGTGCGTTACTTTCAAAAATATTTGCCACTCAGGCTCCATGTAATGCCCAACTGGGTTAGAGCTGTTGTTACTGCTAGAGGCGGCAGTTCTGTGTACAAAATTTCACAACTTGTGTACCCACAAATCACCAATCGCCAACAAATTTAATCGTTTTTTTTTCTTTCTACTATGATATCCTTCCTGCTGTTGCAGTTTTAACAGCCGGTGGATAGTCTTGCAAGAGAAAACATTTTTAAAATATTCCTGCATGATTCCATGTTGGTAACACCCTTCATATTCAATAACCCCTTTCATATTCCTATCTGCTTATTTTTAAATTCTAAATGATGGGTTGCAAAAATTTCATACCTGGAACATCACATCCTACAACAAGAGGCTACATACATTTGCACATTAAGCACATAATTACTGATTCAATTTTATAGTAGTCGCTAAGCATTCTTAAAACAGTGCAGTATGTACTCCATCTTTTGTCAGTAGTTCCACATGTTAATTAAAAGATCATCCAACCAAACTCCTAGAAACTTTATGTAGGAGGTTTGTTCAATAATACAGATCCCCTATTCTAGGTTGATATTTCTGGCTTTTGTTCATACAGTTATAAAGCTCTTGTATATCATTTTCTTTTCATGTATCACAATGCAATTGTCTCTAAATGAAATTATAGGTTCAGTTGTTCTCAGAGAGGCCTCCTGTTGCAAATCAGCTTTAAGTGTCCTTTAACAAAATGCAAGTGCCATCTCAGAAAAACACAGGATAATCTGCTGGCGTGTGGTATTGTAAATCAATTATAAAAATAAAGAATAACCAAGGACCTAACATAGAACTGTAAGGAATTTCACAACTGATTCCTGTATCTTGAAAAGTAATTTTTATTTTCATTACATATTTGTACCACCTGTTGCCTGCCTGCAGATACAAATTAAACAAACTGTAGGCATGTCGATGTCTACTATATTTGTATAATTTCCTTAGCAGCAGATCATGATTGCTCAGATAAAAGGCTCAGTGTACAGTATTTGCTTTTCCAGAAACCATTTTGAGCATTAATTAGTGTGTTGTTTTCATTCAGAGTTAAATAACCTTTTATGCATGATTCACTTATTTCAGAAAAGCTAGCTAATGGTGACGTATTACAGTTTTTTGTATGTACTGTGTATCATTCTTTAAGTTAAGTGGTATTGTTAGTAACTGGTTTGGTATTGTTGGGAATGTTCTTGTACTGAATGATAGACTGAGAGTCTAATTCCATAAGATAACAGGGAGGAGAAAATATACCAAATAAGCCAACATCTTTGTCTCTAGGCCAGTGCAGTGAGAGATACTTATAAAGAACAAAACAAATAGAATGGAGCCTGATAATTGGCTTTTATGTGTTGATGCCATGGTAATCTAGTTGGATCCTTAAGGAAATAATACACAGTGTGTTTCATTTTGTGTTCAGCTCATTGCTTCTACATCTGGTGCTAGCGGGTCTTCTTTCATGTTCTATTTGAAATGGCATAAAATTAATCTGTAAATGAAACTCTGCCAACAAATGACAGGAAAAATTTGTTTCTGGACAGTCAAAAGCAACATTTAATGCAGATGAAACACAGTTGTATCCATACAACTCCCACACAAAGTAGCCATCATGCATTTGGGTGTGTGCAGAAGAGGGTCATCTAGTGAAAATGGAAAGAGCACCAATTGGGGGGGGGGGGGGGAGATGGTATGTATATTCTCTGCATACAAATGGAAATGGAAAATGTTCTAAATGCCATTTTTTTTTCACAAACTGCATTTTCAGTGCTGTTATGTTCTCAGTACTCTGCTGCATATCGCTTGACTTGATTCAGGTGACAAACCATGGAGAAAGTATTTAAAACATGCATTGTGGATGGTGCACAGTCCTTGTGCCAAACTGTACTTCTCTCTGGAGTTCCAAAATTTAAAAGATGTGAGAAGTAGTTTTTGTTGACCATATTTGAGGCTATCAGCGCTATAGTGGCCTAACCCACTGCACACTGATTTGTGGGAATGACCACTGGAAGATACTGATGTTTGCAGAATTGATGTATAATGTAGTGATTGCAGTGTAGACATAATGTGGTATGGTATCCGGTAATCGGCTATACATGAAGTTAACCATAAAAGTGTTCTTAGACCGTTTTTTGTGTGGGTTAGGCCACTATTGTTTCGGTGCACTTGGCCGTAATACACTAAACGTGTGGGACAGGCTTTAGATTGCTTTACACACTGTAGTCAAACATTGGACAAGATACACATGAGACGTTAATGTTCATCATCCATATCATCATTTACAGGAATGGTGTCACCACATTGCTGTGCAGATATTTTCAAGTTACAGTAATAACCATGCTACACCGGGGGTACGAATTGCAGCAAGGTCATTAAATCGGTCTTTTTCTATGTGCTAATAGCGTGTCAATTGGGATATAGTACATCCAGAGTCTCAATTACTTTCGAGCCTCATTTAGCAAAACTGATGACGGCAAATGGTACATCTGGCTCATTGGAGTACTTATTAAACATGATAAGGGGAGAGGATGCTTTATACTGAAGCCACTGAATATGGAACCATTGCACCCTGGCATTTTGTGTTGACACTTTACGTTTACATATGTTTCTCTCTAAACGTACTGTGGACATGAAGTCATTCCTTGTCATCGGTATAACAGTGTAGGGTGATTGTTTTCGTGCAGCGATAATGACATTCATCCAGTGTGTATATGTTCGGGTGAAATTTCCTGTTCTTCGTGATGATACCTAAGTCCTGGTTACATGGGTGGTATGAATGCCCACTGACTAGGAATTTATAGTGGATTACTTCTGACGTGAAGTCTGCATGCAGAACCATGAATTGACATAGTAAGGGCATTTTTATAGTAAGGGCATTTTTATAGTAAGGGCATTTTTATAGTACGATTTTGCCTGCCACATTGATCCGAGTTCATAAACAGACACTTTGTTTGGACGTTATGTTTAATGTAATGCATAAGACATGATCCAATTTCATGCAGTCCTTGGGATGCTTTGCCCTCACTCCATACATACATGGTAGCTTTCTTGGTACATAGGTCGTGTATTATAGTAACTGATACCTGTCGTAAATACCGGAATTGGTAAAGTCCTCATCAAATCGAAGGTAATCACAATCGTATCGTTGTCATGATGCCTCCCTTCTGCTGCATCGCGATGCATTCCCGTCCGCGTTCTCTCGGCCTTTCGTTGACGTAACTCTCTTCACGTTCTCATTTACCTTTCTCTTCAGTGGTGTCATCTGCAGCATGTTTGATGTTATGGACGTCATGTTTATGGTAGGAATCACTTACAGGGGGATGAAAGGACAGATTAAATCTTGTATTAAATATCTGACCAAACATGTAGTACAAGACTGGATCGTTATGCTCAGCTTTATATAAATGGTATAACTTCCTCATGCCCAGGTCTGGTGACAAATACTTCAAATCCACTGTTTCATTCATTCGTGCATAATGGATGCGATATGCTGGAAACCGTTTTATGAAGTTCTCTACCGCAACCATCTTTGTTGCTTGTGTTTTGTTTTTAACAGGGCATGCACCTCACTTATCGATGGGTGGGGTCTGGTGCTGCACTTTGTGCGAAAGATATCTGCAAAATGTTCTTAAAGGACGTTTTACACACCTTCACATCCACTCCCTCTTCATTCTGGAAATGGTGTAGGCATGTTGTTACTCGTCGTGACTCTGTAGTACCTTAGGAATACACCTGTGCCGTAGGGACTACCTTCACCATAGCAAAAATGTATGCCAACTACCACTTGAAACTACCTAAAGCACAGAATGAGTCAAGTAGATGTTGCTGGTGTTCAGGTGAAGAATGTCGACCTCATTCCTTGTGACACGCGCATGCTCTGAGGATGGGACATTTCTTTAGCGTTACATTTCCCTTCACGTTAATGTATTCTTCCCTTTCGATTGCTTTTCTTTTTGAATGTTCCGTGCCCACAGGTGTACATTCTGGACACAGTTTCTTCCTTGTTGCGGTGCAATTACGGTACCAGTACTACAATCCCTTCCGATAAATCCATGGTTGAAGTAATGAGTATGGTATCCTTCGATGTACTGGGTAGATTGGGCTCTGCTAATATGACATGTAACTCATCCGCAGTACCACTTGCATGCTGGCTGAATTGACCAAGTGCACATTCCATGTCTGCGGCATCGGTAGTAGTCTCCAATCCAAATAGGTCTGAAATGGAAATGTTCCTTATCTGCACTGGTGTCCATATCAAATCTTCTAAGTCGAAGAAAGGAACGTAACATCATTTTTATCTCACAATTCGACTTCAACGACATCGTCAGCAGGGCTACTGCACATGTCGTTCTGTAGTAAATATATACGAGGGTTGCCCAGTAAATAATGCCTCATATTTTTTTTCTCCGAAATAAAAAATATTAGAAATGTGACACTTTAGGTGCGAGTTATTTGAAGTTTCCCGCGTGTGTACGCAAAGTTTCAATTTCCTCCGACAGAGAGCGGTGGTGTAGGAATGTTCTAAAATGGCGTCTGCAGGTGACATCCGTCATAAACAACGTGCAGTGATTGAATTTCTCGTAGCAGAGGAAGAAACCGTGGGCAATATTCATAAACACTTGTGCAAAGTCTACGGAACATCTGCAGTCGATAGGAGTACTGTTGGTCGCTGGGCACAGAGGGTGAAAGCATCAGAGGGCGGTGCTGCGGAGCTCCGAGATTTGCCGCGGTCGGGAAGGCCTCCCACGGCTGTCACGCCTGACATGTTGCAGCGGGCTGATGTTCTCATTCGACGGGATCGACGCATTACGACTCGACAATTGGCACTGGAGTTGTCAGTAAGCAAAGGAATTGTGGATGTGATTATCAATCAGCTTGGATACTCAAAAGTGTGTGCAAGATGGGTTCCTCGGTGTCTTACTGTCGATCACAAATCCCAAAGAAAAGACATTTCTTTCGATTTGTTGCGACGCTTTCACGTTGACGGGGAGGCCTTTTTGTCACGGATTGTGACAGGTGATGAAACTTGGGTGCATCATTTTAAGCTCGAAACAAAAAGACAATCGATGGAATGGCGTCATGCTTATTCTCCACAGAAGAAAAAATTCAAAACAGTTCCTTCAGCCGGAAAAGGCATGATGACTGTGTTTTGGGATTGCGAGGGCGTAATTCTCATTGATGTGATGCCAAAAGGCAGTACCATTAATTCAGAGGCTTATGTCAAAACATTAGACAAACTTAAGCAGCGCTTCCGGCGCCTTGGGCGTCATGTTAACCCACAGGATGTTTTGATTCAGCATGATAACGCTCGTCCTCACACAAGTTTGAGGACTTGTGAACACATCGCGAAACTGGGTTGGATAGTGTTACCCCATCCACCCTACAGCCCCGATTTGGCTCCTTCAGACTTTCACTTGTTTGGGCCAATGAAGAATTTCATTCGTGGAAGACGTTTTGCCGATGACGAAGAAGTGATTCACGAAGTGACAACCTGGCTCCGTAGGCAGAGTACAGATTTTTACCGGCAGGAAATACACGCTCTTGTGTCTCGCTGGAAAAAGGCCGTCGAACTTGAAGGAGATTATGTGGAAAAATAAAGCAAGTAGACAAAACATCAGTCTTTCACATATGTAAATTTGATTGTTGTGGAATAAATACTTCTGGAGAAAAAAAATATGGGGCATTATTTACTGGGCAACCCTCGTATATATATATATATATATATATATATGGTTATAATAGAAGGAAACATTCCACGTAGGAAAAATATACCTAAAAACAAAGATGATGTGACTTACCAAATGAAAGTGCTGGCAGGTCGACAGACACACAAACGAACACAAACATACACACAAAATTCAAGCTTTCGCAACAAACTGTTGCCTCATCAGGAAAGAGGGAAGGAGAGGGAAAGACGAAAGGATGTGGGTTTTAAGGGAGAGGGTAAGGAGTCATTCCAGTCCCGGGAGCGGAAAGACTTACCTTAGGGAGAAAAAGGGACGGGTATACACTCGCACACACACACACACACACACACATATCCATCCACACATATACAGACACAAGCAGACATATTTAAAGACAAAGAGTTTGGGCAGAGATGTCAGTCGAGGCAGAAGTGCAGAGGCAAAGATGTTGTTGAATGACAGGTGAGGTATGAGTGGCGGCAACTTGAAATTAGCGGAGATTGAGGCCTGGTGGATAACGGGAAGAGAGGATATGTTGAAGAGCAAGTTCCCATCTCCGGAGTTCGGATAGGTTGGTGTTAATGGGAAGTATCCAGATAACCCGGACGGTGTAACACTGCGCCAAGACTGACACATTCCACATCAAACGGTCCCTTCCCTACAGCCTAGGTCTTCGTGGCAAACAAATCTGCTCCAGTCCGGAATCCCTGAAGCATTACACCAACAACCTGACAACAGCTTTCGCATCCCGCAACTACCCTCCCGACCTGGTACAAAAGCAAATAACCAGAGCCACTTCCTCATCCTCTCAAACCCAGAACCTCCCACAGAAGAACCACAAAAGTGCCCCACTTGTGACAGGATACTTTCCGGGACTGGATCAGATTCTGAATGTGGCTCTCCAGCAGGGATACGACTTCCTCAAATCCTGCCCTGAAATGAGATCCATCCTTCATGAAATCCTCCCCACTCCACCAAGAGTGTCTTTCCGCCGTCCACCTAACCTTCGTAACCTCTTAGTTCATCCCTATGAAATCCCCAAACCACCTTCCCTACCCTCTGGCTCCTACCCTTGTAACCGCCCCCGGTGTAAAACCTGTCCCATGCACCCTCCCACCACCACCTACTCCAGTCCTGTAACCCGGAAGGTGTACACAATCAAAGGCAGAGCCACGTGTGAAAGCACCCACGTGATCTACCAACTGACCTGCCTACACTGTGAGGCATTCTATGTGGGAATGACCAGCAACAAACTGTCCATTCGCATGAATGGACACAGGCAGACAGTGTTTGTTGGTAATGAGGATCACCCTGTGGCTAAACATGCCTTGGTGCACGGCCAGCACATCTTGGCGCAGTGTTACACCGTCCGGGTTATCTGGATACTTCCCACTAACACCAACCTATCCGAACTCCGGAGATGGGAACTTGCTCTTCAACATATCCTCTCTTCCCGTTGTCCACCAGGCCTCAATCTCCGCTAATTTCAAGTTGCCGCCACTCATACCTCACCTGTCATTCAACAACATCTTTGCCTCTGCACTTCTGCCTCGACTGACATCTCTGCCCAAACTCTTTGTCTTTAAATATGTCTGCTTGTGTTTGTATATGTGTGGATGGATATGTGTGTGTGTGTGCGCGCGCGAGTGTATACCCGTCCCTTTTTCCCCCTAAGGTAAGTCTTTCCACTCCCGGGACTGGAATGACTCCTTACCCTCTCCCTTAAAACCCACATCCTTTCGTCTTTCCCTCTCCTTCCCTCTTTCCTGATGAGGCAACAGTTTGTTGCGAAAGCTTGAATTTTGTGTGTATGTTTGTGTTCGTTTGTGTGTCTGTCGACCTGCCAGCACTTTCATTTGGTAAGTCACATCATCTTTGTTTTTATATATACACACACACACACACACACACACACACACACACACACACACACACACACACTAATGACTGTTCAACGGTGTGTGACCACAGTACTGGGAGTCTACACTGCAGCTGTGTCCTCCGTCAGCCGTCACGTGCTGTATGAATCTCATTTTTTCCAAAAATGTGTGTCAGGCCACAATTGCACTGATAGCCTCATTTCTACAAGTTAAAAACTCAATGCTGTATTTCTGTACTTGTATTATCACTAGCAAAACTAGTGCCTAGTATTGATGGCACGTAGAACAGAATATTACATTCCATTTTGTCAAAAACTGATATTTCTGAGACTGTTTGTGTTTATGTTACATTTGTCATTGCTGGGGGGAAAAACAGCCAACAACAAAAGTAACATAAATGTGAGCAGCTTTCTGAAGATTAAACTGTAGTTCAAAATCATGAACAGTGCTATTTGTGTAAATAAACAGCATTATTAAGAGTGGCTGGTTGCAGTTCGCAAGAATCAGTGTGTAAAAGTTTTCTTATTGACACTAAGGTATTTATTTTCTTATTTGTCTCACTGTGTTCTGCAGTAATGCGATGAGCAATACAGTTCTATGGCATCAGAATATCTTCTCAATGTTTTGGATTTTTTTTTAATACAGATCAGTTGTGTACAAACAGAGATACGTTGTTTTTCATTCTTATAACAAATATCAGATTTGGCAACTTAAAACATTTTCCATTTCCACTCTTCAAATGTCCATATTGCCATCATCATATAAATGAAGACAGGACAATAACTTCAGGTTGGTATTTGGAGTTTGCTTGCTCAAGCTTTCAAATGTAAAAACATTCAAAATGTGTTGTGCATCGGATCATGCTCTGCCACAACAATGCACGAGTCTTCATACAGCCATAACCCTTCCAGGTGGTGAAATTTTTAGTACCACCAGTCAGCAAATATAAAAGTACCCCAAGCTTCTGGAATTGTTAAGAAAGAGCGATAGGAATGGGAAGGTCAAAAAAGCAAGAACTTATCACTCAGACCTCAGCATGAGAAGACCCCAATGCGGAGGTATCAGAGAAAGTAGGAGGCCTTGGATACATCTGATCTTACCCCTTCATCTTTGTCTCCCCTTGTCGTCATGACAGTTGGACCCCTCTTATTCTGACTGAGGTATGAGTGACCTGCTCTTCCTTTTCAATGTTCAACTTAGCCCCTTCTCCTCCCAAAGGAAGGAAGTAGTAATTCCAAAAACTAGGATAATTTCATGTACTATACCTGTATCGGCAGCACTCCAAATTTCCTCCTGAAGGTAAGTACTAGCAAGAAATTCTGCCTGTAATTTTATAAAAACTCTAGTGAATTATCCTTTTGATACTAACGAAAAACATCATCTCATTCACCCAACAGTCCTGATCTAGCTCTGTTATTTCTTTCTATTCCCCATGAAGAAACCGCCTGTGGTTGCCAGACTTATCCAGAAGTAGCTGTCTCCATATGGTGGAAAAAAATTTTGCCAAATCTTAGCATGTGGTGTATACATCAGACTTAGTACTTTTAACACACATATGTTTGGAGTGCCCCTCACAGAAGATATAATTTATAAAAATAAGTACTGTATAAAAGTTGATTGCAAGAATCATAGGGAGCATATCAATACACTACACTGTGTTGTACAGCACTCAATGCAATGTCACAATTACATTACTCCATCAACCAAACCATCTGCATCCATTGGAAAGTTAAGGCTGAAGATCCCATTTATTTTAAGTTACTGGAGACAAAGTACTGTGTATTGGATAAAGAAGAATGGAACTAGCGGAATGTGAACTGACAGACAGAAGGGAACACAAGTACATTAGTAACTGAAATAAGCAGTTCCAATCTCTCATTTTTTAAACAAACATTTATATTTGCAACTAAAAATACAAAAACTATATTTCCTGGGAGTTCTTTAAAACACATTGTAAAACTTGATTTCAAGTATTCTTGTATCAGATATAAAAAATTGATATACAATGACTTTCATAACACACAAATATTTTATCGTATCAACAACACAAAGTTTTCTTTTATGTTGATATATGCGAGAAGGTGGATTTCAATCCAGCATAGCTGCTTATTTCATAAGTCTATATTTACAACTACAATTTATTTCTAAAAATACTGTGCCCCAGGTACAAAAGGAAACGCAGAAATCAGATTGTGCCCCCCCCCCCCTCCCCCCCGCTCTCTCTTTCTCTTTCTCTCTCTCTCTCTCTCTCTCTCTCACTCACTCACTCACTCACTCACACACACACACACACACACACACACAAGGATTGTTGTTGTTACTTATTGATTGGTACAAATTCATCAAATTATACTTACTATGATATAAAAAGAGAGATGACACCTGTTTCTAATACACAGCATTTTCGACAATATATCATAAATGGCTTTCATAACAAAATATCTGCATACTCCAATATTCGGTGCAGGTAAAACATATTTTAAAATCTCTTTGTGCACACATCTGTAAGCAGACAGAATTAAAATCACATTTTCTCAAATATTTCCTCATAACCACAAGTAGTACATGTCCGAGTGTATGTGTCTTCTCCCTGATCAGGAAGTGGTTTTTCAGGACCAAACTCATGGGCATGAGTAGCTGACTTAGTCCGAT
The DNA here is from genome assembly GCF_023864275.1 of Schistocerca cancellata. Classification (NCBI taxonomy): domain Eukaryota; kingdom Metazoa; phylum Arthropoda; class Insecta; order Orthoptera; family Acrididae; genus Schistocerca; species Schistocerca cancellata. The sequence goes on along the minus strand of NC_064631.1, from coordinate 293,278,750 downwards.
CATACAGGCTACTGCGGACAGCCATGCGCAGGGCTGAAACGCAATAAAAAGACTTTTTTATGGACAAGAAAACATCTGTGACTAAGATAATATGTTAAATTAGTATGAGAGATGATATTTTGTTGACAAACAACTGTTGTAATCTTCAAAGTAATTAGAAAAGCAAGTTGGCTGGTTTAAAAATATCACAATTCCTTTTGTTCAAAAATCAAATTACCTCCTAGCATTTTCCAGGATTAAAATTCATATTTTTTTTCAGCTTCCTTCTCAGGATTCTTACTTAACTGAAAAGTCATATAAAAGACAAAGCCAGATTGCCTTCTGGCATAGCTAATATGGCAGTCCCACAATGCACACATTTATTTACTGAGAAGTTCTGTAAGTTAACACCCAGGTGCAGACCCTCTTCAACACATAGCAAGTTGTGTGTGTAAGTAAACAACTACCAAGGAGCAGACAGCAACCCTGTTCTCCACTGGTCCAACCAAAGATACAGATGTAAGCCCTCAAAACACATTATTGCAGAAAATAAAAATGGCTGACAGATATAGTTGTTTTACTTTGTCTTTCATATCATGAACAGTCAAAGTACCAAAATCACAGCCCAACATGGATGACAAATTTATGTAGAACATGCCCTACAACGTTAATGTAGATTTGCAACTGCAGAAACCAAATGCTCAAATAATAATAATAATAATGAGAAAATCAAAGTTAAAATTACACTTTCCCCTTACGTTAGCAGTTGCCACATATCTGTTAGATGTGTAGACTATAACACATGAGAGCAGAAACTATCAAAGAACACATTAATAAAATATTATGCAAAAGATCTATTGGTCTGAAGGGAGGCAGGTATTTAGAAATATTATGTATTCATCAATTACATGACCTTATATAAGGGATATTTTTATAGCTACATTATTCAAAGGATATCTTGATTAAAGCACTTGGTGCAGATGACAGGATTCCCAAGAGAATAATTAAAGAAGTTTTGGCTGACCTTAGTAAGATGGAAAGCTGACATCAAAGAAAAACAGGTGATATTCCACCCGAAAGAAGGGGCATCCAAGAGTAAGATAGACAGACAGTGTTTAGGCTGATCTTACCATGATGGAGAGTTGGCAATGGAGGAAAAGAAAAACGGATGTGTGTCGAGGCAGAGTGTGGGTGAGATTAAGGACCACTTTGTGCCACAGAAGAAGAAAAAGACAAAATGCAATAGTACATCAACACTGCTTGTAAGACCCGCTTTTAATTTAGTTTGTAATTCCTGAAGATTCCAGTTTCCTGTCTTGTTTCTATGTTCAACATGCTAAAAATTTTTACTGCAAAATTAAGACCACTAATTTGTATACTAAACAGGAATGCATAGACCACATGAAAATTATTTTTATAACTTTTATTGTTGGTACAAATATCACAGTTCATTTTAAACTAATTTTTATTATTAGCTATAAATCACATCAGCTAATATGGAGCAGAAGAAATTCTTGGTCTTCTTTCGAAGGCATCTGCACAAGTTTCGGTTAGCAACTACTCATAATATTCTTATTGTTCAAGTAATCATTTAAATATTTTATTGCCTTTTTTGAGATATTCTCAGTCAATCGTCTTTCAAGAGAGCAAGGAGCAAGAATATACTATAATTTTTTTAATGTTAAGATGAAAGGACAGGTCTGTTAGTTTCTTTAACAAATTATTACTATATTGAGTCCATTAATTATTTGTTCCTCTGGCCATCACAGAAAAACACAAAGTTCCATTCAGTAATTGACCAACGTGATGTCTCTGGGACCTGTGTATCTTCAGCATGTTTTGTTTAGTTGTGCAACATGGGTTTTTATAATAATAAAGAGTTAAGCTGTTTAGTTTCAATAAGTCTTACAACTGTTCAGTTATTGTTACGAAAGTGTCTGCTATGTTACAATACGGATCTTGTTTCATTAGTGAACTTTTTTCTTTCTTTCTAATTGTTTGGTAGGGTATTCAGATTCGGGTGGAGGCCAATTACTACACCAGATAGGGAGCTGTATTTGTTTCTGCCCCACTCTGAACTTAGTGTTCCACTATTTTCCTGCTGTGGAGGAAACAACTCATTGTGCCATGGACTCAAAAAGTTGTTGGAAGTCCCCTGCTAAAACACTGAGCCATACTGCCTCCATAGCTGTCTGTGAAAGTGTTGCCAGTGCAGGATTTTTTACATAAACTGACCTCTCAATTATGTCCCATAAAAGTTTGATGTGATTCATGTTGGGTGATCTGAGTGGCCAAATCATTCTCTCGAACTGTCAAGAATGTTCTTCAAACCAATTGTGAACAACTGTGGCCCAGTGACAAGGTGCATTGTAGTCCATAAAAATTCCATCCTTGTTTGGGAATATGAATGGTTGGAAATAGTCACCAAGTAGCCAAACATAACCATTTCCAGTCAATGATTAGTTCAGTAAGACCAGAAGATCCATCCATTCCATGTAAACACAGTCCACACCATTATGGAACCACCACCAGCTTGCACAGTGCCTTGTTGACAACTTGGATCCATGGCTTCGTGGGGTCTATGCCATGCTCTAACCCTACCATCAGCTCTTACAGACTGAAATCTGAACTCATCTGACCACACCATGGTTTTCCAGTCATCTAGTGTGCAACCTGGTTTTCCAGTAATCTAGTGTGGTCACAAGCCCAGGAGAGGCACAGAATGTGATGCCATGCTGTTAGCGGCATTCCACAGTTGTCCTCTGCTGCCATAGTCCATTAACTCCAAATTTGATTGCACTAATGGATACATTCATTGTACATCCAACACAGGTTTCTGTAGTTATTTCATGCAGTGTTGCTTGCCTGTTAGGACTGATACCTCTACATGAACGCCACTGCTCTCAGTCATTAAGTAAAGGCCATTGGCCACTGTGCATTGTCTGTGGTGAGAGGTAATGACTGAAATTTCGTATTCTTGGCATACTCTTGATACTGTGGATCTCTGAATATTGCATTCATGAATGATTTCAGAAATGGTATGTCCCATGCGTCTAACTCCAAATAGTATTCTGCTTTCAAAAACCATCGTACAATATGCGTTAAATGAGTATGTGCCAAGCAAGATCGTAAGAGATGGAAAAGAGCCACCGTGGTACAACAACCGAGTTAGAAAACTACTGCGGAAGCAAAGGGAACTTCACAGCAAACATAAACATAGCCAAAGCCTTGCAGACAAACAAAAATTATGCGAAGCGAAATCTAGGAGGGCTATGCGAGAGGCGTTCGATGAATTCGAAAGTAAAGTTCTATGTACTGACTTGGCAGAAAATCCTAAGAAATTTTGGTCTTAGACGACAGAGGGATAGGGAAACAATTAAAATCACTCAAAAGAGGAAAGGCCGCTGGACCTGATGGGATACCAATTCGATTTTACACAGAGTACGCGAAGGAACTTGCCCCCCTTCTTGCAGCAGTGTACCGTAGGTCTCTAGAAGAGCGTAGCATTCCAAAGGATTGGAAAAAGGCACAGGTCATCCCCGCTTTCAAGAAGGGACGTCGAACAGATCTGCAGAACTATAGACCTATATCTCTAATGTCGATCGGTTGTAGAATTTTGGGACACGTATTATGTTAGAGTATAATGACTTTCCTGGAGACTAGAAATCTACTCTGTAGGAATTAGCATGGGTTTCGAAAAAGACGGTCATGTGAAACCCAGCTCGCGCTATTCGTCCACGAGATTCAGAGGGCCATAGACACGGGTTCACAGGTAGATGCCGTGTTTCTTGACTTCCGCAAGGCATTCGATACAGTTCCCCACAGTTGTTTAATGAGTAAAGTAAGAGCATACGGACTATCAGACCAATTGTGTGATTGGATTGAAGAGTTCCTAGATAGCAGAACGCAGCATGTCATTCTCAATGGAGAGAAGTCTTCCGAAGTAAGAGTGATTTCAGGTGTGCCGCAGGAGAGTGTCATAGGACCGTTGCTGTTCACAATATACCTAAATGACCTTGTGGATGACATCGGAAGTTCACTGAGGCTTTTTGCAGATGATGCTGTGGTGTGTCGAGAGGTTGTAACAATGGAAAATTGTTCTGAAATGAAGGAGGATCTGCAGCGAATTGACGCATGGTGCAGGGAATGGCAATTGAATCTCAATGTAGATAAGTGTAATGTGCTGCGAATACATAGAAAGACAGATCCCTTATAATTTAGCTACAAAATAGCAGGTCAGCAACTGGAAGCAGTTAATTCCATAAATTATCTGGGAGTACGCATTAGGAGTGATTTAAAATGGAATGATCATATAAAGTTGCTCGTCGGTAAAGCAGATGCCAGACTGAGATTCATTGGAAGACTCCTAAGGTAATGCAATCCGAAAACAAAGGAAGTAGGTTACAGTACGCTTGTTCGCCCACTGCTTGAATACTGCTCAGCAGTGTGGGATCCATACCAGATAGGGTTGATAGAAGAGAGAGAGAAGATCCAACGGAGAGCAGCGCACTTCGTTACAGGATCATTTAGTAATCGCGAAAGCGTTACGGAGATGATAGATAAAGATGATAGATAAACTCCAGTGGAAGACTCTGCAGGAGAGACGCTCAGTGGCTCGGTACAGGCTTTTGTTAAAGTTTCGAGAACATACCTTCACCGAAGAGTCAAGCAGTATATTACTCCCTCCTACGTATATCTCGCGAAGAGACCATGAGGATAAAATCAGAGAGATTAGAGCCCACACAGAATCATACCGACAATCCTTCTTTCCATGAACAATACGAAACTAGAATAGAAGGGAGAACCGATAGAGGTACTCAGGGTACCCTCTGCCACACACCGTCAGGTGGCTTGCGGAGTATGGATGTAGATGTAGATGTAGAAAGTCTGTTAATTCTTGTCATGCAGCCATAATCATGTCGGAAACCTTTTCAAATGAATCACCTGCATACAAATGACAGCTCTGCCACTACATTGCCTTTTACATCTTGTGTATGTGATACTACTGCCATCTGTAATGTGCATATATCTGTCCCATCACTTTTGTCACCTTAGTGTAATATCTTATTGCTCAAAAATATCTCTAGAAAGTAGCCCTATTTTACTCTACAGAAGAACTCTTTTGCACTAATAAGTGGAACCTTTTGTGTTGAGCTCACACGTGCACAAGGAAATGAAGAAAAATGTTTGACAATATTATGAAAGTTTATATTGCTACTTACCATAAAGAGGTGATGTTGAGTCACAGATAGGCACATCAAAAGAGACTGTCAAGTAAGTAAGATATTGGCCAGAAGGCCTTCTTACGAATTAAACCCCCCCCCCCCTCCCACACACACACACACACACACACACACACACACACACACACACACACACACAGTCTCTGGCTGCCGAGGCCAGGGTGAGTGCAGCTGCACATGATTGGAGAAGCATTCTGGGTGGTGAGGGTCAGGAGGAGGCTGGGGTGGTGAGCGGGAGGGACAGCAGGGTAGGGGTGTGGGACAGTAGGGGCTGGGGAAGAAAAGGAGAGAAGTAAAAATACTGTGGGTGCGTTGTTGGAATGGAGGGCTGTGGAGACAGCAGTGGAAAAATGAAGGTTGAGGTCAGGAGAGTTACAGGAACGTAGGATATATTGCAGGGAGAGTTCCCACGTGCGCAGTTCAGAAAAGCGTTCCTGAATTGATCAGGTGGAAACTCTCTGCAACATATCCTATGTTCTTGTAACCCTCCTGGCCTCAACCTTAGCTAGTCATTGTCCGTCACCCAACTGTCCCATTCCCTGTCCCCTCTATACCACTGCAGTCTACACAGCCTTCTGTTCCAAAAGTGCACCCACAGTATTTTTGCTTCTCTCCTTTTTCTGCCGCCCCCCTCCCCGTCCTGCATCAAACCTCCCGACTGCAGTCAGCTGCCCTAGCCTCTCTCCACCTCGTCGCTGTGCAGGCTCCCACAAGCAACAGTTTACCAAACCACACCCATACCCTGCTATCCCTCCAACTCACATCTACGGTGAGTAGCAATCTAACCTTTTCATAACTTTGCCATTATTCCATCCTGGATTTTCCAATGGAAAATATTTAATACATCAATAGTGTAATGTCCTAAATGGAAATTTTATATATACTGTCAGATATTACTACAACAACTATACTTATAACCTTCTGTGGTGTTATTTTAATTGAAAATGATGGAAAAAAAGAGATTGTGAATGTATCACACATTGTTAAGTGTAGTACTGTTATCATTATTGTAGTAATTACAGATTATATTCTGCGCACTGGTTACAACATTCTACAGGGTGAATCAGCTGGGACAGGCCACAAGGTATATATCCAGAATATATCAAGGTGCAGTTTTCATTGGACTAAAGAGAACAATGTTGCAAATGTTCCGATGTACATGACTAATTTTTAATGTTTGTAAATTATATCATTGTATTATTATTATTATTATTATTATTATTAGTACTGAACTACAGTGAAACCCCTATTTTATGTTTCTGTGCAGTTCAAGCATAAAAAATACAAAATTGAGGAAAATACAGAATCGAGGAGAATGTTAAAACTCCCAAAAAATGAGCAACTGGCATACGTGATAAAAATTGCAGTCCTCACCAATACATTATATAAAATCTGCGTAAGTGAAGAAAATTAAATGTACAATGTAATGTTTATACAATAATTTGTGATAGTAAATTTCATCAGTTCTTAAATGAATCATAGATGCGTAGCACCAAGTAAAAACTCGTCAAAAAATTGAAATTGGTATCTGGGTACAAGGTAACTGAACTATTTTCTGGCATGTTACTACCACAAATTATATGTCTAAACAAGCGTAAAGTAAAAATTGATGAATGTGATGAACTACACTGAAAACTGTGACATACGGTGAAAGGCTTCAGAATCCAACATGTGGCGGTGTGGATTTTCCTTCCGTAGTCAGTGGCAGTTTAATTGGGTCGTGTAGTCTTCACACTACTTTTTGCAGTGTTGAACGTCACTACTCGGCTTTCAAATATCAAATTTTGCAAGTGTTTGGAGATGACCACTGTTTGCATTTCAATTATTTATTTCCTTCACAGTGTGACATTTGTTAGCAGTATGCTGTTTCAAACCAATGGTGCGTGGAAAGTAGACCACAAATATGTCACAATTATTATTAAACGTCAATTAATAAGGCATCAAAAATGGAAGGCTTCCAGAGATTTTACGATAACTAATGCACAATACAAAATTCAGATTAGTAAGCTGTAACATAATGGATAATGTCACAGTTAGCTTGCTTAGAGATTATTGGTTTGCAACTTACTACACACACTTTTAAAAAACAACAACTTAGTGTTGTTATCATGTTCTGGAATTTGTTCAAATGGCTCTGAGCACTATAGGACTTAACATCTGAGGTCATCAGTTCCCTAGAACTTAGAACTACTTAAACCTAACTAACCTAAGGACATCACACACATCAATGGCCGAGACAGGATTCGAACCTGCGACCAAAGCGGTCGCGCAGTTCCAGACTGAAGCACCTAGAACCACTCGGCCACACCATCCGGCCTGGAATTTGTTATGATTGTAATACAATAAGTTGTGAAACATTTGATGTTATTTATCATTTCTGTCTGATTAGAGAACAAAGGATGAAATAAATACCTGCCTGTTTATTTTCAAATGTGTGGTGGTTTCTAAGTGTTTGGTTAGGCAGGAACCTAAGAGATCAGCTTACATTGCTGCAAGTAAAACAAGCAGCAATAAAATTTATATTGTTCCTTGTCACAAATACTTCGCTGTTTATTTCTGAATTTGTGGTGATTTCCGAGTGTGTTGTTAGGCAGGAAGCGAAGCTGTCAGCTTAAATTGCTGCAAGTGAAATGATGAGCAATACCATTCATATTCTTCCTTGTCACAAATATATCATATGTTGTACAACCAGAAACATATTCCCCTAAAGAGCTCTTGCTACAACTGAGATTCTCCTGTCACTAACAAATCCATAAACATCAACTTGGCACTATAGCGATAGAAAAATTGGTAGCCTTGACCCTAGTCGCCTTCACAGCACCACCACATCACAATTACGTCAGTTCCCACAAAAAGTAATGTGAAAGACACTTGATGCACCATCACTGGTAAAGCTAAATGTTGCAAGTTATATTGGCAACACCGATTGTGGATTATGTCAGCTTTGCCTCACTCACGTCTCCACTTTCCTCAATAGCCTAAAATATTCCCTTAGCTTTGCCACTACCTATGGTGCGAACTGTCTGTCTTTTGTGTCACTTATAACTCTTATAGTCACATCAAATATCAATAGGGAGAAACCTGGATGAAGTCAAGCAAGATACCATGTAAGAATGTAAAATAAAGTAAACCTTACTAGGAAGAAACACAAAATCAGGGAATTTTTTGCATTGATTACGAGTTTTCACAGGGGCTATGAATTTATGGTGTAGAAACACAAAAACCATAAAATCAGAGAACATAAAGTCGAAGTTCCACTCTAATTTTTACTGTGTCAATGGAAAGAGCTTCAGAAGAGGACTTCAGCAACATAAAAATATGAAAATTTATCAAAGTAATAACAAGAGATAACAGTGCTGCAATTCACTGTCCTTTGATCAGGAGACAACGTCCCACAAACATCTTCCCTATTGAACCAAATTTATGCCAGCCCAACTCATATAAAGCCCAGAAAACCCGCACAGACTTCACCAATTATATTCTACCCTTTGTGAGATTGTCAAGAAGATGACTATGTCGCACACCAGAAAGTGTCAGGCTTAACCTTTCTCGGAGATGAAACTTATTTTTTAATTTTGACAACAGGGTGACTAGTTACTACTTACTATTTTGATCCATTCTTTTCTTGCACTCCATCAGTCCCATGAAGGAGGATAACTTTCAGGGATTTGGAGCAAGTCAAAGTATGCATCAACAAAATTTCATTGTGTAATATAGCACTGTATAGCACTTGTCTGTCTAGTAGGCTCTCAGAGACGAGTATGGCCTGAGCTCCCAGTTGGTGCACATCGACAGTGCAGAAAGATACATATATAGCTTTTTTTCTGTGTTTACTTCGTAGATTCTTACTTAAATTGTGTGCGAGTTTCGTATAGGAGGTGTAATTTCGAGTTTTAGTTACTGTAATCATAAATTCAGGCAGATTGTAGCACAGTCATTAGGCATTTGTACAGGTTAGTTCATACATTCTTTGTGTGTTTCCCTTGTGTTATCTAGGCACGGACTCGTGTTTCAGTAACTGTTGTTCAACATCGATTATAATGGACAGGGACTGTGATTGCTGTGTTCGGATGAGGGCTGAGTTGGCATCCCTTCGCTCACAGCTGCAGGCGGCGCTGACTTCGGTCATGCAGCTTGAGGCTGTTGCCAATGGGCACCACTGTGGGGAGCTGGACTTGGGTATCACGGGGATGTCAACCTCGTCCCATCTGTCCCCAGATTGGTCTGCCACTGTGGTTGCCCCAGTTGCTGCCCGCAGTGGGGCTGAGCCCTCACCTGTGGTTGATTGGGAGGTCGTTCCAAGGCGTGGCAGGCAGCGAAAGACGTTCCCGGAGGCTGATCAGAAAGCCTCCCTGGGTGTGTCTGACAAACAGGTTTCAGGTACTGTCTCTGGCTGAGCCAGATACAGCTCCCTGCCCTGTTTCAGAGGATGATTCTCAGCCTTCAAGGTCCGGGCAATCGCAGAGGGTGGGCTTATTGGTAGTTGGGAGCTCGAATGTTAGGCGCGTAATGGGGCCCCTTAGGGATATGGCGGCTAAGGAGGGGAAGAAATCCAGTGTGCACTCCGTGTGCATTCCGGGTGGAATCATTCCTGATGTGGAAAGGGTCCTTCTGGATGCCATGAAGAGCACAGGGTGCAGCCAGCTGCAGGTGGTGGCACATGTCGGCACTAACGACGTGTGTCGCTTTGGACCTGAGAAAATTCTCTCTGGATTCCAGCGGCTATCTGATCGGTGAAGGCTGCTGGTCTTGCTTACGAGATGAAGGCAGAGCTCACCATCTGCAGAACCGACTGCGGACCTTTGGTGCAGAGCCGGGTGGGGGGTCTGAATCAGAGGCTCAGACAGTTTTGCGACCGTGTTGGCTGCAGATTCCTTGACTTGCGCCATAGGGTGGTGGGGTTTCGGGTTCCACTGAATAGGTCAGGAGTTCACTACACTCGGCTGGTGGCTACACAGGTAGCGGAGGCTGTGTGGCGTGGACTGGGCGGTTTTTTAGGTTAGAAGGCCTCGGGAAAGTACGGGGTGGGCTGCAACCTCAAAGGGTGCATGGCAAATACAGGACGTGCTTGGATCAAGGAACAGTCGGAATTGTAGTTGTAAATTGTTGTAGTTGTGCTGAGAAAGTTCCTGAGCTTCAAGCGCTAATAGAAAGCACAGAAACTGAAATCATTAAAGGTACAGAAAGCTGGCTAAAGCCTGAAATAAGTTCTGCAGAAATTTTTACGAAGTCTCAGACGGTGTTCAGGAAAGATAGATTAGGCAGAATTGGTGGTGGAGTGTTGGTGTCTGTAAGTAGTGGTTTATCTTGTAGTGAAGTCGAAGTAGATACTCCGTGTGAATTGGTATGGGTTGAGGTTATACTTAACAGCCAAACTAAGTTAATAATTGGCTCCTTCTACCGACCCCCAGACTTCGATGATATAGTTGCTGAACAGTTCAGAGAAAATTTGAGTCTCGTAACAAATAAATACCCCACTCATACGGTTATAGATGGTGGGGACTTCAACCTTCCCTCGATATGTTGGCAAAAATACTTGTTCAAAACCGGTGGGGGCAGAAAACATCTTCTGAGATTGACCTAAATGCTTTCTCCGAAAATTATTTCGAGCAGTTAGTCCACGAACCCACGCAAATTGTAAATGGTTGCGAAAACACACTTGACCTCGTAGCCACAAACAATCCAGAGCTAATAGAGAGCATCATGACTGATACAGGGATTAGTGATCACAAGGTCGTTGTAGCTAGGCTCAATACTGTTTCTTCCAAACCCACCAGAAACAAACGCAAAATAATTTTATTTAAAAAAGCGGATAAAGTGTCACTGGAAGCCTTCCTAAGAGACAATCTCCATTCCTTCTGAACTGACTATGCAAATGTAGACGAGATGTGGCTCAAATTCAAAGATAAAGTAGCAACAGCAATTGAGAGATTCATACCTCATAAATTGGTAAGAGATGGAACTGATCCCCCATGGTACACAAAACAGGTCTGAACGCTGTTGCAGAGGCAATGGAAAAAGCATGCAAAGTTCAAAAGAACGCGAAATGACGAAGATTGGCTAAAATTTACAGACGCGCGAAATTTGGCACAGACTTCAATGCGAGATGCCTTTAATAGGTTCCACAACGAAACATTGCCTCAAAATTTGGTAGAAAATCTGAAGAAATTCTGGTCATATGTAAAGTACACAAGTGGCAAGAGGCAGTCAATACCTTCGCTGTGCAGTGCCGATGGTACCGTTACCGACGACTGTGCCGCTAAAGCGGAGTTATTGAACGCAGTTTTCCAAAATTCCTTCACCAGGGAAGACGAATGGAATATTCCAGAATTTGAAACATGAACAGCTGCTAGCATGAGTTTCTTAGAAGTAGATACCTTAGGGGTTGCGAAGCAACTCAAATTGCTTGATACAGGCAAGTCTTCAGGTCCAGATTGTATACCGATTAGGTTCCTTTCAGATTATGCTGATACAATAGCTCCCTACTTAGCAATCATATACAATCGCTCGCTCACCGATAGACCTGTACCTACATATTGGAAAATTGCGCAGATCGCACCAGTGTTTAAGAAGGGTAGTAGGAGTAATCCATCGAACTACAGACCTAAATCATTCGGTTTGCAGTAGGGTTTTGGAGCATATACTGTATTCAAACATTATGAATCACCTCGAAGGGAACAATCTGTTGATACGTATTCAGCATGGTTTCAGAAAACGTCGTTCTTGTGCAACGCAGCTAGCTCTTTATTCTCACAAAGTAATGGCCGTTATCGACAGGGGATCTCAAGTTGATTCCGTATTTCTAGATTTCCGGAAAGCTTTTGACACCATTCCTCACAAGTGACTTCTAATCGAGCTGCGGGCCTATGGGGTATCGTCTCAGCTGTGCGACTGGATTTGTGATTTCCTGTCAGGAAGGTCACAGTTTGTAGTAATAGACGGCAAATCATCGAGTAAAACTGAAGTGATATCAGGTGTTCCCCAGGGAAGTGTCCTGGGACCTCTGCTGTTCCTGATCTATATAAATGACCTGGGTGACAATCTGAGCAGTTCTATTAGGTAGTTCACTGATGATGCTGTAATTTACCATCTAGTAAGGTCATCCGAAGACCAGTATCAGTTGCAAAGCGATTTAGAAAAGATTGCTGTATGGTGTGGCAGGTGGCAGTTGCCGCTAAATAACGAAAAGTGTGAGGTGATCCACATGAGTTCCAAAAGAAAACCATTGGAATTCAATTACTCGATAAATAGTACAATTCTCAAGGCTGTCAATTCAACTAAGTACCTGGGTGTAAAAATTACGAACAACTTCAGTTGGAAAGACCACATAGATAATATTGTGGGGAAGGCGAGCCAAAGGTTGCGTTTCATTGGCAGGACACTTAGAAGATGCAACAAGTCACCTAAGAGACAGCTTAAACTACACTCGTTCGTCCTCTGTTAGAATATTGCTGCGTGGTGTGGGATCCTTACCAGGTGGGATTGACGGAGAACATAGAAAGGGTGCAAAAAAGGGCAGCTTGTTTTGTATTATCATATAATAGGGGAGAGAGTGTGGCAGATATGATACGTAAGTTGGGATGGAACTCATTAAAGCAAAGACGTTTTTCGTAGCGACGAGATCTATTTACGAAATTTCAGTCACCAACTTTCTCTTCTGAATGCGAAAATATTTTGTTGATCCCAACCTACATAGGTAGGAATGATCATCAAAATAAAATAAGAGAAATCAGAGCTCGAACAGAAAGGTTTAGGTGTTCGTTTTTCCTGTGCGCTGTTCGGGAGTGGGATGGTAGAGAGATAGTATGATTGTGGTTTGATGAACCCACTGCCAAGCACTTAAATGTGAATTGCAGAGTAATCATGTAGATGTAGATGTAGATGTAGATGTAGATGTATCATATTCTGGGGAAACTCCCGACATAGCTCCGACATTCTTCTCACTCAGAGGAGAGTTGTGAGAATAACGAAGAGTGCAAAGCTAATTGACAGCTGCAGACCTCTCTTCCAAACATCCTTCATTCTGCATCTGCATAGTCTACATATTAGAAATGTGCAAGTTTGTAAAAAGTAACATTGCAAAATTCAACAAAAATATGAATGTCCACTACTGTGGTACAAGACAGAAAATTCACCATTAAACAAAGGTAATCAAATTTACAAATAAACACCAACACAAAATGTGTGTAAAAAAGATTTGTCAGTTATTACTGTTTTTCCACCTTAAGCTTCCTGCAGTTAAAGAGTATTTTACACGAAATTTGTTATAAGATTTCTCTTAATTTGTATTGGTTTGCTGCAATTAACATAAATGACTCACTCTCTTAAGCATCAATATCGATTGTTACTGCCGCAAGTAAGAAGGAAGTTCCCGTGATTGAAACGCGGGCATTGAGATGCAAAGCCATACTGTACTAAAACTACACCAGTGGGGTGAGAAGATGAGTAAGCTGTGTGTGTGGATTCAACTTGTTTATCTTAAATGAGAGGTATCTACTAACATTTAGGCTCGAAACTAAGAACTTTTCTACATGAAATTTTAATTATTAAAAGCCACTATTAGCTTATGAAATGCTACATAATTCTACTATGCAGTAAACTAAATATATTAAGAAACAAATTAAGACACAAAGGAAATGCAGACATTGGCTGAGAGTGGGCACGGATATTGATTGAAATGTGTGGGGAAAGTTCAAAATTTGTGCCTGACTGGATTCAAACCTGGGTCTCCTGCTTACTAAATAGATGCTCTGACCACTGAACCACCCAGACATAGTGGTCATAGCAACTGCAAACACTACCTCAGCATGCCTAGCAGAAACAAATTATACAAAATATGCTGCCAACTAAGTACAAATCATTAAGTTATACAAAGTGCATTAAAAATTTATGTTCCATGCCAAGCATTTCAGTCAGCATTAGGAGGCAATTTGAGTTTGATCTCTGTGCAAACTGTGCCTTCAGTTGTCAGTAACATCTTAAGATCAACTGTGTCAAACCACTTAAATGTGAATTATCTTATGATGTTTGTTAATAAATGCACTGTAATGGCATCTCAGAACTTATTTAAAGTAGATTAACTACCTGCACTTCCAGTCATAGACAACAGCAGACTGACTGCATCTCTGAATGGTTTCAGCATGCTACGAGAACTGCTTCAAGGGACTACATAAGTGAGACAACAAGAACAGGTAGGAGGAAGCACAATGCACTGGTTCACAAAGTTGATCCAGGAGTGAAAGGGATAACTTAACTTTTACAGTCTCAAGTGGGAAGGAATGGCCAGTTGTACTGCATGTTGCCTACACCACTTTCTACAGACTTGTAGCTACAATGACAAATATTTATGAAGTTTTAGTACTACGAGGGGATCTTGCAGTGCTTTGCTTTTATTTACTAATTGTTTTCTTAGGTCATCAGTGTTTTTGCCCCTTGTTTACGTATTCTGCAAATAATTGTGTGTTCCTTCGTTGTTAGTGGAGGTCAAAAGAACCTTGGTTGTCCGTCTCTGTTGACAGTTTTTCTCCTTTTGTGAAACCACCTTTTCTTACACTGCAGTGGTGTTATTTACCCTTCACCTCACTTTGTAAATTTTCACAACTGTAGTTTCATGTGTGCCACACTCAGCACACTGCTTCTCAGTTGATTTTCTGAATCCCACTCAGAATCTGAAGCTGTATCACTGTATGACATAACACTGAATTTTTAAACTTTGACCAAGACAAGTCTAGATCACATAGAAGTTTTTTGGGGAATGATGCCAGAAGAATTTAGGAGATGGGCTGTCCTCTCCATTGAACCTGTGTGTAGTGAGTGCAGTGCAACGCACTGTCATATCAGGAAAAATTACACATTTTTACTTTTTATGCAAACTCTGCAACACTGCTTTTTTCACAAACAAAAGGTGGAGGATTTTACAGTACTAGTGGTAATAGAACTTCAACTCTTACGTACAATTTGTCATCTGAATTAAGTACAGCTCTTTCTTACAAACAAAACATATTTTAATCCTAGGAGTTGGTCATTCTTTGGTTGTCATCTAATTTTATTAATGTTGTTAACCGAACACAAGAACAATGTGCTATAGAAATATGTTTAACAAAATTTAAATTTCCATCCACAGTTTTTTTTCTATAAATATCTTCCCATCATTCTTCCCATAATTTTTCTCTGAACATCATGGTCAAGCTGTTTGAACTTCCACAATACAATATTTTTTTCAATGTCTTGTAACTATTTAGTCAGTACATTTTGAAGGTGGCAACTTCGCATCATTGATGGCTGTAACACTATCATTTTAAATCAGTGAAGGGAGTTGGATCCTACTATTGTCACACAGCATTCAAAGAGCTGTTCAACACCACATTCATAACTGTGTTTCAGGTGTGAAGTGATGTACCTGTCTCGCCCGCAGTAACAAATCAGCACACACAAAATCAGTTGGATGCTTTTTAAATCAACAAGAACACTACATTTGTTTTTTGCTATTAGGTTTGAAGGCTGTCAGTACACATTCTTGATGTTTTCAGTGTCCTGCTAACTTAGAAAAAGGAAGATCAGTAACAAAGATGCATAGAATTCATTTCGTTGTGTTTAGATTTCGGAAATATTAGTGGATCACTGATACCAATGGACATTAAACAAAACTTTCATTGTAATATGTACACCATTTTTACCTCAAATTCCACCTGTACTCAAAATAATTTCTCCCAATTTTTCTTCAGTCGATCATTATGTTAGTCTCCACTAGTTACTGGTTTCCTCTATCACAGATTTGAAAAGCTGCTTTCCTTTTCTCTAGCATAAATCAAATTTCTGTCAAACTGCCATCCTCTTCACTATGGCCCCTCCTTTTACATACAAAAGATGCAGAAATAGAAGGAATCTGTGATTTTGCAAGTAAACGATTCAACGTTGAACTCTAATGTTTATGTACAGGCTGTAATATGACTCACTTCAATCTAATAAGCTTCGTATTTCACTATTTTCTCTTATATAAAAGTGTACAAATAGTAATTCGTTTGCAGATTGTAATTCTTTTTAAATTTATTTTTATAAAGGTAAACTAGAACCCAATAATTATATGCGAACTGCCAATGGCAGTATTGCAAGTAATGATTTTGATAATAGTAACCACCTACTAACAAACTATGAACTATTTCACTACGTTTACCTTTGACTTGTTTATTGTACTTTTTAATCTTTGCTTTGCTTCTTTTCTCATCCCTTTTTTCTAATTCTTCCTCGAGTTTCTCCTCAGAGCCCCATACCTCCAAGGCTCTTTTTTCAATCTGTAACAACACTTCGCATGAAATTAAAATTGTCAGAGGATGAAATACAAAATGACTCAAAATTATTCATTAAATCTGAAAAATCATAATCACAGATTACAAACAACTGTAAAACTTGGCATGTGACATTCATACCATTACAAAAAGAACAAAGATTATGCGTTAATAGCCTGTCGAAGATAAATTCATTAGTGACGGAGAACAAGACTAGGTTGGTGAAGGAAATCAACAGAGTCCTTATCAAAGTGATCATTTCAGCACACCCTTAAGCAGTTTAGGGGAAAATGTGCCACCTGGATTGTCCAAGTATCATCAAAGGTTTTATCTGGGCAGAACCTTGCGCTCCGGCCTATACATTCGTTAACAGGATATGTAGCCGGTAGGCTGCACACACAAGTGGCCGAATCAAGCACAAACTTTATGTGCAAACTACGATGTAACGCACACACAAAATTGGTAGTTACAGCACTTCTCTTCCTAGGTGAAGAAGTGAGCATTGTGCTCACATCCACTTTGTATGTGGTCAACGTGGGTTGTTGAGTCATGCGACACTGCCATTAGTGCGTACGGTCGAAAGTGGTGCTAGCATGGACAGGTGTGACACCCAACACCCTGTAAATATAGTAGGATGACACACTGGCACAGTGTTTATTTCCATGTCCATGTCCAACCCCAAGGAAGGAGGTTGCAGTGAAGGCAGCGGGACAGGCAGTGTTGGCTGTGATGGAGGTGGCAGCAGCAGAGGCATTGGTATTGCCAGGGTCCCACCATGGCCCCAACAGCTGAAGGGGACACCCATAGCAGAGAAGACAATTATGACAATGTTGGCAGCAGCATCTGAGAATGCAAGGGCATCAGCTATGATGCAGAAGATGGCCAGGCAGAAGTACAGCGAGGGAACAGTGGAGACGCACATGGTGTGCAGCCACCCACGCGAGGTTTATGGTTGACTTCTTGTGACGCCCTCCCCTCAGCTGTGTGGACGACGCATAGCCATTGACCACAGATACTATGAGTTACTGCCAGCACCCATCTTGGCCAGCGGTCAAAGCTGTGAACCCAAACAGCTGTGCAAATATGGAAACACTGTGGTACCAATGCCAGCAGACGGCCAAGCATCAGCCCAAGCAGATGTAGTAGAGTCCACGGCTGACGACCGTGCAACAACTCTGCCAGGCTCTTATCACCAGCAGGGGTGAACCTGTAAGAACTGAGGAACCTGCCGAGAGCTACTTCCGGTGACACATCCAAAACATAGTTTTTCATCTGTGTCTTATATTTTTGTACTAATCATCTGGCTTTCCCATTTGACTGACTATGGAAAGAAAGAGCTGTGATATGGTGAACACCAGTTTTTTTTTTTTTTTTTTTTACAAAAATCTTCAAATTCCTGACGTATGAACCGGGGGCCATTGCCAGTATCCTACATATATGGAAGACTTTCAATTGCAAAAATTTCTGACAAAGTGGAAATTGGTGCCACTGCAGAAGTAGGCAGACAACTCATCACATATGGAAACTTAGAAATGCATAAATTACAACAAGTCAGTGGAAACTGAAAAAGACCCTGCAAAATCTACATGAATTTGTTCCCAAGGCTGCTGTAGATCTGGCCAGGGTGATGAAGAAACACGGGGAGTGACCTGAAGGGTAGCACACTGTCGTCGAGCTGCAACAACTCACACCATCTCCCCATCAATGGCTGGCTAAACAACATATCAGCATGCTAATGCTTTTGTACATGACACACCCTAGTGGTCCACATGTAACAAATGCATAACCTCACGCAAAAGGGAGGAAGGGACTACAACCCTAGGAGTGGTTTCTCTGTAGCTGATAGTAGCACTCTGTCCCAAGCAGAAAGATGATTTTTTAATGCAAAATGAGTTCTCAAAGGATCAGAAGCAGAGACCAGAGGTTGGTCCAGCTAGTTGTGTTGCACTAAACAAACAACTTTATTTAAACCAATATCTGTGGCTGCAATTTTAGTGCTAGTAGTAGGAAAAACATCAACAACATTTCGAGCTTCCACGTCTACATGAAAACAAAGTAATTTCTTTTTATCAAACACAGGATCCCAACCCATTGGCAAATACAATAAGGCAGTCAACATTTGCGAGTTGCGTTTCACAGTCAGAAATGTATCTCTTAATAGTATGAAGACAGGGAAAAAG
The DNA here is from genome assembly GCF_023864275.1 of Schistocerca cancellata. Taxonomy (NCBI): domain Eukaryota; kingdom Metazoa; phylum Arthropoda; class Insecta; order Orthoptera; family Acrididae; genus Schistocerca; species Schistocerca cancellata. The sequence goes on along the minus strand of NC_064631.1, from coordinate 293,260,063 downwards.
CCCACTGCAGTAAGTGATTTGCAGCTTTGTCCAGCAAGGATGCCAAAGGGTTAAAAAGAGACACAAGTTGTTTGTGATCTGTGATAAGGTGGAACTCAGACCTGTATAGAAAAATGTGAAATACTTTTAGAGCATACATGATCACAAAAGCCTCGTTCTCTATCTGAGAACAATAATGTGGCACTGAATTTAAGGACTTAGAGGCATATGCAATAGGGCATTCAGAACCATCTCTTGATTATGAGCAAGGATGGTGCCTAGCCCAAATTGAGGTGCATTCAACACAAGGTGATGGCCCAGATGAAAATTAATCAAACAAGGAGCCAACTGGAGTTTAGATTTCAACAACTTGAACACCTGGTCACAAGCCAACTTGATGAGTGGAATGGAACTTTTTTTACGTAATAATTCATGCAGTGGTTGTACCACAGCAGCAGCTTTCAGTATGAATTTGTAGTAATACATAATTTTGCCTAAAAATGCCTGTAATTCCTTGATGGACATGAAGTGAGGCAATGTGGCAACAGCATCAATATGTTGGTGCAATCGTTTAATGTCAGCATGCGTTGTTTCAAAAACCAAATAAATAATGGATGGTTGATTACTGTGTCTTGTCCAAATTGCACTTTAAGCACAGACTGGGAAACATAAAACAGAGCACGAAGGTTCTGCAAATGTTCTCTGTAGAGGCACCTACACTACTGTGTCATCAAAATAGTTGACCAGCCTGAAACTGATGCAATAAGTTGCTCTAAAAAGCGTTGAAAAATAGCTGGTGCACTTGCCACATCAAAAGGCAAACACTGGTGTTGATAAAGCCCTAATGGTGTATTGGTAACTAGAAGGTGTTTAGATTACTCATCGAGCGGCAGCTCTAAATATGCCTCTGCCAAGGTCATCTTTGAAAATAATGGGCCCCCAGACAATTTTGCTAACAGCTCATCAGGGCGCGGCAAAAAATAGTTATCAAAAACTGACTGTGCATTATTAGTTTTTTTAAGTCACCACAGAGGCCCTGTTTACTGGTAGGTTTTTTGACTATTACCAGTGACGCTGAGCATTCACTGGAATAGGTTGAGTAACATCAAAGGACTGAAGACTACCTAATTCTGCAGGCCCAGAAACAACAGAGACAGGCAGACTGTTTCATCATAATATGAGCCTGAAATTCTGTTGCACAACCCAGTCCTGTAGAAAATAGAGAGACAGCAGCTAATTGTTGCTATGGAACTTTAACAGAAACATGATGCACTTCATTATCAATGGAAAATCCAAAGGTTTACAAGTGCACAAACCAGACTGATTTTTAGTGTAAGCATTGTCCACAACTAGGAATGTTAATGAACGAATCACAGCCTTGTAAGTCACAGGTGCAAAAAACTGTCCAACAATGGGAATATTTTGTTTTGTTATAACTCACCAGCCTCCACAACATTGAACTCATAAGGAGAGAAACTAAAATTCACATAAGTCTGAGAATTCACCAACGGTGCTGCTGCTGCTATGTCCACTTGCATTTTCAATGATTTTTTAAACACACACACTTCAATGTAGAACTCATTTTGAGACACTGTCACTGCTGACACACTGCTCATATCCTTGTTCATCTCAATCTCGCTCAGATATGGAAAGGAGTTACATACAGAAGCAGTGTGTCCTGTCTTAGGGTACATATTACACGTCGCCCAGTGCTTGGGCCATGTGATCTGTTCATGTTGAATGAAGCACTATGGGTATGAAGGCAGAGTGTAGAAGGCTGTCACAACTGTGATGCGGACTGTTGTTGTCATGAATGCCATGCTGCTGAGATGTCTGCTGGACTGCTGCAATAGTGTCTACATTCCCTTGAGAACTGGTTTAAAGCTGGGAGGGATGAGAGGAACTGATTTCTGAAACTTCGGACCAGGCTTCTCTCTGAGTACCTGCAGCCCGTGTAATTTCAAATGACTGAACTACATTCAATATTTCCACAAGCATAGGATTTTCGCACTGTAGAGCTCGCTCGCAAATTTCCCTATTGGGAGCAAAATATATGACAGCATCATGACCATCTGATCGGCATACGATTTCTCATGAACATTTGTCACAAAATTACAACAATGGTTAAGTCCCTGTAGTTGGTAGAGCACTTGCCCGCGAAAGGCAAAGGTCCCGAGTTCGAGTCTCGGCCCGGCACACAGTTTTAATCTGCCAGGAAGTTTCATATCAGCGCACACTCCGCTGCAGAGTGAAAATCTCATTCCCTGTAGTTCTGCTGCCCAGCATGACTGCTTTGGCCACTTTTGGCAGGGGCAAAATTCCTCACAAACAGCAATAATGTGAGTAAGTTTACAGTGATAGGTAGAAATTAACTCACACATCTGATCGAAAGAAAGACTTGAAGGTTCTTGTAAAGGGGTGAGCTGACAACTAATACGCAAGAGCTAAAATCCATGACAAAAAAGGCCCTTGCACAAGGTTACATCTTTTACTCCAAATGCCTGGAAATGTTACTGCAGGCATTTTTCGTAAGTGTCCCCATCTTTTGCTGCAAAGCCATACGCAGGGAACGGCAGTGGATATGTTGTTGGCAGGGCTGCAGGTTGTGCCAATGTAGTCGTTAACCTGGAAATAACAACTGCCAACCTGCTGTTGGTCGAGAAGAGATTTAAGCACTGCCCCCATGGGAATTAGACTCAAAGGACTAATGAGTGAAGTGGAACACGTAGAGCCGAGTAGCTTACTCATCGCCAAAAAGTGTTCTAACCCAAGAACACTGCAATTTATTGCTCGAACAGTACACCCACGTGGAAGACAAGGTATAACACAATTAGCAATACACAAGTGGCCAGTGGAGCCTTGCGCTCCAGCTTATATATTCATTTGTTCCAACAGGAGGCATCATATTAGCAGCCTGGGTGGCCTCTAGTGGCTGAATCAAGCACAAACTTTACATGCGAAACATGAAGCAGCACACACTCAAAATTGGTAGTTACAGCAGTAACAATTACTTACACACACACACACACACACACACACACACACACACACCTCATATTACCTTCAAAGAATATGTTTCTAAAACATTCATATTGAGGAAATGGAGAACAAAAATGTCAGGCAAAGAAGTAACATATTAAATTCTACCAATAGGAAAAAAAAATCCCATCCTCCCAAATATGTATCCTCCTTTCCTCCACAAGGAAGAATCTAACAGTTCTGAAAGCTATGCATAGTTTTTTTTTCTATTTTTAAATGTGTCTATGAGCAGTACATGAAATTTCTGCTTCCTGAAAATATGTTCTGGCAAGCCATTCAACCTCCGCCTAATTTTAAAAGCTAAATAAAGCAATAAATCTACATTCTAAGAAATTCAGCACAACAAATATTTTCATTGCCATATTCTTGCCAAGGAACCATGAAAGACTGTGCTCACCAACAGATATGCGATAACTATCAACTTTGTGATACTCTCCATGAAACTCCTCAGAAGTTCTGTAGACATGCAGTGTGCATCCTCCCCCCTCCCCAATGCAACTTGCAGGTCCTGAAGGGTCCATGGCATCTTCTACAGTACCTCTGGCCTCTTGCTCTTATGTTTGCACCATGATACTGAGGTACAGCAATGATCAGACCATACCATTTGGAAAATGCCTCACCTGTCCATTCCATGCTGCTTTAGCTCTATGTCATAATTCATCAATCACAGGAGCTGGCAAGAGGTGACATGCCAGTCTCTCAGTACTCATGATAGTTGTTTCCAATTGATGAGAGATACAGAGAACATGCTGGGCAGAACAACAGTCTGACACCCTCTGTATTGAACAATTGAAACTCCAGGTACGAATATCAACAATGTAGGAAAAGACAGATTGCTACTTATCATAAATAAGACACTTCAAGTTGGAGACAGGCACAATTAAAATACACTCAAATATAGCTTTTGGCCACAAGCTCATCAGTAAAAAAAAAAAACACACACACACACACACACACAGCAGCAGCAGCACACGTCATGCACACTCAACATTCCGCCCTGAGATGCTGGAGTTGGTGGTCATGTGTGCACGAGATGTGCTTGCTTGTGTGTGTGTGTGTGTGTGTGTGTGTGTGTGTGTGTGTGTGTGTGTGTGGTACATAGCAATCTGTCTTTTCCTACACTGTTGATACCCTCTGTATTGAGATGGGTCAGGATAGCACAAGCAACTTCTGGTCTTGGATAATCTTGTTGAAAGATGTCATGGATACCTTACAGAGACAGCATAGCCACTGTCATTAACACATCAGAAATTTAATGATTGCTGTCCAAATTACCAGCTATGCTAAACAGAGGTGACTATCTTGTCTACCTAATGGCAGCCCATACTACCACACCAGGTGCTTGGTTTGCATGTTGACAGCGGCGGTGGTTGCGGTGGTAGTGAGGAATGTGATCTGGGAACATTCATTCTCTTGGAAGCCTCCACACATAAGACATCTATTATGATGCTGTACACAGAACTGGAACTCATGGTGCCACTCATGTGTCTACTGTTGTGGTTGGGTACAAAACATGGGCCTGTCTCTCTCTGCCCTCACTTAAAGACAAGCCACAACAATTCTCACTGTACTGACAGTCTCAGGTGTTACAGACCTCATCAATTTGTGTGGATACATGGGTTTTACAAATGAGCACATTTTCTGACTCAGGTGTTATTGTGGCATTATCCTGCATTGCCAAGTGAAGAATATGCCTGTTCTCCCAGGTCCTAATTGCATGGGGTCACAGAGATCCTGCGTGGCATCAAGTATGTCCCTCTTGACCCGGACAATTCCATATCGGCACAACAGTCACCATACCTCTAACAACACAAGCAGTAGTATCACAGAATGATAAACTGTGGTGTTGCTCGAACAGTCCACGGGTATACTGCCGGTTCATAGTCTCCAACGGGCCTGTTGGACACTATGAACCAGCAGTATACCTGTGGACTGTTCGAGCAACAAATACGCCGGGAGAAACTGAAGAATCACATATACTGTGGTGTTGATAGGCCACAGTTCTGCCACTGTTGAATCCCAATAAGTGTTGATAGATGTTTCTAATTTGTACAGAAAACAAACAACATTCAAACATAATTCCTAAAAGATAAATCTATTGCATAATCATTCATTCTACAGAGAATTTGGTGGCATTACCCCTACCCATTTTCTGCAATTGTGCTGAAATGCTATTCACTTTCATATCAAGGATCTATACACTTCACATCTATTTGACGTTTGTTGCATGCTGCCTTCATGGTGCTGGAATTTTAATGTCAAGCGGAGTATATCTCTCTGGATAGACAAAAAGAGAAAGCTAAATTGTACAGTGGCTTGTCAAGAAAATCACGTGACCACACAACTGAATAGGGCTTGAGTTGAGGTGGTTACAGTGCAGTGATTTTATGTTTTGAGAGCATTACTGCTTTAAGACTCTGGGTTGTTGTGGCATTGGTGACAGAGTGTAAAAATTTATCAAATATAGGAATAATATCCTTGCAAGGATAATGACTAAGAACCAGTTCATTCCACTGTGTTAGTAACTCCATGAAGGCTCCATTATTATTATTATATTTATTGTTGTTGTTGTCGTCATCATCATCATCTTCAGTCCAAAGACTGGTTGATACAGTGTTTCACACTAGTTTATCCTGTGCAAGCCTTTTAACTCTGCCTAAATATTGCAACCTACATCCATTTGAACCTGTTTACTGTTGTCAACAAGAAACCTGATAAATGGAGAAAAGACAATATTTAATAAGGATACCATCAGCACTGAGTTATGAACATCCACATATGAGCTTCGTCACCATCATATCTGAATAGTTTTGATTGATTTTTCAGTGTTCCTTAGATGTACTCAGAGAAAAACGAAAAACATGCTGTAAGAACCAAGACCAGCATATGGTTCAAGTTGCCGCCTGCTTCCAGTTACCATTCGTTTCACAGACTAAGAGAGACATATCGTCTTCCATTAACAATTTCCACAATGGATTTTCTTCTCAGGCCTTCAACCATCAGCCTGGTTGGTGGCAGTTTGCCTTGCTTTTCTGTCTTTTGCCTTCCTCTCGAGAGCAGTATAGGTAGTGCAGCTGGTAACCTCCATGATAACGCTGATATATTCTAAACTGGGTCTGCCTCGTGTTCTTCACCTCTGTGTTCCTTCAATGATACTTCTAATGACACCAACATGTTTCAGCAGATTGCTGACCCATCTGTCTCTTCTGTGTTGGATATGCTTCCAAAGACATGACTTTCTTCCTCCATTCTGTGGAGCCCCTCTTCATTCAAACTCTGTCTACCCAGACATTCTACAATGGCACCATATCTCAAAGGTTATTATTTTGTGTTTTTCTCTGAGCATCCATGTTTCACTTTTGTACAGCAGTACAGTTGAAACAAACATCTTTATGAGGCCTTTCTCCAGATGTTTGGTTATGCAGCAGGATGTAAAAAGACTTCTTCTTTTGCTTAGAAAAAAAAATTATGTAATTTTACTCCCTAGATAGGTGAAGGATTTGATAATCTCCAGTCCCTCATTGTTCAGCGAGCATTGAGCAACAGTGTTTTTTAACTTCCCACAACAATTTTTGTTTTGGCTTTATTAATTTTTGTGTTATAGGGAGAGCTGAGTATGGTTTCTGTCTGGACCAGCATCACTTTGAATTGTTGTGTGTCTTCACTTAACACTGTGATATTATCAGTAAGTCTCAACATTTCTATTTCCTTACCAAGGTCTTTAATTCTTTATACAGCTCCAACTTTATCCCCGATTTCTTCTGATGTCCCCTCAATGAAGGTACAGCCAAAATTTCAGGAAACATTCCTCACACACAAATAAAGAAAAGATGTTACGTGGACATGTGTCCGGAAACGCTTAATTTCCATGTTACAGCTCATTTTAGTTTCGTCAGTATGTACTGTACTTCTTCGATTCACTGCCGGTTGGCGCAATTGAAGGAAGGTAATGTTGACTTCGGTGCTTGTGTTAAGATGCGACTCATTGTGCTACAGTACTAGCATCAAGCACATCAGTACGTAGCATCAACAGGTTCATCACGAACGTGGTTTTGCAGTCAGTGCAATGTTCACAAATGCAGAGTTGGCAGATGCCCATTTGATGTATGGATTAGCAAGGGGCAATAGCCGTGGCGCGGTACGTTCGTATCGAGACAGATTTCCAGAATGAAGGTGTCCAGACAGGAAGACGTTCTAAGCAATTGATCGGCGTCTTAGGGAGCACGGAACATTCCAGCCTATGACTCGCGACTGGGGAAGACCTAGAACGACGAGGACATCTGCAATGGACAAGGCAATTCTTCGTGCAGTTGACAATAACCCTTATGTCAGGGTCAGAGAAGTTGCTGCTGTACAAGGTAACGTTGACCACGTCACTGTATGGAGAGTGCTACGGGAGAACCAGTTGTTTCCATACCATGTACAGCATGTGCAAGCACTATCAGCAGCTAATTGGCCTCCACGGGTACACTTCTGGGAATGGTTCATCCAACAATGTGTCAATCCTCATTTCAGTGTAAATGTTCTCTTTACGGACGAGGCTTCATTCCAACGTGATCAAATTGTAAATTTTCACAATCAACATGTGTGGGCTGACGAGAATCCGCACGCAATTGTGCAATCACGTCATCAACACAGATTTTCTGTGAACGTTTGGGCAAGCATTGTTGGTGATGTCTTGATTGGGCCCCATGTTCTTCCACCTACACTCAATGGAGCACGTTATCATGATTTCATACGGGATACTCTACCTGTGCTGCTAGAACATGTGCCTTTACAAGTACGACACAATATGTGTTTCATGCACGATGGAGCTCCTGAACATTTCAGTCGAAGTGTTCGTACGCTTCTCAACAACAGATTCGGTGACCGATGGATTGGTAGAGGCGGACCAATTCCATGGCCTCCACGCTCTCCTGACCTCAACCCTCTTGACTTTCATTTATGGGGCATTTGAAAGCTCTTGTCAACGCAACCCCGGTACCAAATGTAGAGATTCTTCGTGCTCGTATTGTTGACAGCTCTGAAACAATACGTAATTCTCCAGGGCTGCATCAGTGCATCAGGGATTCCATGCGACGGAGGGTGGATTCATGTATCCTCGCTAACGGAGGACATTTTGAACATTTCCTGTAACAAAGTGTTTGAAGTCATGCTGGTACATTCTGTTGCTGTGTGTTTCCATTCCATGATTAATGTGATTTGAAGAGAAGTAATAAAATGAGCTCTAACATGGAACAAGAAAGATGATGAGACTTACCACACAAAAGCGCTTATATATATAATAGAAGGAAACATTCCACGTAGGAAAAATATACCTAAAAACAAAGATGATGTGACTTACCAAATGAAAGTGCTGGCAGGTCGACAGACACACAAACGAACACAAACATACACACAAAATTCAAGCTTTCGCAACAAACTGTTGCCTCATCAGGAAAGAGGGAAGGAGAGGTAAAGACGAAAGGATGTGGGTTTTAAGGGAGAGGGAAAGGAGTCATTCCAGTCCCGGGAGTGGAAAGACTTACCTTAGGGGGAAAAAGGGACGTGTATACACTCGCGCACACACACACATATCCATCCACACATATACAGACACAAGCAGACATATTTAAAGACAAAGAGTTTGGGCAGAGATGTCAGTCGAGGCAGAAGTGCAGAGGCAAAGATGTTGTTGAATGACAGGTGAGGTATGAGTGGCGGCAACTTGAAATTAGCGGAGATTGAGGCCTGGTGGATAACGGGAAGAGAGGATATATTGAAGAGCAAGTTCCCATCTCCGGAGTTCGGATAGGTTGGTGTTGGTAGGAAGTATCCAGATAACCCGGACAGTGTAACACTGCGCCAAGATGTGCTGGTCGTGCACCAAGGCATGTTTAGCCACAGCGTGATCCTCATTACCAACAAACACTGTCTGCCTGTGTCCATTCATGCGAATGGACAGTTTGTTGCTGGTCATTCCCACATAGAATGCATCACAGTGTAGGCAGGTCAGTTGGTAGATCACGTGGGTGCTTTCACACGTGGCTCTGTCTTTGATTGTGTACACCTTCCGGGTTACAGGACTGGAGTAGGTGGTGGTGGGAGGGTACATGGGACAGGTTTTACACCGGGGGCAGTTACAAGGGTAGGAGCCAGAGGGTAGGAAAGGTGGTTTGGGGATTTCATAGGGATGAACTAAGAGGTTACAAAGGTTAGGTGGACGGCAGAAAGACACTCTTGGTGGAGTGGGGAGGATTTCATGAAGGATGGATCTCATTTCAGGGCAGGATTTGAGGAAGTCGTATCCCTGCTGGAGAGCCACATTCAGAATCTGATCCAGTCCCGGAAAGTATCCTGTCACAAGTGGGGCACTTTTGTGGTTCTTCTGTGGGAGGTTCTGGGTTTGAGAGGATGAGGAAGTGGCTCTGGTTATTTGCTTCTGTACCAGGTCGGGAGGGTAGTTGCGGGATGCGAAAGCTGTTGTCAGGTTGTTGGTGTAATGCTTCAGGGATTCCGGACTGGAGCAGATTCGTTTGCCACGAAGACCTAGGCTGTAGGGAAGGGACCGTTTGATGTGGAATGGGTGGCAGCTGTCGTAATGGAGGTACTGTTGCTTGTTGGTGGGTTTGATGTGGACGGACGTGTGAAGCTGGCCATTGGACAGGTGAAGGTCAACATCAAGGAAAGTGGCATGGGATTTGGAGTAGGACCAGGTGAATCTGATGGAACCAAAGGAGTTGAGGTTGGAGAGGAAATTCTGGAGTTCTTCTTCACTGTGAGTCCAGATCATGAAGATGTCATCAATAAATCTGTACCCAACTTTGGGTTGGCAGGCCTGGGTAACAAAGAAGGCTTCCTCTAAGCGACCCATGAATAGGTTGGCGTACGAGGGGGCCATCCTGGTACCCATGGCTGTTCCCTTTAATTGTTGGTATGTCTGGTTTTCAAAAGTGAAGAAGTTGTGGGTCAGGATGAAGCTGGCTAAGGTAATGAGGAAAGAGGTTTTAGGTAGGGTGGCAGGTGATCGGCGTGAAAGGAAGTGCTCCATCGCAGCGAGGCCCTGGACGTGCGGGATATTTGTGTATAAGGAAGTGGCATCAATGGTTACAAGGATGGTTTCTGGGGGCAACGGATTGGGTAAGGATTCCAGGCGTTCGAGAAAGTGGTTGGTGTCTTTGATGAAGGATGGCAGACTGCATGTAATGGGTTGAAGGTGCTGATCTACGTAGGCAGAGATACGTTCTGTGGGGGCTTGGTAACCAGCTACAATGGGGCGGCCGGGATGATTGGGTTTGTGAATTTTAGGAAGAAGGTAGAAGGTAGGGGTGCGGGTACCTTAGGCCCCCTACAAAACCTTTCACCTGACTCCATCAACCTCCTGACCCCACCGACACCCCGCACCCCTACCTTCTACCTCCTTCCTAAAATTCACAAACCCAATCATCCCGGCCGCCCCATTGTAGCTGGTTACCAAGCCCCCACAGAACGTATCTCTGCCTACGTAGATCAGCACCTTCAACCCATTACATGCAGTCTGCCAACCTTCATCAAAGACACCAACCACTTTCTCGAACGCCTGGAATCCTTACCCAATCCGTTACCCCCAGAAACCATCCTTGTAACCATTGATGCCACTTCCTTATACACAAATATCCCGCACGTCCAGGGCCTCGCTGCGATGGAGCACTTCCTTTCACGCCGATCACCTGCCACCCTACCTAAAACCTCTTTCCTCATTACCTTAGCCAGCTTCATCCTGACCCACAACTTCTTCACTTTTGAAAACCAGACATACCAACAATTAAAGGGAACAGCCATGGGTACCAGGATGGCCCCCTCGTACGCCAACCTATTCATGGGTCGCTTAGAGGAAGCCTTCTTGGTTACCCAGGCCTGCCAACCCAAAGTTTGGTACAGATTTATTGATGACATCTTCATGATCTGGACTCACAGTGAAGAAGAACTCCAGAATTTCCTCTCCAACCTCAACTCCTTTGGTTCCATCAGATTCACCTGGTCCTACTCCAAATCCCATGCCACTTTCCTTGATGTTGACCTTCACCTGTCCAATGGCCAGCTTCACACGTCCGTCCACATCAAACCCACCAACAAGCAACAGTACCTCCATTACGACAGCTGCCACCCATTCCACATCAAACGGTCCCTTCCCTACAGCCTAGGTCTTCGTGGCAAACGAATCTGCTCCAGTCCGGAATCCCTGAAGCATTACACCAACAATCTGACAACAGCTTTCGCATCCCGCAACTACCTCCCGACCTGGTACAGAAGCAAATAACCAGAGCCACTTCCTCATCCTCTCAAACCCAGAACCTCCCACAGAAGAACCACAAAAGTGCCCCACTTGTGACAGGATACTTTCCGGGACTGGATCAGATTCTGAATGTGACTCTCCAGCAGGGATACGACTTCCTCAAATCCTGCCCTGAAATGAGATCCATCCTTCATGAAATCCTCCCCACTCCACCAAGAGTGTCTTTCCGCCGTCCACCTAACCTTCGTAACATCTTAGTTCATCCCTATGAAATCCCCAAACCACCTTCCCTACCCTCTGGCTCCTACCCTTGTAACCGCCCCCGGTGTAAAACCTGTTCCATGCACCCTCCCACCACCACCTACTCCAGTCCTGTAACCCGGAAGGTGTACACAATCAAAGGCAGAGCCACGTGTGAAAGCACCCACGTGATCTACCAACTGACCTGCCTACACTGTGAGGCATTCTATGTGGGAATGACCCGCAACAAACTGTCCATTTGCATGAATGGACACAGGCAGACAGTGTTTGTTGGTAATGAGGATCACCCTGTGGCTAAACATACCTTGGTGCACGGCCAGCACATCTTGGCGCAGTGTTACACCGTCTGGGTTATCTGGATACTTCCCACTAACACCAACCTATCCGAACTCCGGAGATGGGAACTTGCTCTTCAACATATCCTCTCTTCCCGTTGTCCACCAGGCCTCAATCTCCGCTAATTTCAAGTTGCCGCCACTCATACCTCACCTGTCATTCAACAACATCTTTGCCTCTGCACTTCTGCCTCGACTGACATCTCTGCCCAAACTCTTTGTCTTTAAATATGTCTGCTTGTGTCTGTATATGTGTGGATGGATGTGTGTGTGTGTGCGCGCGCGCGAGTGTATACCCGTCCCTTTTTCCCCCTAAGGTAAGTCTTTCCACTCCCGGGACTGGAATGACTCCTTTCCCTCTCCCTTAAAACCCACATCCTTTCGTCTTTCCCTCTCCTTCCCTCTTTCCTGATGAGGCAACAGTTTGTTGCGAAAGCTTGAATTTTGTGTGTATGTTTGTGTTCGTTTGTCTGTCTGTCGACCTGCCAGCACTTTCATTTGGTAAGTCACATCATCTTTGTTTTTAGGTGTGTATATATATATATATATATATATATATATATATATATATATATATATATATATATATATATATATATATAGTGTTATGAATATAATAGAGGGAAACGTTCCACGTGGGAAAAATATATTTAAAAAGAAAGATGATGAGACTTACCAAACAAAAGCGCTGGCAGGTCGATAGACACACAAACAAACACAAACATACACACAAAATCTAGCTTTCGCAACCAATGGTTGCCTCGTCAGGAAAGAGGGAAGGAGAGGGAAAGACAAAAGGATTTGGGTTTTATGGGAGAGGGTAAGGAGTCATTCCAATCCCGGGAGCGGAAAGACTTACCTTAGGGGGAAAAAAGGACAGGTATACACTCGCACACACACACATATCCATCCTCATATACACAGACACAAGCAGACATTTGTAAAGGCAAAGAGTTTGGGCAGAGATCTCTGCCCAAACTCTTTGCCTTTACAAATGTCTGCTTGTGTCTGTGTATATGAGGATGGATATGTGTGTGTGTGCGAGTGTATACCTGTCCTTTTTTCCCCCTAAGGTAAGTCTTTCCGCTCCCGGGATTGGAATGACTCCTTACCCTCTCCCTTAAAACCCAAATCCTTTTGTCTTTCCCTCTCCTTCCCTCTTTCCTGACGAGGCAACCATTGGTTGCGAAAGCTAGATTTTGTGTGTATGTTTGTGTTTGTTTGTGTGTCTATCGACCTGCCAGCGCTTTTGTTTGGTAAGTCTCATCATCTTTCTTTTTAAATATATATATATAGTGTGTGTGTCCTGAGCCTTTTTAAGCTGAGCATTGCTTCTCATGTGCCCAAGGACCAAGAAGCAATACTATCCTTATGATAGTGGATAGACAGGGTATCAGCAACTATACAGCTGATCTGCTCTGCTGGGTATCACATTATTGGAGGTGGTTTTCTCCAGACTTCCCTAGGCTGTGTGTCACCTTATCACTAAGCTACTGCAGGACATACTGCTTAATATTTGAATTACAGAGCAACTTGACATTTTCCATGCAATAAAAAAAGTGAGAGATAGGATAAGCATTTGTACTCCAATGCTCACACACAATGAACAATGAGCTACGCTTAATTGTGAATACAACTTAAAGTGAAATTTTACAAAGTGAAAGTTTGCTTTATGCAATAATAAAGAGCATACAATGAGGACTTTTCAAAATTTATTTCTTTTAATCTCCCCATCTTTCTGCTTCTCCAGGGTTTGTCTATCAATCCACTCCACGTCTCTGAGTGGTGTTGTTCTTGATATAATTTACAAAAACACAATGAATGACTGAAGGAATGAATGAATGATGAAATGGGCTGTCAATACACACACTTAAAAGTAGAAAAACAATACCTAGCTTTTGGGACTGTTAGTTCCTTCCTCAGGCAGAAAAGAAGGATGGATTTGGGAATATTTTAAGGCAGTGGCAGGTCACTCATATCTCAGGTCGAGAGGGACCCAACTGTATGAGGATGAAGAAGAAAAAAAAAAGAGAGATTAGAAGAAAACAGATAGTACATTAACAAGCATTACTTGTCTTTACACTAGGTAGAGATCAGTGGTAAGCACTGTCCCAGCTTCAGTTCGGAGATGATGGAAGGCAAGAGTGAGAAGTAAAAATTGATTAGCAGGAAAATAAATGAGAAGTGGAATGAATGGAACAATTAGAAACTATGAGGATTTTCTTCCACCTCTTTCCACTTTCTTATTTCTTAATCACACTCATGGTCTTTCCTCCCTAACATATCAAATATAATTATGACAAATCTAATATAATTATACAGTATGGTACATGGACAAGTATACTGCTGCTGCTGCTACTGCTACTACTGCTAGTTTTACAACTGAAATTCTGAGAAGTATTTCCTATGCTGCTTTAACTTGCAGAGAATGAATATGCAGCCATATGCAAACTATAAATCTACCTTCTGCCCTTTAAGTTCATACATTTAAACCTATCAGTCACTCCAAAACTGCTCACAATCACAGACACAGAGTTCAGACACATTTTCTGTGCAACGAACAAAACCTTCTACAGGCACTTGAACCATGTTCTGAGTTAGAAATGTGGTTGAAAGTGGCACTATAATGAGGGCTTCGATTTGATTAACTTGCAAAGACAAGATATATCCATATTGTAACTTCTCTCTCAAATCATTAATTTCATTCCCTGATAAATTTCCTCTGCTTCTTTTACAACCAAGTCAGAAAAGAATGTAGCGGCTGTCAGAACCTTGACACTATCAGGCTACAAAGAGGCCTGTATTGACATGCCACTACATCACAGCTAATTTATTAGGCTGTAAGAGACAGGTGTACAACCTACGTGAAAGCTTAGTGCACCTCTTAGGAATATTTCATGTTATTTAATCTATTTACAATATTCCACACTAACGTGTGTGTGTGCGCGTGGGGGTGGAGGGGGGGTGGAGGGGGGGGGGGGGCGGGGAGTTGTCTTGAAAAATCCCTTCTTTATCAAATAGAAAATCATCCTCAAAAACTTTATGGAATCCCAAAAATTTCCACAAAGTTCCAAAATCTGGTCACCTGGGACCACAAAAACTCTAGCCAGAATCACATGCAGATATCATAGGGCAGGCCTCTACTGATCCACTAGACATTATGCGAGTCACTGTAAGGAATACCATGATGCCAAGCATCAACCAGTGATATACATCCTGGTAGACATGATATGGATTTTTATACCTTTGTGAACAGTGAGATTATCAGGAAGGTTACTAAACTACTTTGGGGCCTGGCACATACTTTATTGCTTGTTGTATGCCACTCATGAAGTCGAGGTTTATTGTCCATCAAGAGGACAAAAGGGCAGACATCATGCATGTTCTCCAGATGAGTCTTACTACAGTCCTGAGACACAGCTCAATTGTAGGAGCCTCCTGGTTCAAGGAAACTTAAGACTCACTCAATGAGGTTCAGCGGGAGTGGCTACCTTCGATGCTCATCACAGTGAAGAGGATGCGACAACATGACTCGAACACGAGGACCCTGCAGTGCTCCAATACAGACGGTCATACGAAAACTTCTAAAACAACAGGCTGCTGACTCTCCGGGAGAGGGAGGAATGCCTTGAACCGTGCTGCTTGCGAGGTAGAGTAGAGGGTAGTGACACTGGCTGGTGTGCTGCAGGTCCCTAACTCAAATCTGATCTAGCAAATACATGTTATTTAATCAAACAATGGAAACTCCAGCTAGGAATACCAACAATGTAAGAAAAGACAAATTTTGCTACTTACAGTAAAGAAAACACGTCAAGTTGCAGACATACACACACACACACACACACACACACACACACACACACACACAAAAGAAAACACGTCAAGTTGCACACACACACACACACACACACACACACACACACACACACACACCTCATGCCATGTACACACGACTGCCAACTGCAGCATCTTGGGCCCGAGTGCGTCACATCTGGAGGGGGCACAGAAGGGTAAGGGGTAGCAGTGTATGCGTGGGGAGAGAGACGAAAGTTGTCTGACAGAGTGTGCAAGGAGTAACACTGCCAGCAGATGCAGCATCAGGAAGCTGCCGGACAGATAGGTGGGGGAAAAAGAAGGAGCAAAAAAAGAGAGGCGTGGGGAAATATGAGCAGATACATTGGCAGAGGGCTGAAAATAGACAGGGCGGGAGGTCAGAATAGGCAGGAGACCATGAGACCATAGGATGGAGGGGGTGGAAACTGTTGGGTGGAGGGTCTAGGGACGGTATGTTGCCATAAGTTGAGGCCAAGATAATTACGGGACCAGAGAATGTGTTGTAAGGTTAACTCCTATCTATGCAGTTCAGAAAAGTTGGTGGTGGGGGGGAAGGATCCAGATGACTTGGGTAGTGAAGCAGCCATTGAAATCAAGAGTGTTGTGTTCAGCTGCACATTGTGCCACAGGGTGGTCTGCTTTGCTCTTGGCCATGGTTATGCGGTAGCCTCTTATCCTGGTGAACAGGTGGTTGGTAATCATACCAATACAAAAAGTTGTGCAATGATTGCAGCAGAGCTGGTAAATGACATGGCTGCTTTCACAGGTAGCCCGGTCCCTGATGGGGTAGGATTAACTTGTGACAAGGCTGGAATAGGAAGTGCTGGGTGGGTGTATTGGACAGCTTTTGCACCTGGGTCTTGCACAGAAATATGACCCTTGTGGCAAGGGGTTGGGATCGGGAGTGGCATAGGTTGTGTGGGCAACGGAACACCACTTCAGGAGGGGCGTGAAACATCTCGGGTAGGACCTCCCTCATTTCAGTGCACAATGATAGGTAATAAATGTCCTGAAATGAGGGACATCCTACCCAAGATACTTCCCACCCTTCCTAAAGTGTGTTCCACTGCCCACCCAATTCCCACAACACCCTAGTCCATCCCTATGGCACTCTCAATCCCAACCCCTTACCACAGGGATCATATCCCCATGGAAAATATAGAGCAAAACCTGGCCAATCTACCCACACAGCACTTCTTACTCCAGTTCTGCCACAGGTTTATCCATCAGGGGCTGGGCCACATGTGAAAGCAGCCATGTTGTTTACCAGCTCTGCTGCAATCATCGCCCAGCTATTTATATTGGTATGACTATCAACCAGCTGGTCACCAGGATGAACAGCCACTGCGAAACTGTGGCCAAGAGCCAACCTGTGGCACAACACTGAGCTGCACATAACACACTTTATTTCAATGGCTGCTTCACTACCCGAGCCATCTGGATCCTTCCCTCCACAACCAGCTTTTCTGAACTGCGCAGATGGAAGTCATCCTTACAACAAATTCTCTGCTTCCATAATTATCCTGGCCTCAACCTACGACCCAACATTTTCTGCCTCTACCATCCTAGCATCTTTGCCCCATTCTCATCTCCCACCCCATTTATTTGCTGCCCTCTGCCAACACATCCACCTGTCTTTCCCTGCTCCCCTCCTTTTTTGCTCCTGTTTTTTCCCTCCACATCCCTGCCCCACAACCTCCTGACGCTGCAGTTGTTGGCAGTCTAGTCCCTGCACTCTCCACCAGACAGCATTTGTCTTTCTCCCCACCTGTACACTACTACCTCTTCCCCTTCTTGCTCTCTCCAGATTGCTGCTTGCATCCCATGTGACGTTACATTCCAGCCCGAGATGCTGGAGCTGGCAGTCATGTGCGCTATTAGATGTGCTTGCTACTCTGTGTGTGTGTGTGTGTGTGTGTGTGTGTGTGTGTGTGTGCGCGCGGGTGTGTTTTCTTCACTAATTAAGGCTGTGGCCGAAAGCTTTATGTGGGTGTCTTAATTGTGTCTGTCTGCAATTTGATGTGTTGTCTTTAATGTAAGTAGCAATCTGCCTTTTCCTACACTGTTATACATGTTATCTAGTTATTTATTATTTCTAGAATATTCTCAAGATTTCTTGTAGCTGTAATGTTTGCAAATGCTGGAATATTCCTTGCCTGAATAAACAGCAGCACACACTGCGAAGAATAAGTTCTGTTCTGTTTGTACATAGGTGTCAGTAATAAACATCCTTTCAGTGGCAAGTATTTCACATCACTGATGACCCTGCTATCAGATCTGGACTTGACTGTGGTTACAATATAACAATACCATGTGATGAGATTAAATACATCTATGTTGCAACCACCCTCAATTATATAGGGTATACCAGCATCACAACAGCTAAGACAAATATAATGCAATCAACAAAGCACTGATTAGCTGACTATCTCAGTGAAAGGCTAAATGATTAGAAAAATTATTAGAAATGGAGTAACATGGAAAAAGCACCTCCACTCAGTTAGATTAAGAGTGCTGCATATTTGTTGGAACTGCTGTACTGATTACAATATATGACTTTTTTATCTCATGGCAGATGCATAGAAGTTCCCAGCAATGTGCACGGATGACTTGAACACATTAACACAAATGGCAGACAATAGTGGAAATATACCTCACTATGGACACAGCAGTGCTTAACTACTGAAATGGAAAAACCTATGACATATCATCAGAACAAGTAGCTGAGAATACAAAATTGCTGAGTAATATAGCTTCAAAAATTTCTAATGTTTCGATAACTGCATCATCAAAACAACTTACGTATGTATCCATAGCTAAGCTACTGCTAATGCTAATGCATTGGCAAACACGGTGATTGTAGCACATGTAGAATTGATCAGGTAATATGACTTTTTTTTGTTTTTAACTCCTTTGTACTTCAGAAAACGAAAGCTGGATTTGGATCATTCCATATAGTCAGTCAACAACTCAAGAAATAAACATAAATTGTTTCTTTTCATTTATTATTGCACGGTTGGTTGGTTGGTTGGTTGGTTTAAATATTAAAGGGACCAAACTGCAAAGGTCATCGGTCCCTTGTTTCAGAAACACACAGAGCACAGTGAAACCATCCATTAGTCATTCGAAGCACTAACAGAAACATTCCGGGGGAAGAAAAGCCCCAAGGTCAATAATAAAGCAACATGGAAAACGGAGCACAGCAACAAAAACAACATAGAGAAGAAAGGCAGAAAGAATTAAAACTGTACAGCAGAGGATCGTGGTGGCTGATCACGAAAATATAAGGATGAGCCAGCCACTCTGCAACAGGTTAAAACCTCCAGCCTAAAAGATTAGGGTGGAGTCGAATGACAACACAAAACTAAGTAAAAGATACAGCACAAAAGAGGGTAATGCAATAAAATTAGATGGACCTATAAAAGCCGCTTGCGCGAATAAAACTTAAAACCCGATCTGCCATAGAGACATTGTCACCTAAAAGAGATGATAAATCACCCTGGAGATTAAAAGTTCGCCTGAGGGCGGCTAAATTAGGACATTCCAACAACATATGGGCCTCTGTCATGTTTGCACCACAGCGACAATGAGGGGGGTCCTCTCGACGCAGCAGATGACCATGCGTCAGCCAAGAGTGACCAATGCGGAGCCTACAGAGAACAACAGAATCCCTGCAAGAGGGCCACATGGAAGAACCCCATACAGTCGTGGTCTCCTTTACTCGCCGCAGCTTGTTGGGTGCAGACAGAGTGCGCCATTCGTCTCCCCACATCCCAAAGACCCGACAGCCCAACACCGATCAGAGATCAGTCGCCGGGAGGCCGATCTCCAACGTCAGTTTGCGGGTAGCTTCTTTGGCTAACTTGTCGGTGAGTTCGTTTCCCGCTATCCCAACGTGTCCCGGGGTCCATATAAACACCACTGAACGTCCATGCTGTTCAAGAGCGTGAACGGACTCCTGGATGGCAACAACAATGGGATGGCATGGGTAGCACTGGTCAAGAGCCTGTAGACTACCGAGAGACTCACTGCAAATGACGAAGGACTCTCCAGTGCTGGTACGAATATGCTCAAAGGCACGAAAAATGGCTGTGAGCTCTGCGGTGTAAACACTGCAGCCTTCTGGAAAGGAGCGCTGGTCTACATAGTCCGCATGAGGATAAGCGTACCCCACATGGCCATCAACCATCGATCCATCAGTATAGATAACCTCCGAGTCACGGGATGTGTCTAGGAGAGCAAGAAATTGGCAGCACGAGACTGCAGGAGGAACTGAATTTTTCTGCCACTGTGACAGGTCCAACCGAAGTTGCGGCCGACAAATACACCAAGGTGGTGTATGTAAGCGGACCTGGAAAGCAGATGGAAGAGGCAAAGACTTGAGTTCACTACGGAGGGACCAAACACGGAACCCAATTGTATGTCCTGATTGTGGCCGCCGGTGTGGGATATGGACTGCCGCATTAGCGAAAAGGAGACGATAGTTAGGGTGACGGGGCAAACAACGGACATGTGCAGCATAGTTGGCTAAGAGTTGTTGACGCCAGACGCGAAGTGGAGGAACCCCAGCCTCAACAAGTAGGCTATTAACAGGGCTGGTGCGGAATGCTCTTGTCGCCTGTCGAACCCCACAGTGGTGAACGGGGTCCAGCAGTTGCAACGCTGAGGGTGACGCTGAGCCATACGCCACACTCCCATAATCGAGTCGGGAAATCACGAGGGCTTTGTAAAGCCGCAGCAGCGTATTACAATCTGCACCCCAAGTTGTGTTGCTGAGGCAGCAAAGGGCATTCAGATGCTGCCAACACTGACGCTTGAGCTGACGAAAATGTGGAAGCCGTGTAAGCCAGGCATCGAACAGCAATCCCAGAAAACGGTAAGTGTCAACAATCCTGAGCATAGCACCCCGAAGATAGAGCTCAGGGTGGGGATGGACAGTTCAACGCCGACAAAGGTGCATAACACAAGTCTTCGCAGGAGAAAAGTGAAACCCATGGGCGAGGGCCCACACCTGCACCTTGCGTATGGCTCCCTGCAACCTACGTTCTGCAACACTAATGGTGGAGGAGCTGAAAAAGATGCAGAAATCGTCAGCATATAACGTGGGTGAGACAGACGACCCTACTGCTGCTGCAAGGCCATTAATGGCCACAAGGAAAAGTGGCACACTCAATACAGAGCCCTGTGGGACGCCATTTTCCTGGACATGAAGTGAACTATGGGATGTGCCAAGTAAAACGCAGAATGTCTGAACAGATAAAAAGTTCTGAATAAAAATGGGGAGAGAGCCCCGGAGACCCCACCCGTGCAATGTGGCGAGAATATGGTGCCGCCACGTCATGTCATATGCTTTGGAGAGGTCGAAAAAGACGGAGACGAGGTGTTGGCACCTGGAAAAAGCAGTGCGGATTGCAGACTCCAGGAAGACTAAAGTATCGGCGGTGGAACGACCCTGACAGAAGCCGCTCTGGCACGGAGCCAGAAGACCCCGAGACTTGAGCAGCCAACACAGCCGACGACTCACCATACGTTCCAGCAGCTTGCACAGAGTGTTTGTTAAGCTGATGGGCCGATAGCTATCCACATTAAGCGGGTCCTTACCAGGCTTAAGCACCGGAATGATGATACTTTCCTGCCACTGCGACGGAAAGACACCATCGCCCCATATGCGGCTGAAGATGGCAAGAACACATCGTTGACAGTCTGGGGACAGGTGTTTGAGCATCTGATTGTGGATGCCATCTGGCCAAGAGGCTGTATCGGGGCACTGTGCCAGACCGCTTTGGAGTTCACACGAACTAAATGGGGAGTTATACACCTCAGGGTGGCGAGGAGCAAAAGAAAGTCATTTGCCTTCCTCCCGGCATTTTAGCGCATGAAACGCAGGCGGGTAATTCCCTGACGCAGAGGCCCGAACATAGTGCTGAGCGAAATGCTAGGCGATTGCATCGGCATCAGTGCATAGCGCCCCGTTGATGGAAAGCCCTGGGACACCTGTAGAGTGCTGCAATCTGAAGATGCGCCGAATCTTCATCCACACCTGGGAGGGTGAAGTACGGGAACCAATGGTGGAAACATACCTCTCCCAGCGCTCCTGTTTCCACCTTTTGATGAGCCACCAGACCTGAGCACGGAAATGTTTGAATAAAATGAGGTTCTCCAAAAGTGCCGCTTATATCGCTGAAGAGCCCGCCAATGCTCTTTAATGGCTTCAGCAACCTCTGGTGACCACCAAGGCACTGACTTTCGCCGGGGGCACCCTAACAAACGAGGAATGGTATGTTCCGCAGCGGAAACAATTGCTGCATTCAGTGTCTCAACCGCCACATCGATGGTGCCGTGGGGGAGAGATGCAACAGTCGCGGCAGAGGAGAACACTTCCCAGTTTGCCTTGCTAAATACCCATCTGGGCAAGCGTTCAGGGGAGCGACACTGGTGTAGTGAAAGGAAGATGGGAAAATGGTCACTACCACACAAGTTGTCATGGACTCTCCAGTGGACCAATGGTACAAGCCCTGGGCTGCAAAACGACAGATCTATGGCCGAGAACGTGCCATGCACCATGTTGTGGCGTAGCAAGACAGCCACGCCACTCGGAGGTAGCCGAAAGGCACGCGTACACACACGCCGGCTGGCGTGAGTTCTGGAACAGGATACTTAATTAATGCTATAAGAAAAGTATGCAGCTCCTTGAATACTTAACTTTAATTCATCCTTGTGGTACATCGCTATTGACGATACAAATGAGACTATCTCCAGATACGGTTAATTACAATCACTGTAAGGCTAATGACGCCTTGCTAGGTCATAGCCATGGACTTAGCTGAAAGCTATTCTAACTATCTGCTCGGCTAATGAGCGATGCTTCGTCAGTGTAGTCGCTAGCAAAGTCGTCGTACAACTGGGGCGAGTGCTAGTCCGCCTCTCTAGACCTGCCATGTGGTGGCGCTAGGTCTGCAAGTACTGACAGTGGCGACACGCGGGTCCGACACGTACTAATGGACCGCGGCCGATTTAAGCTACCACCTAGCAAGTGTGGTGTCTGGCGGTGACACCACACACCACACTGAAATGTGTGGCGGCGCCAGTGTTTAAGAGGCAGAGGTCGAGTTGGGAGATGAGATTCTCGACAGCCCTGCCTCGGCCAGTAATCTTCGTTCCACCCCACAGGGGATTGTGGGCGTTAAAATCCCCCACGAGAAGAAAAGGCGTGGGGAGTTGGGTGACAAGTGCAGCCAATTCAGTCAGGGGGACTGTACCACCTAGAGGGAGATAGACACTGCAGACGGTTATGTCCTGGGTAGTCCTTACTCTGACAGCCACAGCTTCCAAGGATGAGTGAAGGGGCACAGGAGCACTATATACAGAGGTAAGGACATACACACAGGCTCCACCTGACACACTATTGTAAACACTACGGTTACAGTAACAGCCCCTGGAACCATGAAGGACAGGGGTCTGCATTGCCGGGAACCAGGTTTCCTGGAGGGCAATGCACAAAGCAGGTGTCATGCTCAGAAGCTGACGTAGATCAGGTACATGGCTAAAATAACCGCCACAATTCCACTGCAGGATTGTACAAAGCGTGTCCTGTAGGGGCATGCAGGCACTGAAAAGGCAAATTACTTCGCAGGGTAACACGCTGCCACCGACTGAGTGACTGACGTCGCAACATCCATCGTATCGGAGGAGACGGCGAGATCCAGGTCAGAAGGGGCCGCAAAGAGCTCAACCTCATCCTCAGAGGCTGAGCTGACAGGAAGCGGTGGCACGCGAACCACTGGGTCCTTATTCTTCTTAGAGAGCTTCCTCTTCTCTCTCTTGTCTCTGGGAGGAGGGTTCACATGCTGGGAGGGCTTTCCTGACGTACTGTCAGGAACAGAGGAAGAGCATGAAGCCCTTCGACCAGCAACTGGTGGCTTCTTCAGCCACTGGCTAGTGTCTTGTGAGACACTGGGGAAGTCCTGGGAAGGGACTCCCCCAACGGACCTCTTCCGAACAAGTGAGGCCGGAGGAGGCTGTTGCGTCTCCAGCTGAGTGGCCAGAGAGGGCTGTCACTTTTCCGGCTGAGTGGCCGGAGAGGACTGTCGCTTTTCCGGCTGAGTGGCCGGAGAGGGCTGTCGCTTCTCCGGCTGAGAGGTGGGGACTGGCATCCCTGGTTGTGCGAGGCGCACTGCTCCCAAACTGGGTGTTTTGGGAGTAGTGGAAGATAGAGTGGCCCCTACCAGCAGTGGGGCAGGCGTAACGTGACTGTTCTGTGGGCCAACTGAGAAAGGAGTCTTTGCAGGAACTGGTGGCAGCAGTGTTACAGCAGCATAACTCCTCAGCATAGGTGTGGGGTTGAGCCGTTCTAGTTTCTTCCGTGCCTCTTGGTAAGTTAAACGGCCCAGGGTCTTAATTTCTTGTATCTTCCGCTATCGTTGGTAGACTGCACAGTCTGGCGAGCAGGGAGAATGATGCTCCCCACAGTTAACGCAGGTGGGAGGCAGAGCACATGGAGCATTGGGATGCGAAGGTCATCCACAATCTCGACACGTGGGGCTGGCAGTGCACATGGAGGACATGTGTCCGAATTTCCAGCACTGGAAGCATTGCATAGGGGGCAGGACACAGGGCTTGACATCGCACCGGTAGATCATGACCTCGACCTTCTCAGGCACGCAGTCGCCCTCAAAGGCCAGGATGAAAGCACCGGCTATTATCCTTGGGTCCCCTAAAGATACGACGAACAAAGTGTACACCTCGTCGTGCCAGATTCTCCTGTAGCTCGTCATCAGTCTGTAGCAGAAGATCTTTATGAAAGATAATCCCCTGGACCAAATTTAGGGACTTATGGGGAGTGACATTAACGGGTATCTCACCAAGCTTCTCGCAGGCTAGTAACGCCCGTGACTGTGCAGATGAAGCTGCTTGTATCAAAATGGCCCCGCCCCTCATTTTGGATAGTGACGCCACTTCCCCAAACTTATCTTCAAGATTGGTCACAAAGAAGAGAGGCTTAGTCCCCAAAAATGAATCCCCATCAGTTCTGCTGCACACAAGGTATTGCGGTGAATACGGCTCCTGTCGGTCTGCAGCCCTACGTCCCTCCCAGGCCGTGGCTAGGGAAGGGAACTATTTGGGGTTATATGTCACAGCGTTAAAGTCTACTTTACCGTGCTTAGAGACGTTGGTGGTCGTTCGACCACCGGATTGAGACTTCATCCGCTTCAGTGCGGATCATCCGCCCCGATGCCACCCACTCCAACCGGGGGCTCTCCCCACGGGCGCCACCCAGCTGCAGCAAAGGCCACCTGGCAGGATGACCGTTGCCAGGAGTCCCGATGCCCCAGAGAGACAGGCAGCTACTCCTTGGCTTACGTGGGGAGATGGCAGCTCAGGCATCAGCAGTACGATCCCTGTGTTGTCAGGGGGCTACAACCTAGAGGGTACATGACGACACCACCACAACGGGCTGGCTACCGTGCTGGAAGTTGGGTGCCATGGGAAGTCCATAATTATCGTGGGTGCAGATGGTGACGCACTAAGGGTGTAACGTACGCAACCCACCAGACGTGCATGCTCAAAATGATGGATGGTGGGAGCAGTTACGACCACAAGACTATGAAGAGTGCCGAGGTCTTAGGGCACAGAGGACTTATGGTGCACCACATAAGGTGTCCTTCCCCAAAAGGCTCGTACTTCTATTGAATTTGGAAGAATGGAGGTCAAACCCTAATGGGGACCAACACATGAAAGGCCGAAACAGTTGAAACTCCTTTTAGTCACCTCTTACGACAGGCAGGAATACCGCAGGCCTATTCTTACCCCCGAACCCGCAGGGGGGTTATTATTGCATGAAGTTCAAACTCTCAATTCTTGTATGCTTTGTTAGGTTTCCTACCAATCAATGTTGTTTGACAGTACCCATAATGGCATATTTTTAAGTATGCCTTACCTGAAGTCGAAGATAAAGCTTCATTGTACCCCATCGCATATTATGAGGATTCTTGCGCATGATGAATTTCAGAGGGGGCTCTCTCATATCCAGATCACAATCCTTCAGCAGGTATTCATTTTTTGCATCTGTCCGAGTAATGAGAGAATGCTTGTCATCTCTGTCCCTAGAAACAAACAGTCTGTTATATAGCCGAGCTTATGCCCAATACAATTTTTCTTTGGAATTCACAATGTTAGCAAACTTATTGCCAATACATTGTTTAAAATCTAAGCAAAAACTGCAAATGATGTTGATAATTTACAGTGAACATCATCATCTTACAATATACTCCCTAGTAAAAGCTGCCTTTAATAGTTTAACATCTTATCAATACGACACCATTACAAATGGAACATGTGTTCAGTCTCAAATAGTTTGAGGGAAAAAAAAACAAGTGAAGGAATTACCCCTTCAACTATTGTGATTATGGGAAAGAGGAAATTGGAGACATTTTGCAATAGGGTGCACAGACTAAGATTCAATGACATGTTAGTAAAAACTGATTTTGTATTACCAGATAAAAAAGTCTAGACCGAGGCCAGCAGCTGTCCCAGCGACGTTTCTCTACTGCTCATACAAGTCTGTTTCATGTAGTTAATGGGATGATACTTTCAAGTAAATATCTAGCAACAAAAGAGAAACCATTCTCTTTGTTGCTGCTGTCACAAATATTTTACTGATTTTTTTCTGAATTTGTTATTAATTACAAGGCTATGGTTAAGCTGGGACCTAAGAGGACAGTTTAAATTAAGTTACATTGGCTGTCAAAATATTTGCCTGTTTCTTCTGAATGTGTTACAATTTTGCATGCTGTGATATACTAATGTGAGAATGAGACAATGTTTCTTCAAAACTTGTTGTCTGCCCACTGCTCTCTCACAGGCTGTGTACACACAACAGCTGACACAACCTCTTTCCTGCTCGTCATACCTTGCAACAAGTGCCAACAATATTATTCATGATACAAGTAAATATGCCACTGGCCATGATTTAGACTTTTATTAAAACAATTTCCCAATGATTTACTTTCACTCAAATTTAGTCTAATCTATAACACAGATAAGCATATATGCAAATTAAGACATGATACCTGCATCCATCACAGACAGGATACTCAAATGACTGGTAAAGAAAAGAATCATCAAAAATATTCGAACATTCCTCACATGTTGGCCGATATGGAATTTGGACAGGTCCAACATTTTCCTTCAGTTCCACCTGAAAATTTTATTTCTCATTACCTAAATCTGAATTTCATTATAACTGACAGAAAACACCACATACACTAGATTATTCTAATCATCAATATTTTACACATGACTGCACAAAGTTACTACACTGTGCTTATGTAACTGGCAAATAAGGCTATGTATGAATATCACAAGGCCACAAACAACAGCATGAAACATTAGTACAATGGACTCTTAAGATTTACAATGTCATGCAGAGAAACCATTTAAAGGTGATCTTTCTTTCTGGTATGAATCTACAACTACTTTTATTAAATCAGAGCAGAATTTTTTAAATGTATAGTTAACACATTTTTATATGAAGTAGTAAAAAATTAACAAACATATTATACCATTAGGAGATACCATGTTTCTCCTGAAACTGAACAATGACTTAGTTTGTCTTTAATGCACTCTTAACGCCTCAATTCCTCAATTATGAGAACGAACTCAGTCATTGATAAAATGACACTGGCTCCATGAAGGCATGGTGTTCTATGAGACTAGATTGTACAACACATCCAGAAAACATTTGTACCCTCAAATGGGAGGAAGAACTTGTTATTGCTTCATGGTCACAACACACATGCACAAATGCTGCTTACTGAATTTATCCACATGGAGTGGGGGGGGGGGGGGGGGATGGGAACAGTACATTGGGCAAAGCTAATGAGGAGAGGTAGGGAGAAGGCATTTCACGATAAAATTGTAATTCAAATTATTTCTAATGGTTTTAAAACAGAGCTGCACAATAAAAATGAGCCCTCTCTTAAAATCAAAGTGGTCTGTAAACTCAGAAAGCAAAAGAAAAAGAGCAGAATTTAACAGTCTTTATTAGATTGCCCTCCTGTTGGTGAAATTGTCTACATTCACTAAAGAATAACACATATAATTTATTACAAATTTTATGAACAAATACAAGTTCAGCGAGTTAAAAGATGGGTATAGGAGAGTTAGATTTAATGCCCCGTCAGTGCTGGGATTAGCAGAGACAGTATAAACACTGAATGGACTGCAATAAAGAAAGAAATTTGATGTATTGTTCCATTATAACATAACATTCACCTAAAGAAATTGAAGGAAATGTTGAAAGCTTATGTCAGTATGGCTCCATACTAAAACATGAGTCAGTGTTTTAACCACTGTGTCACCTTACTAAAAGAGTGTTCAGAATCAGAATGCATTACCTTAACGCTCAAACAAATGACCGTGTAAATAAAATACAGCAGAATAATGATACATAGAACTGTGATAAGAGGGCAATATGGCAACAATTGAATAAAGAGTAAGTGCATGCCTACACACACTTTTCCAAATGCTAACAACAAGAAGATGCAAGTTATGCAAGCAATAAGAAAATCCAGTTGTAATGCTCCAGTTTAATTCTCACACCACTGAAAAGAAGAGTGCTACAGAATTTACAGCCCTTGGTGTTGAGAGACTGTTAAAAGTAAACACATCTCCAGGACCTGACAGACCCCTATCGTATTATATACAGAATTTGTATCACAGTGTTTTCCACTAATTTTTAACTATACTATACCATAAATCCCTTGAACAAAAAACTTCAGCCAATAGTTTGAAGAGAGCATGTGTCAGACTTATCTACAAGAAGGAGATGTAGCAGCCATAGTCACACTTGATTTTACATTTGTTTTGCCCATAAATATTTTTATTGATTTTCTGATACATTTCAGGTACTTGTCATCTTCAGAAGGACATACAACAGATTGTTCTTAGTACAAATCGTAAGTGAAAACTTCTACAGTCACATTAGCAAAGGTGATCTACAAAACTACCATCCAATATCTTTAAAATCTATTTGTTGTAACATCTTGGAGGAAATCCAGAATTCAAACTTAACAGAATGACCATCTCCAGGCCAACCAGCACTGAAATATCAGTCATGTAAAACCCAACTCAGATTCTTCTTATGTAGCACCCTGAATGCTATGGATGAAGACAGTCACGGAGATATATGTATGGAAGTCAGGCAGATAAAACATTTCTTATCTTCTGAAAAGCATTTGACTCAGTACCACACCAATGCTTTATTAATGAAAATATTATCATATCGGATAACAAACAAAACAAAAATTGTTACCGAGTTGAGGAGTTTTTCATGAGAAAGATGCAGCATTTATCTTGAATGGAGGGGAGAGACGCAGAAATAATGTAGGTGTGCACCAGGGGAATGTACTGAGACCCTTTGGTTGTTCATGTTGTATTTTAATGACTTGGCAAACAATATTAATATAGTAATAGACTTTTTACAGATGATGCAGTTATGTATAAAGAAGTACTATCTGAAAACGTATGCACTAAGTACAAACAAACATTTCCACAGTGCACCTTCTTCATTGTCTCGGGTTTACTAATATTTCACTTCTCACTTTTTTTTTTGGACGTTCAACAATTTTGAGCCCAATGTCAGTAAGATAAGAAAACACTGGAATTATTATTACAGAAAATGTAATCTTACTGGTTTTGCATTTTCTTCAGCAGCTTTTTCCTCCAAAAGGAAGCCACCACCAGTGTCTATGTATCTGGTTCCTTGGACCTTAATGGTATTCTTTTCTGGTGATCCCTTTTCACTGTAAATCATAAACCATATGATGAAATATTTACACTCTCATGTTACCAGTCTGAAAAAGATAGCACTATGACCCAAGGTGCTGATACCACTTTATATGCAGCTGCCAGTGTCTACTGCTACAGTGAAAAACACAAAATCCTGTTCTCAGTACAAATGTAACAGTTATAAGCTGGTTGAAAGTAAGGGAGACTAAAGTTGTAATGTCATCTCAAGAACAAGATCATTACAGCAGGAGCACAAGCTCAGACTGGACAAGCATGTACATTTCAAAGGAACAATCACAGCACTTAGGCTTAGTGATTTAGGGAAATGACAGCAGATCTTAATTCAAATGATCATATGTAGAGTCAAACTCTGGATCTCCCAAATATGAGTGCAGTCTCTTACCGTTAACTATGCCACCTTTCTTGATAAAGGTGGATGAAGCTAAAATGATATATCTATGACTTAACATTGTGATTCAGCTTTCAGTGAAACTGTGACACTGCACAGAAGTAAACATGTTGATGAAGAATTGTCCTCTATAGTGTGAACAAACCATTCATCACACGGAAACAGGAACATGCTCAACAAAGATAAATGTGTGCAAATAAGTGACTGCCTCCACAGTAACTGGTCCAGACTTTCCTTAAAACTCTCATGGTGAATTCATTTGCCTTCTTACACATGACACAAAACCATGCCATTAATAATTTTACTACCTTGACCACCTGTTCTCAAAACAACTGTTAAGTTGCTGTCAACTTATTACACTCTGTTCCACAGTTCCGAGATGTAATTAACGCACTGTGGGTTACGTTCAAGGAGTGTCTACAATTGTAAAGTTTGCAATACAAACGAACTCATGGATAGAATAAAGATTTTATGAATTTTTTTTCCACAATTGCAGAATCTTTCTGATATTAGCCGCATTAGGTATGAAGATGTTGCCCCTTGGCGACACATGAAAACTTGTGCTGGACTGATACTCTAGCCCAGACAGTCTTAATACCAATGTTGAATATGTTCATACGTTAGGTCCTCGAAACCCTTAGGTGTGAATCCAAATAAAGTTGCAAGCAATGGGGTGTTAGACAGTATGGTGTATGGAAGTTTGGGTCGGTTTCAAAATGTACTCAGATAGCCCAAATGGTTATGACAATCACTTGTGATAAGAGGGAAATCTGGGTTTGAGTCTCAGTCCAGTCAAATTTTCATTTGTCACCAACAGGCAATAAACCTAATGCAGTTAATTCTTGATTCCACAACAGCAAATAAATTTGATAATTTTAAAGATTGTCACCAATGTCTGTTTCTTCAGACTTGGTTAAAAATAAGAAACCCTGGATCATATAATCTACGAAGAACTTCAAATCACTTGTGAAGTATAAGAAGCAATGATGTCATTGAATTTCTAGCATGTTTCTCCTATTGTGTGTGTGAGGACACGAGTTTCACACAAACTATACTTACAATAATAGGAATGTATGGAAGAGTTTTGTAATGTGAAAGTTATATGTAGCCAGAGTAATGCTGTTGTGCACTATCGTTAAGGATGACATAATTAAACACGAACACAATATATAATCCAATAACTGAAACTGAGCAAGGTACCACAGTGATTCTCTCACTGGACTTGCATTCAGGAGGACAATGGTTCAAACCCCCATCCAGCCATTCAGCTTTAGGTTTTCTGCAACTTCCCTAAATCACAGCCAGGCAAATGCAGGTTCCTTTGAAAAAGGCATAGCCAATTTCCTTCTCCATTCTACTGTAATGCAAGTTCATGTTCCATGACAATGCTGCCAACAGAGTGTTAAACTCTAATCTTCCTTTCTTCTAATAACTGAATTCACAGATTGCTGCCTGAAATTATAATTACTATACAGCAGTACATACTGGCAATACGATTTGCTATTAATAAGTACATGTTACTCTCTACAAAGTAAATGTATTGATCATTAGATAACAAGTTTTGAAACCATAGGTTAAATCTGTAAGTTAAACCTAAAATTACATATTGACAGTAGGCAATGAAAATCCCGTTAAATTTGGCAAAACCTTTTTCTTAAAGAAATTTATAATGTGTCACAGATAAGCCACATGTGTAACTCTACGTAGCCTAGTTTA
Organism: Schistocerca cancellata; assembly: GCF_023864275.1. Classification (NCBI taxonomy): domain Eukaryota; kingdom Metazoa; phylum Arthropoda; class Insecta; order Orthoptera; family Acrididae; genus Schistocerca; species Schistocerca cancellata. Next base: position 293,228,448 of record NC_064631.1, on the reverse strand, counting down.
GAGAGATCAGAGAAATACATGCACTTTCAAATCTCTCTTTGTTAATCGACTTACTGGTTGCTGAAATCATTAAGTTTTCACAGCCAGATGGGGCTACGAGCTTTTTATTGCTTATCATGGTACATGAAGGCTGATAAGTGTATAGCAGACTGTTTTTAACTTCTCTGAGTGTTTGAAATTGTCAAGAAATTTTAGATCGAGTTGAACATGTATTCAAACAGACCAGTGCTTTCTCACTGCTACTGTATTGTGGGAGGATCTGGACTGGAGATAATTTTAAAGTGAACTGAAATCAAAATAAAAACTATCTGAACTTGTGTTTCAGAAGAACATTATTTTTGTTATTCTTAAATTGTAATACCATGGCATATCCAATATCCTTGTAAAAGTGATCTACAGATGAATAAAACTACTGCTACTGCTACTACTACTACTACTACAATCTCAGTTGCACAACATGTGCACATGGATATTTATCATCACCTGTACTTACTTTTTGCTGTAAGGATGAGCTGATGCCCTCGCCTTTTTCAGCAAAAGGGCTTTTTGTCGATTTCTCTCAATAGTACTTTTCTGTGCATCTGTAAGCTCAATTTGTTCATAATGCTCACTGTTAGATTCCGCTGCAATCTCAGCCTCCAAATCCAGAGCCTCATCCACTGAAAGTTCACTACCAGCTTGCATTACTAGTTCACTACTGTAATACTTTGCTGCTGTACTCGATACACTGCAAACAGTAACAATTGCAGCCTGAAAGTTTATAAAATCTCAACTGAACGTAATCCCTTTGGTACAACTGACAGTACAAAAACAAACAACCCTGACGTATTATATGGCAGTGTTTGTTTCCTCGAATAACGTGAGTAATATAATCGAGGCAACAGTGCTAATGTATGCTTAAAATCTCATGGCCTGAAAGAGCGACGATGTTTTATGAATTTTGCATGCGGATGGAAAGCGCGGTTGTTTGCTCAAGGACGATAAGCTCTCCTATAGGGGCACTGTCAAGGTTTACTATAGATTATGGATTATAGAATCTGGACACCATAACTGGTACGTATCGTTTGTTATACTCTTCCTTGCATGTGTTGAAATTTCAATTTTGTATGTTCAAATAACTTGGTAATGATGTATTACGACTGTACATATTTTTTTATTTTTGGAGCAAAAATTATTAATTATATATTGTTAATAAGCATACGAAATTGCCTTTGGATCATTTACACTGATGCTTCAAAGGCGACAGAACTTTTTGCATGACCAATTGTGATTTCTGCCTACTATACCGATTAAGGTTATTTTTGCAGGATAAAAGTATTATAAACAAACTACGAAATACCACGGCGCCATCTGTTAGCGACTCTTTACACCAAAATTTATTTCCTCTTACGTTGGTACCACTGCGAAGAAATCCATGTGCTGCGCTCTATTCGCGACAAGTTGCTGGTATGGTTTTGAGATTAAAAAGTGTTTTGTTGTTAAAGTGTACGAAGAGTGTGTACAGTGGGACTGACACGTGAGGTAAGCAACAGACTCGAAAGTAGTTTCGCGAAGTGCTATTGCAACCTTCAAAGTGTGAAAGAAGAGTGATATAGGTAAGCTGTCAATGTGCATCGATCGATCCGAGCTGCCGCTGTCAGAGAGGAACACTCCCAGAATTTTCTGAGGCGGCTTCATTACGACGCATTGTAGGGCAACCGATTCGAAGCGTATTTATCAAGAAACCGCAGGATTCCCTAACTCGAAGGAATTACTGGTCGTCCACTCAACGAAAATATTCGCATGCCAGTGTGAAAGAAGTCATAGCCTCCAGGTAATAAATAAGTTCATAATGTTAGCCGCAGTTTCCATTTATTTTTATGCTCTTAACTTACGCGCTTGGAGATCGAAAAACAGTGCTAAAGATTGTTGGAAGGAAAAGAGAGTTTTGAACATATGTGCCACCAAGAAGACGTATGAAACTCAAGTTTGTCTAGATTCGAGCGTGTGCTATGTCTTCTGCACACTTCTATACTTCTTATAGCTTGATTCGGCACTTTTCTGTGGGGCAAACATTTGTTTCTACCGTCGTTATCCGCTTATGAATGCGGATCTAAACGCCCAGGAAAAACCACACAAATTCGGAAGACTGCATTGCATCTCAAAGTTGACCATCAAGAAACACTGTATCATGGTAACAAAAGTTTACTCCTATGTGAAGCAGACTGTTTATTCGCATTGAATTTGCCGAATCAAGAGTTAACTGGAACTATTTTATTGCGTATGTCAGATAGATCCATGAATTAGTTTTCGAAATCATTGCATTGGAAGGAATTCGTTACAGCTTTTATGTCAAGACAGCCGTGTAATGTCAGCAGTACGGTTGGTGGTACCTATGCGAAACTCGTAATGTGACGCGCTTTTGGCTGAAACCAAAATTTATCCTTTATAAGCCTACGGTAAGCCCGCGATTTGCTTGACATTTGTGAACGAGCTCCGTCGGTAAGATGATAACACCACTCGAAGGGAGGAAGTTATTGCTGCCGCCGCTGTTATAATACTTGATAAAGATATCCTCACCCTTGAATTGTTGAAGGCATGCTGCCAAATTTATATTCTTTCTGCTTAGTAATTGTATTTCTGTCGGGCAAAAAGCTAAATTTTATAGAGCACTGCGGCGTCGATATAATATGATAAATGTTCGCAGGCATAGTCGCGTTCGATGTTTTTAGCTATAAGCAGCTCACAAGAAGGTAGTGTGGGGGGTCTGTCAGTTTTAAAGCTAGGCCTGTGTAATATGATAGACTTTTTGCCCGTACTGAGAAAGAGCTACTTAAGCTGTGCCAGTTTTTTCATGGGTAGATTCGGCTAAATAAGATCCAGTTTAACTTTAAAAATAGCATGGTGCTAGAGTTCTGAACCCCTCGCAGATAAAATTGCATTGATGGGGAATCAATAAAATTTTTTCAAATGGAAACCAGAAAGAGTGTTAATTATTCTAAAGATTTATCATTGGATTCAGTTGATTAATTCGCAAATACGTTGCTGGTTGTTGCAGGCTTTTGGACTCTTGTAAGTTGAAGATCCTCAGTGTTTAATAATTGCCGTTTTTGTTCTTTGACTTTAAAGTGTTGATTTGTTTATACAAATAAATTAAATTTCGGAATGTAGAAACTCCCCCTATTTATAGTCACTATATGAGTGATTTTCTGATCAGATTTTTTAAGGTTTTGGCTAGTTTTGTCGGTGGTATCTCGCAGTATTGCAATATTATCTGAACTGTACTTCTCGCCATTTCTGCACTAATTATGCGAACAGCTTTACAGTTCATCTGCTTCCAGTTTTTCATCACACCTCAGGCTTCAGTAGCTGCATACTTCAATTTTTTTTTCATCTGTTGGAATATTTAAAGAAGCAAAATCTCCCATCCTCATTATGGTGTTTCTTTCCAGTTAGGGCCTACTTGTATGCAGATTTGTCTTAAAATTATTCACCCACTGAGACTTTAAATTGTGTAACTTGTAATCTATCCTAACTGTTTTAATATGAAATAGGGTGAACTTTTGCTTTTGTCATAAAACTGATGCTAAAGAAGCAGTAACACTTAAAACCTTTGCCACTCATGATTGCTGTTATACTCATGTCTAGAGGAGATGTACAGTTGCTTCTCATGATTTCTGTCCTACTGATGTGTAGGTAACATGTACATGTATGTAAATAAAAGGACATCAAGCCACTGTACAAAGCTTGGTTGAGAGAAAGGTTTGTATTTTGAAATCTTGGTTTTGTATGAATGGGCTGAAGTTCAAAAGTGAACTGTACTCCTCACTTTGCTATGAAAAAGTTAGTTTCTGTGTTATGACACTTTACAGAGATACTTTTTTATTCAAAAATTTTGTGGCCTCTTCAAGAAACTAATCATCACCTTTTGCTTTTCACATTATCACCACAGTTGTAAACACAGGCAAATCTGAAATTTCCACAGAACATAAATTATTCATAAATTCCTTTGTGGATCAAGTAAATATGCAAATGAACTTCATAGTAAACAATTACTACATATTACACTGACATTAAAGAAACTAACAGAAATTTTAAAATTGTTTTCTATTATTTCAGCTTTGTGCAATAAAAATAATTTTTAATTCATTCAAAGAAACAGAAAATTTTTTAAAAAAAGAGCTAAGGTTAGCTTGTTTTGCTACTGGGACAAGCCATGTTGCTGCTGTATTCCACATCAGGGTCTGTTATTTTGAACAAAAACATTTAAATTGTGACATATATAATCTCCTTTTTGCAGTCATAAAACTAAACAACCTGTTGAAATCCTGGAAGTACAATCAAGTTGGCTCTAATCCATATGTCTGTAAAGTTATGTAAGAAAAGGTTTTAATGGCACAACTACTGTGGCAAGAAACTTTTCTATTTCCTGTCAACCTTCCAATGACTGTCTTATTTCAACTGAAGAAGAACAGTGGTGATGAGTGCTTGGCAATAATTTTGACTTAAAATATATCCATGTAAGGATATTTGCTTATTGACAGTTCACAGTTCTCAGTAGTTTACTTCTGTTTGTGAAGTTTGATCTTTACCACATGTAATAAAAGTTACCTTGTTTTTGTTAATCACTCTTGTTACAACAATTTTTGCACCTTAAAAGATTCCTAATTGTAATGACATCCTTTGTATGGGTGTCACTATGCTATCTATTATTGTGAATCATAGCAAAAGGAAATTTTCCAAATTGAAGGATAAGCTTTGTAAAGTTATAGCAACACTACAGCCTTCTGTACTAGACGAAAGAAAAATAGTTGAAGGTGGTAAGCAATGCTTAAGCCAGTAACATCCCCAGTGTCTGAGATCAAAATCAAGAGAGCTTCAACAGCTGTATACATTTTAAACAAACATATTGCAAAAAAGTGGATTTTGTATGCTCTGCACACTGAATCTCTGAAAGGAGTGTATGATTGTGTGTGTTGTGGTCTGTAAGAAAGATGAAGATATACTGACTGACTGGTACTTGCATCAGGCCGGGTGACATGATCGATACCTCAGTTCGCAAACATCCATTATCTTCCATCTCTCCAACAGACAACACCACACACTCCTGTACACTTTTCAGAGAGGTATTGGCCCAAGTCAAGGACCTTAAAGTTTCTCCACCACACAGCTCACATCACAACAAATGACTCCTGCTGGCTTCATTCTGAACGCATCCTCAGTTCCTTCAGTTTACAGGGTTGACCGAATTGGTGAAGATAGCTATCATTGAACGTAGAGTCTGCCCCTGGTAGCTGAGTGCTCAACGCGACGGAATATCATACGAATCATGCTACGAAAACGAAGAATTTCATCACGGATTTAAGAGAAGTCAAAGGCTAGTCGTCTAACAAAAGTCGAACGAAGTCAAAATGAGCGTATGGAGAATAATGTGAGAAACCTTCCTGTAGATTGGATAATGAAATTTTGACAATCCACCTAACCAAAAATTGTAAGACATTTCGGTCTTACGTAAAATCAGTAAGCAGATAGAATTCATGTTCGCCCTTTGTGAACGTACTGGCACCGAAACAGAGGACGAGGGACAGAAGGGTAAAGTCAGTCAATTTGAATCTGCTCAGCAGTGGACAAGCGTTTCAAATGGATGAGACCATATAATGTTTTATATAGAGATTCTTTGAAATAACTTACCCCGCCTCTGTCCGTAGTTAATCTTAACGTCACCAGAGCACGAAGCACACCTGGCAGTTGAAAAAGGCGCAGTGCAATTCCGTATTCGAGAAGAGTTATCCGGTAGATACATTTATAGACCTATATCGCCGACGTAAACCTGAGCAACTTGTCTCATGCTTATACATAATGATGTTTTTGGAGCTCGAAAATCTCTTTTGTAAAAATTTACATGGATTCTGCAAATAAAGAACTTGGGAAACTTGTCTCTGTCTGTTGCTCCATGAGATCCAGAGTAAAGAAAAAAAGCGTCTACCCTGTTCATTGACTTACAGAGGCCCTATACACAGCGCACACTGTCGTTTAGTGAAAAAATATACGAACTTATTGAATATCGAACCTTATTTGTCGTTGGACTCAGTGCGCCCTTGCATATGAACACATCGTTCGTAAAAGGAGCGTAATCGACTGACCTAACACTAAATTTTCAGCATTCTTCTAGAGCCCCATTTTTCGAAAATTTCTGTTCACTTATTGTCTGCCGTGTTTATCGTCCACGTTTCCCTTCTAGCTTACATTCCAGACAAATACATCTAGAAGAGCTTCCTTAACCTAAATTTGTATTAGATACTAAAAATTTTCTCTTCGCCAGAAACATTTTTCATGCTGTTTCCAGTCTGCATTTGATATCCTGTATACTTCGGACAACGTCTCTAATGTTGCTACCCAAAAAACGAAAATGATCAAGTACTTTTGGTGTCTCACTTCCTAATATAATTCCTTCAGCATCGTCTGATTTAGACTACATTCCATTATCCTTGTTTTACTTTTTGTTGACCTTATAGCCGAATCTTGTAGAATAAGTGTCTTAGTAAATCCTTTTGTATTTCTTCTCCCTGAATAATTAATTCCTTTTCCAAATTTGTCGTTGGTTTCCTTTACTTCTTGCTCAATGTACAGGTTGAATAATACTGCCTCACTGTTTTCTCGATCACTGCATCCATTTCATGTATTTAGACTTACGACTGCGGTCTGCTTTCTTTAAAGAATCGAACTTGCGTGTGTAAAACAGCTTCCGACGTGATTACTTAAGAAATAAGTTGACGTGTTAAATATTTGACATTATGCATCTAAGCGAGAAAAAGTTTAGAAATAGTTCGTAAATATGCTTAAAAGTTTGTTGGTAGTCGCCAAGTGCCTTTATTATGAAAAAAAATGGATGAATATAAACTTGATAATTTGCTCTCCTTTTTAAGTAAAAGCTAGTTTCTCGCGCATCTAAGAGTTTGACGCCATTCTTTTACCATATCGTCGCTAAATTTAGTTCTAGCGTCAGGCCATGTATGATTCATGTCACTGAAGTTTTTCCACGTAGACATCGCTGCTTGAACAGCCATTATGATTTTGATAATTTTGCAAATTAGTGATGTGAATTGAGTTGTAAAAACACAGAACCCTGCATACTTCGGTCTCCAACATGGGGCAAGTACCGAACAGTTACGTAAATAGCGGAACACCTGGCTACCCTGGTGTATTCCAGTTGACATTGTCAACAGCTTGACCATTGGACAAAAACAGTGAAACATTTTCAGTAGCGGTTCTGTAAGTTAAAAAAATTAAAAAATGTGGGTACATATTACAGAATGGCGACTTGTTAGTGGCTTCTGTTATATCTAATTTTCTGTAACGTTCGCCGCTGTGCAGTATGTGGCTGAGCACACTTCGTACCATATTAGCAACAGGGTGGGGAATAACTAGATATCCCGCTGTACGCACCAACTTTTCTTTTATCCTCGTTATTTCTACGCCAGATATTTATTTGGTGGTGGCAGTAGAAGTGTCGCGAAGTCCTCTAATGCCGCTTTTAAGTTACCCAACAGGATTTCGGGAGACCAACGTCACCTTTTGTTCCAAAGATTCCCATTGTAACGATCCGTTTCAATTCCGTTTGGACTGTACCGACCTTTTACGTTCCTAGCAGTGCAGCACTGAATTTTCTGGATGTCAGCTGTCATGTCTATTCGATAATTCCAAATGCTAGAGCATTTGCATGTTTTTTGCAATTTTGCTTTAGAAACATAACACTTTTCCAGAATCCTTCCAACAAGCCTTCCATTTTCTTTCGCTAGTACTGACTTAACCGTCTTCATATAGCTTATTATTATTTTAAATAATTATGCATGGCGGGTTCGAGGTATTCACCAATATTTTGTAGTACGATACTATCAAGTTATTTCTCGTGCGATTTATCTTGCGTTTATTAACGTTATGTGCTTTCGTTCAGTATACAAAGCAGAAATTTTGACAAAGTCGCTGCTTCCCTTTACTATGATAAAGGAACGATACTTGCTGTAAGTGACAGTGCTGTTAACTCTATCTAGTCAATCCTTTGCGTATATTGAGAACTTAAGTGCTATTCGCTTCCTTTGGGCACACTCGACATTAAATTCGTTTCCCTCGTTAGCGGTGTCACACGTCAAATTATCTTTGTGCTGATTTTATAACAAATAGCAGGAACTACTATTTGAAGGAAGAAATTAGACTATGCTGTGAAAATTCTTCAAATAACCAAAAGTGTTCATTCAGTAGGGATTAGGGGTTCCAGCTGCTACTAATAATCCTTGGCACAGCGTTCGGATACACAGAAAGCACGATTCGTGTCCATTCTCCCAGAAGCACGGGCCGTAGCTATTGCCGCATTTTTGGCTGCACTAGTCTGGCACAGAACGGACTCTAGATTAATGACCTTAAAACTGCGGCCCGAAACAAGTATTCGCACGGCCCATGGCTCTCACCCTTTTAACGCAAAAATTGCAACATCTTAGTATTGCAAGATCACAGGTTAATGTAACCGCAAGATAAGCCATTGCAAATGTGAAATACTGGTATTTAATAACAGGTGTAGCCGCCAGAATGTTGAATGCAAGCTTGCAACCGTACATGTATTTTACAGCTGCCGGATGTCAGTTTACGGTACGAAGTGCCATGCCTGTTGCACGTGGTTAGTCAATACAGGGGCGGTTAATGCAGGTTGTGTTGTGGATGAAACGAGTTGTCCGGTGACGTCCCATATGTGTTCGATTGGAGGTAGATCTGGTGATCGAGCTGGCCAAGGCAGAATGTCGACATTCTGTAGAGCATATTTGGTTACAACAGCAGTATGTGGACGAGAGTTAACCTATTGGAAAACGCGCCCTGGGATACTGTTCGTGAATGGCACCAGATTGACTTACAGATCTGCACTCGGAGTGCGCGGGATCAGCACGAGAGTGCTGCTGCTGTCATATGAAATCGCACACCAGACCATAACCCCAATGCATCCGCCAGTTACAGGCCGAACACATTGGCCCTCCCTCTCGATAGTGCCACGTGGGCTTCCAGAGCCCCATTACGCGATCTTGTTCAAACTCAGTGAGGTGTTGATAATGGCCTCTTTGTCGCCTTAAAGGCATTCTTGGCTAACATCAACGCACCGCATCCAATCTCTAAGGTAACTAACGCTCACTGATATTACAGCATGTATTTAAAGCAGAACAGCAAAACTCATTTGAATCCTCATAGTGACTCTCCTAGCACCACTCTTATGCGACTGGCGCGAAATATGAATAGACATCATCTTTCAGATGTAGAAACACACTTACCAACCTTCGTATGTTATTGTTATGGTCTTCACACCAGAAACTGGTTTGGTGCAGCTCTCCATGCTACTCTATCCTATGCAAGCTTCTTCATCCCCCAGCACCTACTGCAACCTATATCCTTCTGAATCTGCTTAGTGTATTCATCTCTTGTCTCCCTCTACGATTTTTACCCTCCGCACTGCCCTCCAATACTAAATTGGTGATCCCTTGATGCCTCAGAACATGTCCTACCAACCGATCCCTTCTTCTGGTCAAGTCGTGCCACAAATTTCCCTTCTCCCCAATTCTATTCAATACCTCCTCATTCGTTATGTGATCTACCCATCTAATCTGCAACATTCTTCTGTAGCACCACACTTCGAAAGCTTCTATTCTCTTCTTGTCTCAACTGTTTATCGTCCACGTTTCACTTCCATACATGGCTACACTCCATACAAATACTTTCAGAAACGACTTCCTGACATTTAAATCTATACTTGATGTTAAATTCCTCATTTTCAGAAACTCTTGCCTTGCCATTGCCAGTCATCCTTTGTATATGTCGCACAAATCCTTTTTGATGTCACTATTTTTTTCCGTCGGTGTAATATGTATTTAGCAAATAACAGCCGAATCCAAAAACGTCAACTAGCGTTAATATCTTCTTAAGAATGTAGTAATAAACTAAATACATACAGAGACAGTAATATTGTATGTCGGTACTGGCGGGTTAGAGGACGTAAGGGAGGGGGGGGGTAGCTTTATTGTTCACCTTCCAGTACTGACAACTCACGGGCGTGAGCGATTCGTACCGATCTGCTGCTGTGGTATACATTTTGACACGAAAGTAACGTTGATTCGTGAATGTGCATTACAGAGATGGTCACCTCCAAATGCAGTACCTTTAGCAAGCAATATGAAATTGAATCAAGGCTGTTTTAATACAACGCAATGAGTAGAAGGAAACTGACGTTCAAAATATTTAGTAAACATATATGATCGTTTTATATTGCATAACACATTTAAAGGTAAGTACAGTTACTGTTATTAACCAATTAATCGTTCGCTAACCCAGGCAACAAATTTCTTTCGGCAAAAAGTGTCGCAATTTTGGGCTGGCCGAGGGTGGCAGAAATCTGAAACACTGAACAGCCGACACGAAGAGTTCCGAATGGTGCCTACTTTGAACTTTCTGTACTTACGGGCTGGTAGCCAACTTACTATGCGGCTCGAAACATGCGAATTTATGTAGGTTACCAATTAATAATAAGATCGATACATTTGCGGTCCGAAGTGCTGTCCCTCAATGTCTGTATTGTTCTTGAGTAAAAGTTTTACGATCACTGCTGTAGATTGTCTAAATCTACAGCCATACCCCTCGCACTTTATTGTACAGTGCGTGGCGAAAGGTACTTTGTACCATTGCTAATCGTTGCCTTTCCTGTTTCACTTGCACATGAAGCGAGGCAAAAATCAGTGACTGTATGCCTCTGTACGCCCCTCAGTCTCCCTTATTTTGCCCGTAGGGGAAATGAACGTTCGAGATATTAGAATTACTGTGCAATCTGTCGCAAATGCTGGTTCGCTGTACTTTATCTCACGAAAAGCCGCAGTCAAACATTGCCATATAAGCCCACGGAACACTTCTATGGTGGAGGAATCAGAGGACACGATCAGAGTTTCTGTTTGATGCAATGAATGACCGCTTGCTTCAAAAGTGGATGAATATAAGTTAATGAGGATGGATGAAAGAATCATTCCTGTAATATTAGAGTATTAATGATATCTTGATCCAGCCACATAGGTTAAATATTTAGTCGTAATGTTGCGAAACGTTTGTGCGACCCATTATTGAGTTCCGCTAAGGTGTTTTATGTCTCCACTATGTCTCGTTAAAGCAAGACACGAAAACAATTCAGAGGTATGTTGCTACATTTGAAACCGGTCGATTCGATCAGTAGGTCGGGTTTATCGTGTCAAATATATCTTTTTACCTTTCAGATTTACTATTTATTCTGATATACAAATTATGCTAATATCGTTTTCAGAGCTATCTTCGGGCACCTGCAAAGAAGGGCCTGGTTACTCGAGAATCCCCAAGTGCAACACTCTAAGAAACTATAAAAGATGAAGTAATCCCAGTTCAACCACGGGACTCACAAAAGAAGATACTGGCGGCCGGGTTGATGCTGTCTTTCTTGACTTCCAGAAGGCTTTCCAAAAATTGCCGCCTAGTGAACAAAATACAGACGCATGGAATATTAGACTAGAAGCGTGATTTGACTGAAAATTTCATAGTAAATTTAATAGAATTCAGCATAATAATTTTAACGGAGAGAAGTCTTAAGACGGAAGAGAGACTTCAGGTGTACCCCATGGGGAAGTTACAGGACCATTACTGTACACAATGTACTCCATCTGATGAAAAGTATCCGGACACCTCTAGTAACGCGGAATTGACCACTAAATGTCACGAGCGGCGGACCTGCCAGTGTTAAGGGGTGTTGTTGTTGTTGTGGTCTTCAGTCCTGAGACTGGTTTGATGCAGCTCTCCATGCTACTCTATCCTGTGCAAGCGTCTTCATCTCCCAGTATCTACTGCAACCTACATCCTTCTGAATCTGCTTAGTGTATTCATCTCTTGGTCTCCCTCTACGATTTTTACCCTCCACACTGCCCTCCAATGCTAAATTTGTGATCCCTTGATGCCTCAAAACATGTCCTACCAACCGATCCCTTCTTCTAGTTAAGTTGTGCCACAAACTTCTCTTCTCCCCAATCCTATTCAATACCTCCTCATTAGTTACGTGATCTACCCACCTTATCTTCAGCATTCTTCTGTAGCACCACATTTCGAAAGCTTCTATTCTCTTCTTGTCCAAACTAGTTATCGTCCATGTTTCACTTCCATACATGGCTACACTCCATACAAATACTTTCAGAAACGACTTCCTGACACTTAAATCTATACTCGATGTTAACAAATTCCTCTTCTTGAAAAACGCTTTCTTTGCCATTGCCAGTCTACATTTTATATCCTCTCTACTTCGACCATCATCGGTTATTTTACTCCCTAAATAGCAAAACTCCTTTACTACTTTAAGTGTCTCATTTCCTAATTTAATTCCCTCAGCATCACCCGACTTAATTTGACTACATTCCATTATCCTCGTTTTGCTTTTGTTAATGTTCATCTTATATCCTCCTTTCAAGACACTGTCCATTCCGTTCAACTGCTCTTCCAAGTCCTTTGCTGTCTCTGACAGAATTACAATGTCATCGGCGAACCTCAAGGTTTTTACTTCTTCTCCATGGATTTTAATACCTACTCCGAATTTTTCTTTTGTTTCCTTTACTGCTTGCTCAATATACAGATTGAATAACATCGGGGAGAGGCTACAACCCTGTCTTACTCCTTTCCCAACCACTGCTTCCCTTTCATGCCCCTCGACTCTTATAACTGCCATCTGGTTTCTGTACAAACTATAAATAGCCTTTCGCTCCCTGTATTTTACCCCTGCCACCTTCAGAATTTGAAAGAGAGTATTCCAGTTAACATTGTCAAAAGCTTTCTCTAAGTCTACAAATGCTAGAAACGTAGGTTTGCCTTTTCTTAATCTTTCTTCTAAGATAAGTCGTAAGGTCAGTATTGCCTCACGTGTTCCAACATTTCTACGGAATCCAAATTGATCTTCCCCGAGGTCGGCTTCTACCAGTTTTTCCATTCGTCTGTAAAGAATTCGCGTTAGTATTTTGCAGCTGTGACTTATTAAACTGATAGTTCGGTAATTTTCACATCTGTCAACACCTGCTTTCTTTGGGATTGTTCGAACGTGGACTAGTCATTGGATGTCACCTGAGTGACATTTCCATCTGGGACATATCAACATTTTGAGCTGCCCCGGTCGACTGTTGATGTGAGTGTGAAGTGGAAACTCCAAGGAACAACCACAGCTATACCACGACCAGCAAACCTCTCGTTCTGACGGACAGGGACGAGGCACTATTGCGGATGGTGATGATAAAAAGAATGACATGAAATCAGAGGCAGGAATCACTCGTGAGTTCCAAAATGCTACCAGTAGTCCAGCTAGCACAATGACTGTGCGTTGGGACTTAAAAATAATTGGATTACAATGATCGAGCAGCTCCGCATTAGCCACTCATTTCTGTAGTTGATGTTAAGGGACACTTGAGCTGGTGAAGAGCGACGCCACTACACAGTGGACGACTGAAAGTGACTTGGCGTGATGAATCGCGCTGTAACCTGTGTCAATGCGATGGAAGGGTTTGGGTTTGGCAGTTGCCTGGAGAACGTTACCTGCCGTAATGTGTAGTGCCGAGACTGAAGTACGAAGGAAGTGGGGCTACGATACGCGGGTGCTTTTCGTGATTAGGGCGTGGTCTACTTATTCTCTTTAAGAAAACGTTATATGCGGATGGATACGAACACGTTTGCAGCATTATGTACTGCGTACACTAGAGATACAATTCGGAGGCGATGATTATATGAGCATTGACCGGTGCACCTAATGAACGTCACTGGGATGAGCTAGAACATAAACTTCGCCTCAGACTCCAGCGTCACTATCTTCTGTCGGCTCTTGAGAAAAAAGAGGCTGCCATTCCTCCGCAGACATGGACACCTCATTGAAAGTGTTTCCAGCAGAATTCAAACCGCCATAAAGTCGGTGGACATACCCAGCGTTATTGTCCACATTAGGAGTCGCGATACTTTGGATAGTATAGATGTTATAGAATTCACGGAAGACTAAAGTCCATGTTCTAAAACCGTTCTTCGCATTCGTGTTTACATGTTAGGCGTAAACAGTTTTAGCTACCCTAATGAATTACCTGTTTTCCGTGCTGAAACAGTCACACACTAATGACGTCTGTGAATCATTTATTTCGATGTCGTTAGTACTACGAACTGAAATTACCAGTACTTTTGTAAATATTTTTAATAACGGGAGAGCAGGATTTTATAGTAGATGTCAGTAAAATCATAGGGAAGACTATTAGAGAAAAAATGTTTAATAATTTTATCCTCGCCAATTTTAGAATGTGAATCTGTTATATTGGAATTTGTTCCTCTACAGTAGGTCGCTGCTGCTAAGCTGTTCGAGAAGAGTAGTACAGAGTTTTGTAGGATTTTGGAGCACGCTTTATACTCCCATATTGTTATCTTTCTGGAAACTGAAAAACACTGTAGGAATCAACTTGGACTCCGCAACCAATTATTGTGTGAAATCCAGTTAACCCTGTTCGTGCCGGAGACCCAGAAGGTAGGAGATAGCGGCGCCCGGATTGATGCTGTGCTATAACACTCCCGAAGGGCGTTCGATAAAGTTTCGCACTATCACGTTATGATGAAAGTGTGAGCATGTTTCGGGTGTGAGACCAGAGGTACAACGCTAAGTAAGTGTAACGAAATGCAAGAAAGACATTTGGAAGTTCGATGGTTGGTGTAGCGATTGGCAATAAGTAATGCAACAATTTGTTTTCTCGGCCAATTTCAGATAAATTAGTGAAGAATTCGTTGTGGGTCACCTGCCTCGAGATGACTGGGTGTTTGTGTTCTCCTCATCATTTCATCATCATTCCTGAAAGTGTCGAGTTTGGACGAGCAAAGGTTGGGAATTTGTACGGGCGCTGATAACCGCGCAGTTGAGCGCCCCACAAACCAAACATCATCATCATCGTTGTGGGTCATGGTGGAATATTTCCGCTTCGGGCTCTATAGTTTCAAGAAGATCCGATTGGTGTCGCGTGCCGACCGGCCGCACACAGCTGTGATCCTGCAGTGTTGGAAAGTGTGGACGCTCTCATTCGAAGTGATCGACGTGTCACGTCGCTAGCCAACTCTGCACACTGGTCCACCAGTTGTGGCACTGAAAGTTATACGCCCACTGGGTTCCTCACCGCCTAGCAGAAGACCATAAAGAGCAACGAAGGACCACCTCTGTGGATTTGCTTGCGCGTTACGTGGCTGATCGTCACAAATGTTTGTCGAATACCGTCACATGCGATGAAACATGGGTTCATTATTCCGAACCGGAAACGAAACGGCTGTCCGTGGAGTGGCGACACACCATCTCTCCTCGAAGAAAAAATTCAAAGCCGCACACTCAGCCGGTAAAGTCATGTCGGCTGTCTTCTGGGACTCTGAAGAGTTTCTTCTGTTTGATGTCTTCTCTCATTGTGCTATGATCAACTCTGATGTGATGTGAATTGTGCTACCTTCAGGAAATTTAAGAAACGACTTCATCGTGTTCGTCGCCACAAAAATGGAAACTAACTTCTTCTCCACAACAACGCAGGGCCTCTCACAAGTCTGCACACCCGACAGCAGCTCACTAATCTTTATTGGACTGTTATTCCTCATCCACCTTACACCTCGGGTCTGGCACCTCCAGACTTCCATTTGTTTGTCCAAATGAAGGATGCACTCTGCCGGGGGCAGTACGTAGATGATGGGGAGGTTATTGATGCAGCAAGATGTTGGCCCCGACGTTGATGTACCATGACCTCCCTATAAGGTGGCGTAACGCTGTGGCTGTGAACGTAGGTAATGAAAAATAGGGATTTGTAGCCAGAAGAGTGGTGTACTGGAATCCTGAATGAAACCAACCTGCTTTCAGAAAAAAGTGTGTTGCATTACTTATTGATAGCGCCTCATATATTGGATCCACGAAGAAGGTAGCATAGAAACTTTTGTTTGACCTGTTCTGGAATGTTGCCCATCAGTGTGATTTTTATTGGGTAGGATTGGTGGATTAATAGAGAAGACCGAAATAACATTGTGTTTCGTAATTGTAACGCTAAGCGAGCGCGGAAGCATCACGGAGACACTCACCCGACAACAGTGGCAGATGCTACAAGAGGGATAGTGTGCATCACCATGTGTTGTCTTTCAAAATTCCGAGAGCGTACACTCCTAGAAGAGTAACCAATGTATTCCTTCCTCCTATGTACACTATGTGATCAAAAGTATCCGGACGCCTGGCTGAAAATGACTTGCAATTTCAAGGCGCCCTCCATCGGTAATGCTGGAATTCAATATGGTGTTGGCCCACCCGTAGCCTGGTGACAGTTTCCACTCTCGCAGGCATACGTTCAGTCAGGTGCTTGAAGGTTTCTTGGGGGAATGGCAGCCCATTCTTCAGAGTGCTGCACTGAGGAGAGGTATCGATGTCGGTCGGTGAGGCCTGACACGAAGCCGGCGTTTCAAAACATCCCAAAGGTGTTCTGTAGGATTCAGATCAGGACTCTGTGCAGGCCAGTCCAGTACAGGGATGTTGTTGTCGTGTAACCCACTCCGCCACAGGTCGTGCATTATGAACAGGTGCTCGATCTTGTTGAAAGATGCAATAGACATCCCCGAATTGCTCTTCAACTGTGGAAAGCAAGAAGGTGCTTAAAACATCAATGTAGGTCTGTGCTGTGATAGTGCCACGCAAAACAAAAAGGGGTGCAAGCGCTCCGCCCTACCCCCCCCCCCCCCCTCCCATGAAAAACACGACCACCATAACACCACCGCCTCCGAATTTTACTATTGGCACTACACAAGCTGGTAGATTACGTTCACCGGGCACTCGCCATACCCACACCCTGACCTCGGATCACCACATTGTGCACCCTGATTCTTCACCCCACACAACGTTTTTCCACTGTTCAATAGTCCAGTGTTTACACTCCTTACACCAAGCGAGGCGTCGTTTGGCATTTACTGGCGTGATGTGTGGCTAATGGCTTATGAGCAGCCGCTCGACCATGAAATCCAATTTTTCTCACCTCCCGCCTGACTTTCATAGTAATAGCAGTGGATCCTTATGCAGTTTGGAATTCCTGTGTGATGGTCTGGATAGATGTGTCTATTACACATTACGACCCTTTTCAGCTGTCGGCGGTCTGTCAGTCAACAGACGAGGTCGGCCTGTACAATTTTGTGCTGTACGTGTCCCTTCACGTTTCCATTTCACTGTCACATCGGAAGCAGTGGACCTAGAGATGTTCAGGAGTGTGGAAATCTCGCGTACAGACGTATGACAAAAGTGACACCCTATCACCTGACCACGTTCGAAGTCTGCGAGTTCCGCAGAGCGCCGCATTCTGTTCTCTCACGACGTCTAATGACTACTGAGGTCGCTGATATGGAGAGTACCTGGCAGTAGGTGGCAGCAAATGCACCAAATATGGAAAACTATGTTTTTGGGGGTGTCTGGATACATTCGATCACTTAGTGCATATATCGTGAAAAGACTGAAGGTAGAATAATTCGATATTCGAGCTCGCACGTGTTCTTAGCAATTATTTTCCATGAACCATTTGCAATTTGAACAGGAAGGTAGGGGGGAGCGGGAGCGACAGCTGTCACGAAGTATTCTCCGCCGCACACAATAGGGTGACTTGAGTAGATGTGGGTATATTACTCAATTACATCACAGGCGCCGTGGGAAAATGTGTGGTCAGTTGAAATACTATTGTACTCAAATCATTTGTAGACATAGAATGGCTCGAATAATTTGGAATGAGAGAAGACAAGCTAAATATTTCTGAAGTAGCGGATGTTTTGTCACCAGCCTGATGGTGTACGAGAACCTTTTCCTCTGCAGGAGAGGGTGGATGTGTCTGTTTACAAATTAACCAGCTTTGCAGAATACATTTAGATTTTGTTAATTCAGCAAAGTCATCAGTATCCACGAACATATTTCCATTTATGAAAGGGAAAAATATTTGTATTCAATTAAATAAAGGAATAAATGACTTAAAGGGCAGCACAAAATTTGTGCTTCTCCGTTCACACACACACACACACACACACACACACACACACACACACACACACACACACAATCAATTCGCCCAAAGTGATGAACATTATAAGAAGTAACAACCTAATAATACTTGGTCCAGTCACGTTAATGTAACCACCGCCTATTTTCGACGTTGCCGTGCAGTAACCACTCAGACTGCAGGTGGCAGCACTAGAAGTGGTTATAAAAATCAAGCCGGGGGAAGCGGAAAACAGTACAGTCGTTGTCGTAATGCGGAAACTGGTAGAGTTATGACGCCCAGATGCGCATGATCATTGGCTTTCAGGCCAAGGATATAAGCATTTCCGCAAAGGCTAAGTTTGTAAACCGTTCGTTTGCCATTGTGGTTAAAGTATATTGTGCATGGAAAAATGGCAGTGTCCAAAAGCGGCGCCGAGGCAACTGTGGAGCACCACGGGCCATAGATGACAGGGGAGAACGACGGTTGCGAAGATATGTGTGCGCGAATCGATGTGCCACTAGTGCCAGATGAAGCAAGGGGCTGGCTGCCAACAGTGTCTCTTCAATGAATGCTCAGAGAACGTTGCTGCATATGGACCTCCCCAGCTGGCGCCTGCTTCATGCACACATGGTGACTGCTGATCATCGGCGTCGAAGCCTGGAATTTGCACGCCAATGCCGCAGCTCGACTTCCACTGAGTGGCGGCAGGGAGCCTTTTCAGATGAATCATGTTTTGTATTTCATTGGGCGCTGGCATGTACAGCGTGAAAGGTCTGAAAGCAAACAGCAACGTTTTCGTGGCGTTCCCTGGGCGATCTTGTCATTCAGGACGGCACAGTTGATTAACACATGCATGCCTCTATCCTTTAAGGCCATGTCCACTCCTACAATAATTTTTTCTCAGAATTATATCATCTACCAGCAGGATAATGCAACGTCTCGCACAGCGCGCAGTGTACGTACGAGGTTCGCCCGGATTTAAACCTAATCGAGAATCGGTGGTACCATCGCGACCGGCGTGTTCTCGCCGTGACTCCCCAACCGAGAAACCTAGCTCAGCTGGAGTCGGCATGGTTGCACATCCCTGTCGGTGCCTTCCATCGCCACATTGACTCTTCCTACACATATAGCGCTGTAAAAGTGGATTTTCAGGCTTTTGACAGATGGTGACATTACTGTGAGTGGACAGCATATAAGGGGTAGTCAAATGAAAACAAGACAGATGGAAAAAAAAGTAACTGAAATATTTATTATTTCAAAACTAATCGCCATATCTGTTAATATATTTATCCCACTGTGAGACAAAATGGTCAGTGTCTTCTTAGAGAAATGTTTCCTTATGAAACCACTGTTGTACTCGGGCGTCTCTTCTTTCGTAGCAAATCGACAGCCACGAATGTCTTTCTTCAGGGCTCCAAAAACACGGAAATCACGCGGGCAGAGATCGGAGTGTACGGAGGATGTGTAAGGGCTGCCTAACGAAACTTCCGCAGCGTACTCGAAACAGCTTTGGCAACATGTGGGCTCGAGCATTCATACGTTCCCTATCGGTCCTAGACTGGCTCACTAACTCACCCTATTTTAATCCAGTAGAAAATGTCTGGGACTAACTGCAGCAGAGAGTGAAACTGAGCAATTATCATTCCCGCTGTTTGGTAGCTCTACGGGGTGTAATCATCTATTAATGGCTTCAGCCTGATGCTGCAGACATGAGGAAACTTGTAGTTCTCTTCCTCGTTGCGTTGAGGACATTATCAAGTTTAAAGTCTATACGGTGGTATTAAGTTGCTTGCTGGGCGGGAGGCGAGGGGGGGGGGGGGGCGGGCAGGGGCAATTTTTTTTTTTTTTTTCCAGTTATTCAACTGCTTCAAATTCCGATGGCGGTATGGTATTCGTCACTTTAAGCTACGACGTGCATAGGTCTGGTAGTTATTGCCTTTTGGCATCAGCTCGGCCATAGTCTTATTGTCCTTTGGCTGATTTTTTTTTTTTTTTTTTCCACTAACCTCAGTACTTGCAGTGAGTTGTGGGGTTCTTGTGACGCCTGTCCTAGCGATCGAATCAGAGCTGCTATTTCATAAATACCGTATGTGCGTGCTTAATGAGGGATAATTGATAATCCTCGGCGCAGCGACGGAAGCGTCTTCCATGATCTACTTTTTTTATCGACACGTGCATGTAGAGTCCGTAAGTCACTGTGCATTCGATGGCGGAAGCTACATCGTACTAGTATTACCGTTTTTCTGTTCTTTCTCATTCGCATACTGATCGAGGGGGTAAAACAGGTCTATTGGTTTTGCCACATATCGTAATCTCTATGTTGTTCTTGTTATCCGTGCATGGAGGTGGCAGAATAATAGTCACACAGTCTTCATCGAATACAGGTTATCTAAATTTACCCAACAGGGTTTCGCGAGCACCACGGTAACTTTCTTCCAAGGATTCCCATTGCAGTTCTTCGAGCATTGTTGCCACACTTTCATGCAAGCTATATCGATCTGTTACGAACTTGGCTGTGTTGGTCTGAACTCATTTGGTATCTGTTATCATGCCTACTTTTTGGAGCACTACTGCACAGTCGGGCACAGTGTCGTGTTGTGTGCGGTTTACTTTAAAGATACACAACACTTTCCCAGAACCCTTCCAACGAAACTGAAATATTCCATTCGCGTTCCTTACGATTTTAATGAGTCGGAAGTATGTTGTAGAGGGACCTGCCCTTAATACCTGGGTGGCGGCTTTTCGTGCAACACCCCCTCTTTTACGAGAAAATCGTAGTTGAACTTTTATGCTGGCTATATCGTTTGTTACGTTTCGATCAAGCGAGCGTTGTGCCGTGGCCAAGTCTAACAGCTGCCATGTTGCAGTACGCTTCAGATCCCGCTTGTGTACGTTCTTTCTTTCCATTGCATCGTACTGAATATCATTAAGTAGTACGTGTCAAGCAAAATTATTCACAAATAGTAGTTTCCACTGTAGGAATTTCGTTAATAATCGGTTCTAGGCGCTTCAGTCCGGAACCGCGCTGCAGCTACGGTTGCAGGTTCGAATCCTGCCTCGGGCAAGGATGTGTGTGATGTCCTTAGATCAGGTAGGTTTAAGTAGTTCTAAGTCTAGGGGACTGATGACCTCAGATGGTAAGTCCAATAATGCTTAAAGCCATTTTTTGAAATCAGTCATTACAGCAACCTACTTGTGTGTGTATCGTTTGTTACATAATATCTTACAGAATCAATTTATTAACTACCGCTTGTTGTGCTATAACAGCATTGTAGATGGTATGTCACAGAAGCAACAAAAACACAAATTTGTATAGCACCTCGCACATTTACTGAAAGCTACTGCCTTGCAGGCAAACGAATTTTTCAGAAACGGTACCGGAAAACACAGTTTATTTAAACTCGATGACAGTTCCTTGATAAACTTCCATGCGAACCACTCGTATTTGATAATTCCTGTGAAAGCAAGTTCACTACGTTGATGCAGAATTAAAGAATGTATTTTTCTGGACTCTTCCATCGAAGCTATTTGTCTATTTGTCTTTAACTAGCTGGGAGCATTTTGACTCTTTTTTTCGTGAAAGTTGTAAACTTCCTGTAAAAATAAACACCATAGGGTTGGTAAAGTGAAGTACCTGTGGGTGGTATAATTTCTACGGTGCCAGTGCATGCTTTTCTTTCCCATAGAAAGATTTGATCTTTAAGTGTCTGATGAGTCTGCCTTCTGCACGAATCAATAATATAAAGAAATTCCTCGTGTCCTACGTATAGAAGAATGAGAGATCTTAAAAACCCATTGTACAGCCCTTTCATCAGCTTCCAAGATTTCGGGTAGGTCACAATTACATTTTTTGAGAGTCAACTTTTTTAATAATCTGAGAAAATTTTCCCGGTGGTTCTTGCACACATAAGGAAACGTAAGGAAATAGCTTTCCTGATGCAATTATAGTATACTGTGCTGTGAACGAATAACTAATCTTGTTCAAATCTTTTTTTTTCTGCACATGGACGGTTTCCACTACGTGTTCTGCCAGGAATCAGTTGTGCGTCGATTGTTACTGCAAGCCGGTTGTTTGATCGGTATTAATTAATCGAGGACAAAAATATGTGTGAACACTTTCGTCTGCATCTAGAATCGTTCCGCAGCTGCTAATACTTAGTCCACGGTTACGAGCTCTTTGGAGTTGTCCAAACAGAATTTTATCTACGAACCACAAGCGGAACATCCATTTGAAGCAAGTGTGCTGTAACGATTGATTTATTAACGAAATTATTGCCGCTAAAATGACTTTTTGAATAATTTTGCACGGCATATTCTGTTTAATGGTACTGCGTACGATAAAATTAAAAAGTACAGAGGCAGCTTGGCAACCATGAACCTTGGCCACTGCGTTACGCTCGCTTGGTCGAAACATGAGTAAAGTTACGGGTGTCGGAGGTACGCGTAAAACTTCACAACACCGATTTTCTTGGGAACTGGGGGCAGTCGCATGAAGAGCCGCTAGCCTGGTGAAAGGGCGGGTCCCTCTAGTACATACTCGACTCATCAAAATCCGTGATCAACAGGTCTGAAACTTCCCTTGTTAGTATTACTCCCGCATTAAGATGATGTAGCAATGACGACAGTTTATACGTTTTGCGACTGGTCACGGATCATCTCTCTCTCTCATCTCCCAGCTGATATTCATCAACGAGCGAGGTGCCACAGTGGTTGGCACACTGGATTCGCCCTCTTCCGGCCTTTGGGATGTTTTCCGTTGTTTTCGTAAATTGCTCCAGGCAAATGTGATGGCTGGGTGTTGTGTGCTGTCCTTAGGTTAGTTAGGTTTAAGTAGTTCTAAGTTCTAGGGGACTTATGACCACAGCAGTTGAGTCCCATAGTGCTCAGAGCCATTTGAACCATTTGAACCAGGCAAATGCCGTGATGGTCCATTTGAATAGGTCACAGCCCATTTCCTTATCATTTCGTGATCGGAGCTTGTGCTCTGTCTCCAGTGGCTTCGCAGCCGATGGCTCGCTAAAGCCCTCTGCTTCCCTTCATTCGCATCGTCATTTCAAGTCGTCGCACGCGATCAGATACTTGAACCTTTCGTTCATTACCGTTTCGGAACTTCCATCACTCCGGTGCACAGCGCTATGCTTACGTCAAAGACCACAGGTGCCCGCTGCATGTTACATCCCGCAACACGCGTGCTTCGTACTGCAAGTGGGTCGGTATCGCCGTCTCCACAACAAGCCTCCGTAGCGTGTTGCGGTAGGGACACGCGGAACCACAGTCTGTGCAATGCATGTACCTCACTGTCAACGCATCGAAGGACATAATTGTGTTCGTTGGAACGTTTTAGTCATTTTGTAATCCTGGGGTATCACCCGCCGATCTTTGTTAAAATTTTTAGTCACTCCGTGAATGCTTAAACTTAACTGAACAGTGAGGGTTGTAATATTCTATTATTCGTGCCTGTGTTGTCATTTAAACACATTGTTTGGCTTAGGCGTCCCTTAAACACGTTTGATGATGTTTGGCTTAGGCGTCCCTTAAACACGTTTGATGACTTCAGAGATTGACAGGGCAACTCTTCTATTATCCACGGATAAAGGAATTGACAGTACCATGCTGGGGTCTGATGCATGCGCCAGGGTGAACTCTCTTCCTTCGCGTAATGAGATAATTTCTATAATTATCTACGAAGTAGCCTTTAATGCGGAAAACACCAAATTTCACAAAAATGTGCATAATTTGACGATATATGTGATTGGGTATTAAAAAAATAAACCGGGAAAATTTCAATGAAATTAAAAAATTGCTTTTTAGAGATTAACAAAAATATATTTGTAGTTATGTATAAATTATGACATTGGCAAGTAGGTCTTGTCTGGAATGTAAATTTGAACTGCTTTTCAACTATTGCGGGAAGATATGGGGTGACTGACAGGCAGCCAGGGGAGAAACAAGAGGACGCTGAGTTGAAAGGAGCCGAGCACCATTCTACTGGATTATTCTGAACATAACTTTCTCCTAAAGCCATTTCGGGCCTTGCTTCGAGAAAGGCGAGTTCACATGTTGTAATACTTTTCCCCATCCGACGTGGTTATGAATCAGATAAGTAATTTTTAGGTAAATAAAGCTATTAACAATGAGTAAATACAATGTACGTTTACATAGGCCAGAAGTCGCAATGTACTAATTCATATATGGACTCATTTCCTCGTATCTCTTTCTGAAGATGAAGACAGTGAACAAAGTTAGGGAGTTCTGATACGCCATTCAAACAGATCAGACGTATTCGCCTATTCGTCCCAAGAAGCAGTAGTTTAGTGAATGGTGGAAACTGTAATCCGCCATTACGTGCAAGCCTACGAGGCAGGGCGGCATGCGTAAATATTGACATTTAGAAGAAATTATTAATAATATGCAGTCACATACGTGCGAGGAAAATAATAAGCCCGCATCTCGTGGTCGTGCGGTAGCGTTCTCGCTTCCCACGCCCGGGCTCCCGGGTTCGATTCCCGGCGGGGTCAGGGATTTTCTCTGCCTCGTGATGGCTGGGTGTTGTGTGCTGTCCTTAGGTTAGTTAGGTTTAAGTAGTTCTAAGTTCTAGGGGACTGATGACCATAGCTGTTAAGTCCCATAGTGCTCAGAGCCATTTTTTGAAAATAATAAACAAATAGGTAATAATCTATATTACTGAATAGCTAAAACTAGCACATTGGGATGCAGTTCCATTTGCAGGTTGCCTATCTTAGGGCTTCCAGAAGCAACTAAAATTTGATTTTTAGTATTTCGTTTAATTATTGACGGAATTAAAATGTTGTCTTAATCTAGTCAATAACATGTATAATCTTATGTCAATGGTTTAGTACAATAAGACAACACTACAGTTAGATGCTGTGTATACGACTTGAGGCAGCGTAAATGACCGCGCGCAAATTACCCAGACTTATTCGAGTATTTGAGAATGAGAGCGCTTAGCGACTGTCAACAAATTCTACACGTAATTTCAGACCTTTTCTGAACTTCTGCCCGTTTACAGTCGCGCAAACAGTTTATCGCGTACAAAATGTTTGTGTAGCAAAACTTCACCAAGTGGTACTCTTAATTACTTCTTAACAGCTAACTCTGTTGGCCACATATACCACTGAAGATATCCTCAAAATTATATCATTGTAATACACTTGCTTTGGGAGAGGCATATTTAACACATTTACTTTACAAATGACTTACCAGACGTCTGAAGCTGTTTTATACATGGGAGTCTGATTCTTTAAAGAATCAGTGGTAGGGGGAGGGATTACTATCAAAATATATTCAGTTTCTTCTGTACAGTATTAACCCATTTTGAGACTTTTGTTCCCAGATTCCTACCCCCGATGAGGTAAATTTGTTTGTAATATTACTCGTTTCAAACCAGAGAAAGGCTACATGGTCATTAAAAGAATTAATATTTATAAAGGATATAAGTAAGAGAGATGCAACTAATAATAAAACGCAAAGCAAAGAAAGAAAAAAGGATATTTTAATGTGTGAGAACTAGGACGTGCTTGTAGTGTTACGTTACCTTGTTGTTTTTGCTCCCACTGATTCTACATTTATACTCTGTAAGCGGACTTGAGTGAGCACTGTTCTCCTACCACCCTCTACTCCTATTCCTTCCGCGAGTCGGCAGATATTCGAGAGGCAATAAATTTCTGACGCATTCTCTTTGGAATGTTGGCTCTCTTATTTTACAGTAACCCTGTCCGCTATGTGTAACGCCTCTCTTGTAGCGTCTGTCACTGGAGATCGTTGAACATCTCACAAGGGAACCTCCCCATCGCACCCCCCCTCAGATTTAGTTATAAGTTGGCACAGAGGCTAGGCATTGAAAAACTGAACACAGATCAATCGAGAAAACAGGAAGAAGTCGTGTCGAACTATGAAAAAAATAAGCAAAATATACAGACTGAGTAGTCCATGTGCGCAAGATAGGCAACATCAAGGATAGTCGGAGCTCAGGAGCGCCGTGGTCCCGTGGTTAGCGTGAGCAGCGAGGTCCTTGGTTCAAGTCTTCCCTCGAGTGAAAAGTTAACTTTCTTTATTTTCGCAAAGGTATGATCTGTCCGTTCGTTCATTGACGTCTCTTTTCACTGTAATAAGTTTAGTGTCTGTGTTTTGCGACCGCACCGCAAAACCGTGCGATTAGTAGACGAAAGTACGTGCCTCTCCAATGGGAACCGAAAACATTTGATCGCAAGGTCATAGATGAACCGATTCCTCCACAGGAAAACACGTCTGATATATTCTATACGACACTGGTGACGGCATGTGCGTCACATGACAGGAATATGTTGTCGACCCACCTAACTTGGACACCTGGCGAATGGGTAAAAAGATTCTACTATCTTGCCCGATTTAGGTTTTCTTGTGGATGTGATAATCACTCCCAAAAAATTGAAGAAAGCATAAGAGTTTGTCACATAAACTGCAACAAATGAATGCAACAGTTTCACAGTCGCACAGTTTTCCCTGTGCTCTGTCAAAACATATGTTTTTAACGTTTTTGCGCTGTAGTCGACTGACGTCGTGTGTTTCGATGTTTGTTTAGGTGTAGCGTCCCCATACTACGGCGCAGTTACCTCGCATCGGACGGACGGACAGATAATAATTGTCTGAAAATAAAAAAATTAAACTTTTCACTCGAGGGAAGACTTGAACCAAAGACCTTTCGTTCCGCAGCTGCTCACGGTAACCACGGGACCCCGGCGCTCCTGAACTTAAAGTATCCTTGATGTTGCCTATCTTGCACATGGACTACTCAGTTTGTATATTTTGCTTTTTTTTTCATAGTTCCACACAACTGCTTCCTGTTTTCTCGATTGATCTGTGTTCAGTTTTTCCAGGCCTATCCACTGTGCCAACTTATAACTAAATCTGAGGGGGGTGCGATGGGGAGGTTCCCTTGTCAGTGACGCTTTTGCGCTTGCTGACCGTATCCTATACGAAGCTCTCAGCTCTTTCTTTATCGTCTCTTCTGATCCTACCACGTTTGAGTTGGACTGACTAGCAATACTCACGACTCGATGGAACTAGTTTTTTAAGCTACCTAATGCGTAATCGAAATACATTTCATAAACCACTACTCTCGTAAATTACATTTCTTTAAGACGCTTCCGGTTAATCTTATCCTCATATTTGCTTTTTCATCAACCGTTTTCTTGCTGGTTCTATTTAAAATCACTCCGAATGGTCACACCTATATATTTTCCGGTTGAGAGTCAACAGACAGAGCCTGCACCAATTATCGATCTTCTGAAAGTCCTCTAACATTCCGCTAGTTTTCTGACGTTGAGACTTCCCCATAAGCTACAGCATCTTGTGCTTACAGTCTCAAGGAGTTTGCGGTGCCATCTACTAGATTATTACTACTAGAACACATACAGGGTGTCATTTACCCATATTTCTGAACAGGTTCTGAGGAGAGAAAGTGGATTACAGAGTAAAAAGTGTAGGTTTCTGTTTAAAAATTACATACTGGAACTCATATTTACGTTATGTACAGAGATGCCGGAAAGGCAGTTGTCTTGTTCAATGTCTCTATGGTTCTGACACCTACTCGAGCGACTATTTCCCAAGTGCCATCCGTTTGCTGACTCCTACTCCACCAGCGTGCACATCCAAATGACAGCTAAGGCTGACTGGCGGCTTTACTCCTCCCTGGTGAGTTTCGAAGAACAATATTTCCCCAGTTGTGATGACCAGGCGGAGTATCTCACAAACGTTATCCTTACTACCGCAAAACGTTCCATTACTCGCATTCCTCTTTACCAAGCCGTGCCCAGTCCCTTGGTAAACTGAGTCATGCCACGACGCAATTCGCGCGCGGAGACGTGCTCTCCGCGTTTTTAACCATCATCCTACCATGGCAAACTGCATTCCTTATAAACAGATGCATTCAAAGTGTCGTCGCGTTCTTCGGGATAGCAAAAAAGGCTAGTTGGATTTCATTTACTAGTTCTTTTAACAGGTGTACCCCCTCTGTGTCGTGTGGGCCAACCTCCGACGGCTGGGACCAAGATCCATTCGCCAATTTACGGCCTGACAGTAGTAGACGATGTCATCGTGGACCCTATTGCCATCTCCAACATCTTGGGCTACCATTTTGCCGAAATTTAGAGCTCTTCCCGCTCTCACCCTGGAAACGAGCGGAGAAGGCTCGGACGATACTACCCTCCTCTTCTCAGAATCGCGAATGCTACAATGCCGCCTTTACTGTGAGTGTACTAGATCATTGGCATCTTCATTGGTGCTCCCTTCATGGGAGTAAGCTCCGAATTATTAAGAATCTCCCAGCGGCTTGGACGACCTCCTCTCTGCCCTTCCGTCAGTAGTAGGTAATTTTAACTAGGTTGTGTATTGGGCACTGCCTTTTTAGCCATCGTCATTTAAGTGGCGCTCCCCCACCACTTTGTACACATTGCGCCCAAGTTTTGTCTGCCCATTTATTCAAAACTGTTTACGTTCCCGCTTGGGTTTACCGTCTGAGTTATCGGCCGTTTTAATAAAGGACGCGCGGGCTGTTCGAACACGTTTTATTTTTTTCCGTCAAGGCAATGTGGCGAATGCCATTTAATTTTTAGTTTTGCACCTCCGTTTCTGTATGGTGTCTTTTGTAGCCCTTTCTCCACGTCCTTGTTTTTAGCTGTCTTCTCTTATGTGAATTGGGATTGACGTACAGTCGTTTTTTAACATGTCTCTGTCTTCGTGTTATATAGTTTTAACTTGGGCGCGTATGACAATGACCCCAGTTGTTTTTGCGCCCTAAAACAAAACAAACAATGTCTCTATGGCAGCTAAAAATTCCTTCTCGTTCTTTATTTTGCTCATTGACAAAAAGATGCTTGTATTGTGAAGATCAGTAAGACACCCTCAATACACTGAGGTGAGTAGTCATTGCAATAGCGATAGGCACATATACAGATGTCGGTAGTGTCGTCTGCACAAGGTATAAAAGGGCAATGCATTGGCGGAGCTGTCACTTGTACACACGAGGGGAACTCCCCCCCCCCCCCCCCCCCCACAGATTTAGTGGCAAGAGGGCCCAGTGGACAGAACGTCAAAATCTGAACACAGATAAACCATGAAAATAGCAAAAAATGGGAAGGAGGTGTACTGGACTGAAAAAAAAAGCTAAATAGAAACAGTGAATGGCTCAAGAACAAAGAGTGTTTTATAGAGCAGAAAGGAAGAGGAATGGCGTTGTGGTTAAGTGGTTGCGGTATTGCCCTGACAAGCGGGCGAAACATGTTCAAACCTCCCTCGTCCCCCCCTTTTTTCCACTGTTCGCTTTATTCAAATTTGCTTCTGTGTCGTGGTGTATCGTCAATCTGCAACAGCGAGGTGTAAGTAGGGACCTGTAATAACAGTTCATCTTGCACAAGTACTGTATTAGCACCCGAAAGGAAGTGGCTTTCGAATGGGATGACAAGTCGGCAAGTCAACAGAGTCCTTCAATGGAAAACGTGTCTTGCTTGTCATACACGGCGTTAGTGACAGTACGTGTGTCATATGATAGTAATCTCTTATCGACGCACCTAATTTGTAGGACTTGTGAGTGAGATATGCCTCCTTGCCCGACATAGGTGCTCATATGAATGTGAGTGAGAACTCTGCCAAGGAAATGAAGACATAAGTTTCACATAGGCTGCAACAAATGAACACAATAGTTTCACAATCACAGTTTCCAAAGTTTTTAAAGTTTTTCCCCTTTGGAAATTTTCATCCTTGAATTCCTTTGTTGTAACATAGTTCACGCCCATTTATTTGTTGTTTTCATTCCTGTGACATATCTAGGATCTCGCCTGCTTTCACTTTTCATCATATTTACTTGCGACGTTAACGTATTCTTACCACATGACTCATATTCTATAACCATTGTATAGTATAACTGCCGAGACTAGAGAAAGAGCACAAACCTCTTAATGACCGGACGGACAGTTCCTAATGTTGTGAACAAACAAACAAACAAACAAATAAATAAATAGCATGACGGTGTTTCGAACACGGCTCGCCCGCTTGACAGTCCAACACCATCAGCCCTTCTCCACGACGCCGTTGCTGTTTCAGCCTGATCTGCATTGTAGTTCTTGTTCTTGGATCGTTCACGTTTTCTATTTTGCTTTTTTTTCACATTTCAGTACACCTTCATACTGTTTTCATGCTTCGTCTGTGTACAATTTTTGACGGGCTGTCCACTGGACCATCCTACCATTACATCTGAGGGGGCTGCGATGGGGAGTTTCCCCTTTTCAGATAATTCATGTGAAAAGGTTTCCGACGTGAATATGGCCGATTTTGAATGTGCAATGGTAGTTAGAGCTAGACACATTCTATTTCTGAAATCGTTACAGAATTCAATATTCCGAGATCTATAATGTCAAGAGTGTGCCGAGAATACCAAATTTCAGGCACTCCCTCTCGCTACAGACAACGCAGTGATCGACGGCCTTAATTTAACGGCCGAGAACAGGGGTGTTTGGGTAGAGTTGACAGAGCCAACACACAAGGAAAAACTGCGTGAAATAACCGCAGAAATCAATGTGGCTCGTACGACAAACGTATCCGTTACGACAGCGTGGAAAATTTTTGGTTACGGCAGCAGGCAACTGCCGCGAATGTGGTTGCGAACAGTACATCGCCTGCGGTGCTTGTCCTGGACTCGTGACCACATGGGTTGGACGCTAGACGACTGGAAAACCGTCGCCCCGTCAGATGAGTCCCGATTTCAGTTGGTAAGAGCTGATGGTAGTGTTGGTTTGGCGCAGACCTCACGAAACCATGGACCCAAGTTGTCAACAAGGACAAGCTGGTTGTGGCTCTACAATGGTGTGGGCTGTGTTGTACATGGAATGGACTGGGTCCTGTGGTCCAGCTGAACCGATTAGTGACCGGAAATGGTTATGTTAAGCTGCTTGGAGACGATTTGCAGACATTAAAGGACGTCCTGTTCCCAAACAACGATGTCTTGTCACTGGGCCACACTTGTTCACGATTGGTTTGAATAACATTCTGGAAAATTCGGCTGAATGATTTGGCCACCCAGATCCCTAGATTTGAATCCCATCGAACATTTATGGGACGTAATCGAAAGAGCAGTTCGTGCACTACTTCCTGCAACGGCAACACTTTCGCAAGTATGGACGGCTATAGAGGCAGCATTGCTCAGTATTTCTGCGGGGAACTTCCAATACCTGGCGGCAGACATATCAAGCATCGGAGTTGTCAAGTATGACAAGTGTGTCAGTTCATGCTACGTCGAGGGGCTGCGCTATACCGTGACTTATCTAGTTCAGCACTGAGGCATCACATGCAACTTGGCTGCCTCGCGCATGTCACCACCTAACGTATGCGCCGTAAACTGCCAGCGCGATTCGGATGCGCGGAATTCGGTATAAATACCATGACTCCATCAGGTCTCTTCATTACTTTGTCTAATCACCTGAAGATGGCCGGACGTATCTGAGCCGAAATAGGCAGAGTGTTTATGAGAGCCGCGCAGGATTAGCCGAGCGGCCTCAGGCGCTGCAGTCATGGACTGTGCGGCTGGTGCCGGCGGAGGATAGAGTCCTCCCTCGGGCATGGGTGTTTGTCCTTAGGATAATTTAGGTTAAGTAGTGTGTAAGCTTAGGGACTGATGACCTTAGCAGTTAAGTCCCGTAAGATTTCACACACATTTGAACATTTTTTTGTTGATGAGACCCGACTGCAAACCCGAAAATTACTGGAAGAACGTGTTCTGTTTTCTACGAAGCACTGAACCCAGTAACAGAATTGATTTGAAATTCTGTAGGCTTGTATTTTATTCAGTAAGCGATTGTATTGAATTTTAGAGAAAGGCATTCGCTTGTCCAGGGACGTGGATTCAATTTGACAGACTTTATCCGTGGCTTTCTGGATTTCATGGGCGAACGGAGCACACGAAGTTTCGCGATATTTCTATTTTCTTTATCTGTAGTGATGTGATCGTTCTCCTAAAAGATCATTCTACACGAACATAGAACGTCTACTGTACATCTGTGCTAGACTGACTTGATGGTTATAGGCCTTTAGTTACGTGCGTATATCACACGTCCTGTCCTGAAAATGTATGCGGATGACCTGTCTCCAAGAGCTTTAACTTCGTTGCTCCAGCGACCTACGACAACCTACGTCATTATCTGTGTAGGACCGCTCGGGTATCCAATCAGATCCAGCAGCCTTTCCTCTGTTCATCGGTTTTAACTGATTTTTGTATTCTGCGATCAGTAATTTTTAAGTGTGATTCGGGCATTCATGTGATGATTGAAAAGAGGAAACGTATTGCGATCTTCTAAAGCTAAACCATTTCGGATCCCAGAGTTCAGAATGTCGGGCTTTTGTCCTTTATTTCTAATATCAGTATAATCTTTGGCCCGACAATTACTGGCGATGGTCGAAGTATAGATGATTTAAAATGGGCTTTAACTATAAATCATTCTGAAGAAGAAGAAGAAGAAGAAGAAGAAGAAGAAGAAGAAGAAGAAAAAGGTAACATCGAATATAAACTTAGGTATTTGGAAGTAGTTTCTGCCAACATTTCTACGCAGTGCAAGCCTTACACGGAAGTGAAACGTTTACGAAAGTCAAAAAGAGGAACAAAAGATTTCAAAATGTGTTGCTACGAGAGAATGCTGAAGATAGGTAGGTAGGTAGGTAGGTAGGTAGGTAGGATAACCAATGTAGTAGTACAGAACCGTATTGGGAGAAAAATTTGTGGTACAACTTCAGGAAAAGAAGGAATCGATTGAGGGTACACATCGTGATGCATCAAGTAGTAGTCTGACAGTGGAGGGAGTGTGGGGGTTAAACATTGTAGGACGAGGCCAATGCTTCTAAGCAGATTCCAAGGAATGCTCGTAGTAATAATCGAGAGGTTAAGAAGCTTGCACAGGATAGACTAGGATGTAGAGATTCATTAAACTAGTTCCTGAACTGAAGAGCACAACAAGATGAACACTGAGACATGGAATAAAAGTTTTTGATGCGTTTGTTGGTATTATTTAAGAGTAGAACTTATAATGATTGTCAGCTCATAACTTCTGTCCGCTCGACATTTTCATAGTGATAGTAGGACCGAGTGGCTGTCTCACATCCAGAACCTTGCGGCAGACGCATCAGGCGTTGGAGGAAAAGAGTTGATCCCTTAATATGACAGATGTGTCAGTTCCAGTGGTGAAAACGTAATATATGCAGGAGATCTTCTGTGTTGTTTATAAGGTAGACTTTTGAGGTTCATCTTCAGATGGGGCACAAATAAGTTGTGGCTATTTGCGTAGCGTGATGCTGGGTACCGGCCCTATGACAAGATAGGAAAAACATTAATATATTGCTATAAGTAATAGTTATTGACGCGGTGTCTCGAAAAAGAGTTCTTTTACTTACTACGGCAGTATTGGCGGCATTGTAGTTATTGTCAACCTGCTAGCTTACACTTTTAAGACTAAACTGTGAAGAGCTCTCTCGAAGGCAATACAATTGTTTGGCTTTTTTTTTTTTTTTTTTTTTTTAAATGGACTTGTAGTCCGAGGTGATAGGTTAGAATACAGCATCACCGGTCTGTTGCGGTCTAACTGTGTTGGTGAGCCAGTAAATTTCCACTGTGCAGTGACTGCGTCACTGCAATTCACTTTGGAGGTGTGGCGGTGGGACTTGTGGTCCCGTACCACCCTCTGACGGTGATAGTGCTACATGAGTCAGGCAGAATTTATTGCCTAACATGGGCAGGTGCAGGTGTGGCGGTGGGACTTGTAGTCCCATACCGTGTTTTTGCGTGTTTGGCTATTGCTCTTCACAGTCGTGTACCTCCGAGATATTGATTCTTGTGTATGAAAGCTATTACCAAATAATTTTGATATTCGGTATTAATCTCTCCGCGATTTATGTTCTTCGTAAAAGTTTCGCCCGCAGTAGTCGCACTGTCGCTTGTACGTTGGTGCCCAGGCTGTGGAGGGGGCGAGTATCGACACGCTAAGAATACGGACAGTGCGATTGTCATCACCGCCTGTGCCTCAGGTAGCGGAAGAAGACGGCGTCTGCGCACGAAAAAAAAAACGCTGTCGTGATGAACGCCTGGCGGTCTGCGAGTCGATCTCTCTGAAGCCCCTTCTATACAATAGACTTTCTCAACTGACTAACCATACAAACAAGTCTACTGCAGCGCACCTGGCGTTGGATTCCAGTACTGAGTATCGCCTGTTTCAAGTGATCCTTTTCGTTTACACGTCAGCGCCAAAATTGTGTTTGCTGTGGTAACTGCTCTGAAGTTTGGCAGCTTAACGGTGAAAGTAAGATTATCCTTTTTTGCGAAAAATAGAGAATAATAGCAAAATATTGGAACAAGCAATGACAATAATTTATCATTGTCCACAGCAGAATTCATAGTGAGAGTTCTTCTCAGACGTCGTGCGGTAAATTTTTTACACTCCTAGTACTAAAAAAATAGAAACTGTCATTCAAACATTTTAGTACATATCAGTTCACATTAATTTTTTCGAAAAATAAGAGCTTGCAAAGTGCGAACATCAAATAATGTCTAGAACGCAGTAAATAGCGTTTTTTTCTTTGTGTTTCATATCTTGTGTCCTTGCTGAATGCTTAATAACATAGAAAATTATTTTTCTCGTCAAGTAACTATCTTTTTTTTTCACGTTGAAATAATTTTCATCCAACCTATCTGCGCCCTATCTCTGCAAAGTTTAGGAATTTTCTCTGTAATAAATACATTTTAGTTTCCAGATATTTCGTCTATCTTGTAAGAGAACTAGTAGGGGGGAAAAATCAGGATCTTGCGTAGCTTGACTGTCACGAAAACAAAGCAAACAGTACAATAAAGATTAAGGAGACACGAAAGTACAAACCCCTTTTCTGTAACAATTGTGAGGTCGATCACAATAGGTTAACTGTCGATTTTAGGAGACGTTGGGAAAGTACCATGCTTCTGCGCATGAGCAGTGTGCAGCATACTCGGAGATTTAGAATTCCACACTCGGCACAATCTACAGATAATTGACATCATAGACTCATTCGCGTCTTGGTTGGTTGCCGAGTTACGCGCAGGCGTAAAAGGCACACACACTTCGGGTAGTCGATTTTGACCAGAAAGTTGCTCGTGTCGAGCAAGCTTAAGGAGCAAACTCGCAGGAGAACGGAAGACATCAGAAGGCGGTAGGAGCGCGCACGTGCTGCACCCGCCAACCGCATTGAGCCGCACCGCTTCGTCTTACGAGGTGCATTCAAGTTCTAAGGCCTCCGATTTTTTTTCTCCGGACTGGAAAGAGATAGAAACATGTGCATTGTTTTAAAAGGAGGCCGCGTTCATCCATCCCAGAGATGGCAGCACCGTACGGCAGATGGAATTTTACCGCCAGCGGCGAGAATGAGAACTGTTTTAAATACTTAAAATGGCGACGTTTTCCTTACTTGAACAGCGTGCAATCATTCGTTTTCTGAATTTGCTTGATGTGAAACCAATTGAAATTCATAGACAGTTGAAGGAGACATGTGGTGATGGAGTTATGGATGTGTCGAAAGTGCGTTCGTGGGTGAGTTATGGATGTGTCGAAAGTGCGTTCGTGGGTGCGACAGTTTAATGAAGGCAGAACATCGTGTGACAACAAACCGAAACAACCTCGGGCTCGCACAAGCCGGTCTGACGACATGTCAGTGGAGAGAATTGTTTTGGGGGATCGCCAGATGACTGTTGAACAGATCGCCTCCAGAGTTGGCATTTCTGTGGGTTCTGTGCACACAATCCTGCATGACGACCTGAAAATGCGAAAAGTATCATCCAGGTGGGTGACACGAATGCTGACGGACGACCACATGGCTGCCTGTGTGGCATGTTGCCAAGCAATCTTGACGCGCAACGACAGCATGAATGGGACTTTCTTTTCGTCGGTTGTGACAATGGGTGACACTCTGCGTGGCCGCACATTCACCAGCCGTGCTGTTATTGCCTTCGCAATTTTCCAGTGGTCAAAACAGACTCCTAAAGAAGCCTTCGCCGCTGCCATGGAATCGTGGCGTCAGCGTTGTGAAAAATGTGTACGTCTGCAGGGCGATTACGTCGAGAAGTAACGCCAGTTTCATCGATTTAGGGTGAGTAGTTAATTAGAAAAAAAATCGGGGGCCTTAGAACTTGAATGCACCTCGTAACAGTGGGTGTAGTGGCTGGTTGCGAAATGGCTGCATTCATCTCGCGACTCTCACTGTGACCCTCGAACGGATCACAGAATCTTGCCGAGGCCGAGGCCCTTCGCAAGTCTTCGAGACCATGATGCCGGACGCAGAAGAAGCCACACCATCTGTCACGGCGTGTGTTCCCTCTGTCGTCCGCGCCGGGGAGTAATGAAGACAGCACAACACATTGCCAGAGTTACTGGCAAAAAGAAGACAAGTCAACTTGAGAACAGCAGTATGACTACACGAAGAAACGCGAGGAAAACTCCACGCAAGCAAAGAGGGATAAGAGGAACAGCAGAAACTGCGTAACCTTAGCAACAAAAACGGATGCTGGCCAATCCTGATAAAGATCCGTTTGTGTATAGCTTGGACTGTCGTGAAGGTTGTCCACCAGCAGTGTGTGTCGTTGCTATACTACTGTAGATGGAAAGTGATTTCAGTCTCATTTTTTATTGCATTGACTGACATTTCCGTCGGTTCTTGTGAGGGTATTTATACATTACAAATGAAAAAACACAGCACTGGTGTAATGTTCCACAGTAATTATTATTTGCTTCACAAACCGGTTTTCGAGTGTTACACCGTCATCAGCTACAAAGATAGGTATATGATAAAGTGAAATTTTGTTCGATCAAAGATTTTAAACCAGTGCATCTACAGAGGATCCCCCTTTCCAGAGATGAGAAATGTTGATGTTAACAATGTCAATGGTAGATTTAACCACAAATGTACATTATTAGACTGGCAGAGATGCATCTTTTTCTTATTTTTTTATTGGCTTCTAGCATACAAACTTTTTAGCCATCACAAATAAATGTACTGACACACTTAAGGTAACATTTTTTCTTAGTCATAAATACTGCTAGAACATACATTCATATATTTTCAGATCAAAATTATTGTAATTAGATTACAAAACAGTCGACTGCTAAAAATTTATTTGTTAATTAAGTTCTTTAGTTAAGTTCAATTCATTTTAGATTTTTATATCTTCTTTCGCTAGAAACCGGGATATGACATCGTATGTACTCCTGGTTGTCTCCGGGAATTGGGATCGTGCAAAGCGGCTGGCAGTGACCACGTCTTAAGAGCTCCTTTAAAAAGTTGACTCTGCCTTTCTCATAGCGTCTACACTGAAATAAGATGTGATTTACATCACCAATTGTTTCCTCTTCAAATTGACAGTAGGGTGTCTCCGATACGCCAATTCTATGTAAGTGGGCAGGGAAAGATCCATGATTGAGACGCATTCTCACAATGGACGTTATAATTTTCCGTGAAAGTTTGAAGTTAGCAAGCCATGTCTGTCTTGGCATGAATGTCTGTATACGTGCATAGCTTTTACCTTTAGTTTGGTGGCTTTCATGCCATTCTTCCTGCCAGGAGAGAATCGCTTGTTGTTTTACTTTTAGGTGGTATTCTGTGTATGGGAGTTTAATGTCCATAGATCTTCCTCTGTTAATCGCATCTTTCGCTATTTGATCATTGTATAGAATGCCGGAATGTGATTTGACCCATACAAACTCTATAATTTGGCCAGTCTTCTTAGCTTTGTGATAATGATCCAGGATGTCGAGGGTGTATTTTCTAGTTATTTTGTCCCAACTCCTATAACTAATGGATTTCAGAACGCTTTGAGAGTCAGTGATTATTACTGCCTTCGATATTTTGAGAGATCTTGCATAATTGATTGGATGCATTTTTTACTGAAGCCTGACATTTGGTGAGGTAAGATGGCGGCGTCAGGAAGTTTGTGTAAAGTACTCCTACGATTTTCTGAAACCAAAGGACGTTGTAACCTTTACGATGTGCTGAAGTCAAGTTCTTCAGCTGAGTAAATATTTGCGTACTAACACATACCTTGTAGAATAGTTATGAGAACATCAAGTTAGCTATACACATGTTTAAAGCTGATTGTATTTTACGTAAGAATACTCAAATGAGTAAAGACACTTATCAACGACAAATGGCACGCTCTACTGATAGGAGTACTTTCATAACGACCGTAATATTCGGAGAAAACTGTTTAAGAACACATCATTAAGCTACGCCTGTTAATACACGATTTACGAACCCCCCTCCCCCTCCTAAAATGTACATAAACTATTTAATCGCTGCCGGTGTTTCAGATAAGTCAAACTGTAATGTAATTATTTAACATTGCATACAGCATAAAAGCAAAAATACGTAAGATGTTTCTAGTTATTCGTGCATTGTGACATGTTCCTTTCCTACTATCTTCTGTCTCCTGTACGAGAAATTATAACCAAACCCGAAGCATGTATTAATCATTTTGTCAAAACTCTAAAGGTTAGCGTTGTTATATCAGTTTAGCCCCATTTCTTAAGATTGTCATATCAGTAAATAAACAGCTGTTTGCACCACCTTTGCGCGCGGCGCCATGTTGCTATACTAAAATACTGGCTTCAGTAACACCGAC
Source organism: Schistocerca cancellata (assembly GCF_023864275.1). Classification (NCBI taxonomy): domain Eukaryota; kingdom Metazoa; phylum Arthropoda; class Insecta; order Orthoptera; family Acrididae; genus Schistocerca; species Schistocerca cancellata. Next base: position 293,189,730 of record NC_064631.1, on the reverse strand, counting down.
AATATTGTACCGGTAATGCCAGTCTAGTAATGTATGTCTGTGGATTTAACATTAACATTTTTATCTCTATAAATGGAGATGTTCTGTAGATGCACTAGTTTAAAATTTTTGATCGAACAAAATTTCACTCCACCCTACTTGTCTTTGTACCTGATGACGGCCTAATAGCCGAAAACCGGTTTGTGAAATAAATGTTGTAGTACATTACACCAGAGTTGTTTGTTCTTTCATAATGATTTTTTAATACAGAAAGGAACCACTGTTAATTCAGGTGCTGCAACCGATAGGTGTCAGCCTTTTTACGTTACTTGTTTTTTTCCGTGTGCCGCAATTGAATTGCGAAAGCTTCCGCAAGAATACATAGGGGTTAATTCAGCCCCATTCCTGCTGCTGACGTTACCTCCTGAACAAAGCATCTCCATGATGAATTAATAAACAGGTAAACACCGTGTAGCTTGCAGCTTGGTGCGTTACTTTAGTCGATTGAGGCCACTTCCGGCTTTCGTACTTCAGTTGTTAGTTTCTTACGCAAACACTTCTCATTAGATCTCTCGGGGGAAACTATTCCAAACGCCGGCCGGTGTGGCCAATCGGTTCTAGGCGCTTCTGTCTGGAACCGTGCGACCGCTACGGTCGCAGGTTCGAATCCTGCCTCGGGCATGGATGTGTGTGATGTCCTTAGGTTAGTTAGGTTTAAGTAGTTCTAAGTTCTAGGGGGACTCACGACCTCAGATGTTAAGTCCCATAGTGCTCAGAGCCATTTGAACCATTCTATTCCAAACGTTCCCCACCCAGAAAAATATCTCGTGGTCACCAGAAATAGTCCACAAACTGCGCTTTTAGTACGTACATATACGTGCACCCTGCAAATCACTGTACAACACGAAACAAATAATATATCAGCTTAAGCTACGCCGTGTCCTGTTCCATTTCCTTTTAAGCGAGGGAAAATGACTGTCTACAAGCCCATTTTCACGCCTTAATCTGTCATCTGTTCTCATGACTCCTACGCGAGATATGATGGGGGTAGTAGAAACATCGCACAATCTTTCTGAAACACTGGTTTTCTAAAATTACCCTACAAGATTGTATGAAAACAGTGTCGCCTTTGTTGTAAAGTTCCACATCTCCAGGAGAGCAAGACTGGTTGTGACCTAGCACGGAAATTCAGTGTACGGTCGTGTTGTCGTGGTGTAGCACTGACAGGGATTATTCTCGTGATAAAATTGCCTCTAACGAAGCTGTGGAGGGTGTAAGATGAAAATTGATGCAGTGTATGCGATTACAAATTTGCTCCATAAGAGAAAGGATGATGTCTCGAACAAATTCGATACTATTGTTCACACTTCAGACGGAAAACATACAAAATTCGTCAAATGCAAAGAGAATGGTTGTATCCTTGTCATAAATGTACGGCAGTTTTGGCAATCTTCTTTACACATGTCCGTACATACAAGACAAGACGCTGTTCCATAAAATCTCTGGCCTGAAGATGGCCGGAAGACTCCGCGCCGAAATAAATTTTAAAAAAATCCGGCAGTTCACCCGAAATTTTATGGCACAATTTGTATGGCGGGAAAGTTTTGAATGTCACAAGACAAGACGTTGTTCATCGTTGTTACGCTAAATCTCAAAGTTCTTGACTGATTTACTTCAGATTTTTACAAGACCCTTTAATAAATGTACGGACAGACGTTTTTTTTAAAATATTGTGTGTGTCAAAAATTTCTAACGTTCGTGACCTATTTACTTCCAATTTTTATGCGATGCTCCAATAACTGTCAGATGGTCAGACGGAGATAGGCAGTATATTTTTTAAATAGCAATATACAGGTTTTCAGTTAAAACCGACTGCGAGGATAATCTGCTGTGTTGTGAAAATGTGCGTTTTGTTGTAATTGTATTAGTTTACGCCTGAGTGGTAAGGGGCGATCTGCAATATTTGAGAGAAGGTAAAGTTCTTAGCCAATACCGCTTGTAAACAATCTTTATTGGTGATTACCGGGGGCAGGAGGACTGAGTGAGGACGGGAAGAGGAGAAAAAGATGGACAAAGTGAGGGGGCAGCAGGACAGAGATAAAGGGAGGAGGAGATTAGCACGTACATCCAATTCCTGTACATATTTGGCGCAGGGTTCGATATATTTTGTGTGGTGTGTGTGTGTGTGTGTGTGTGTGTGTGTGTGTGTGTGTGTGTGTGTGTGGTGGTGGTGGTGGTGGTGGTGGTGTGTGTGTAGTAGCAGTACCGCGAGTCCTCGGCTGTACTTGCGGACTCTTGCACTCGCTCTCCTTTGTAGGCTCGTATAATCAAATTGTAACCGGAAACTGATTCAAGCAGCGAGTTCTCAGTTTAGTAGGCAGCGGCTGGCACTGACGAGTCATGTACGGAGACAGCGAGCTCGAAGATGACGTCATAGGGCCTGCTGGCGATTTTAAGGCGATTATTATACAGACCTCATTTCCGACCGCTAGTCCAGTCGCCCTCGTCGGCTACTTAGTATACTCGTATTCTCCGACGCTTATATTACAGAAAAGTGTGCATAATTGCTACCAGACTGACAATTGAAGGCGACAACATTGTCATTGTTTAATTCTAATAGACTAAATTATTTGAATTTAACAGTGACAATGTTGTTGTTCGTTGTAGGCTTCAGTTGGAAGACAGGTTCGATACAGGTCTCCAGACAAGTCGAACTAGTGAAGCTTTCTTCATCTGCAGCGCACATCCATTTTACATCTACATTCAAGACTTGCTGTCCCTCTACAAAACGTACATCTACAACCTTTATACTGTCACATAAGCTCTTTCCCATCTCCCCCCCCCCCCCCCACCTCAATCCAATTTGATTCATAACCTATTAATCAGTTAATAGATCAACACGACCGCGGGACTGCTACGGTCGCAGGTTCGAATCCTGCCTCGGGCATGGATGTGTGTGATGTCCTTAGGTTAGTTAGGTTTAATTAGTTCTAAGTTCTAGGGGACTGATGACCACAGGTGTTAAGTCCCATAGTGCTCAAAGCCATCAACACGATTAATACTCAGCATTAATTTGTAAAAGCAAATTTCAGAAGTTTCTATTCTCGTAAGTATTAATTTTCGCGTATGTTTCACTTCCATATAAGGCTACACAAAAAGTATTCCCAAAAAGACTTCGTAACACTTCAGTTTATATTCTGTGTTAACATATTGCTGTCTTTCAGAAAACTTTTCCCTCTATGCCAGTATAGTGTATGTTAAGTTGATCGATCAGCTCCGTAGTCCACAATGGGTAAACGGCGCGGGACATTTGTTTTTGGCTGCGGCCAACGTTACTTAGCTGACTGTAATGTAAGGTAGTCATTGTTGACTGCTGTGTTACTTTATTTCGTTCCCTTTCCTTTCATGGTAATAAGTGTAAGTAACTGTTGGAGTTACGATCTTTATTAACTACGAATAACATTTACACGATCTTTCGCGGAAGCATGAAGGTGCTTATATTGTGGGAGGCAAGCGGGACGGTACTTGTAAGCCACCCCTCTCCTCTCCCCCCCCCCCCCCCGCGCACGCGCTTGCTCCCTCCCCACCCTGTGACATCGGCCAATTTGTAATTAGACTGTACGTTTTATATCCTCTTCTTTCATTGTCAATTAGAAAGACAGTATTTGCTGTTATTGAAAAACATAAAGTCGATTTTCACGTTGCTTGATTTCTCATTCTGGGGTAGAATGATGCCAGTTTCTGTACCGGTCTTAGAGTTGGCAGACATGAGGGATCGATAATGCTGTTAAGACTTGTGCGTGAGTACCGGTAGTGACTCAGAATGGGGAAAGTTGTACCTCGGCACGACAGGCTTCAATAGCAGGATGATTAAAATTTTAATCACAAGCGAATCTTTCGTGTGTCCATAACGCAAATGCCATTTCCACTAGAGAAAAGGTAAGGTTGTGTGCTGGAATACCGTAAAGAATATTTTAGGCGTTGACCTGGAAAGGTTTTCTCACTCGTCGCACTTTGCTAAGATTCGCGAATGTAGCGACGATGTGTTGCACGTGCAATTGTTAACTAACGGTGCAAACGTGTAAGTTATAGGATGATATTCGCTGTCGGTAAAAGGTGAAAAAGATGCCAACACACATGGGCGACCGCAGAAATTTATCTAAAAGGGGGCAGAATTCTAAAAGTAACTTTTTTATATAACGGAAAGTATTAGCTGCGAGGCCAGAAAAACATATGGTTCCTGGAGGGGGCAGCAACATCCTCGGTACTTGCAGGGGCAACAATCTGGTGACTGACTGATTTGGGCTTGTAGCATTAGCCGGCATATCCTTGCTCTGCTAGTACTGCAACGGCTGAAAGCTGCTGGAAACGGTAGCCCTTATTTATTTTCCTAGATCGTGCATCTCCACTGTGTGGCTTAATGACAGCATCCTCTTGGATAAAATAGTCCCCAGGAAAATCTATTCGGGTCTCCTGTCGTGTACTGAACCGGAGGGTATGGTTACCCAGAAATACAAAACGCATTATGTGGTTCGGAGTGTGGAATCTTAGTTCCCTTAATCGGGTAGGTGGGTTAGAGAATGTAAAAAGGAAGTGGATAGTTTCAAGTTAGATTTAGTGGGAATTAGCGAAGAGCGGTGGCAGAAAGAACAGGGCTTATGCTCAGGTGAGTACAGAGTTATCAACACGAAATGGAATAGGAGAAATGCAGGAGCTGACTTAATAATGCATAAGAAAATAGAAATGCGGGTAAGCTATCAGCGACAGTCAACCCATTACTGTAGCCAGGGTAGATATTAAGCCAACACCCACCACAATAGTAGTTTATATGCCAACTAGCCCCGCAGATGAAGAGATTGAACGAATGTCTGATGCGATAAGCGAAATTATTCAGGTAGTTAAGGGAGACGAGAACTAAATTGATAGGAAGACTGTCATATATTTTGATACTCGCAAATTCGTGTATCAAAAGCTTAAGCATACTTTCCTTTACCCTAGACTCATAAAATTTGACAAGAAGCAAGGTTTAACAGTACAGGTGATCGAAAAAATCCTGTTAATTTGTAATTATAGGACTAGGAGAAAAAAATGGATTTGTTATTAGACTGTCAGTCCGCCTGTCTGTTCAGATGCCTTTTTCTCGGGAACGGGTAGAAGTATAAAGTTGAAATTTGTCACATACTAAGGTCTTTGGTCCGTTGGTGTTGTAAAAAATGTTAAACAACCGAAAGAGACTGCCATTCATGCCACATATTTTGATACTCGTAAACTCATTCATTCATTAAAACCTATAGGGTACTTCCCGGTGACGGAGAATCATGAAATTTGGCAAGATGCAAGAAATTGACAGTTAAGGTAAAAGAAGAAATCACAAAAATATTCTTTTGTCACTGGTTGTGAAACTTGAAATAAACACATTGCCAGGGCCGGTATCGTGGAAGTATCAACGTCTATAACAGACAAAAGTCATCAATATTCTCGATTCCCGGGATAGATGAACTGTCTATACACATAATTAAGTTTTTGCAGAATCCTCAGTGAGCGAGTCCTACACTAACATGGCAAATTTCTTCCCCACATTCATCTAGTGGAATGCTGGGCCGGGGCTGCAAAAACGACCTGTAAAATGTAGCTAAAAAAATCTTTCCCCACACTTAGTTATGCCCACCAACATAAAAAAAATAGAAGTCCCGAAAATCCTACAGCACTTTAAATTGCATGATCAGGTATGAAGCCGGCCGTTGTGACCGAACGGTTCTTGGCGCTTCAGTCCGGAACCGCGCTGCTGCTACGATCGCAGGTTCGAATCCTGCCTCGGGCATGGATGTGTGTGATGCCCTCAGGTTAGTTAAGTTTAAGTAGTTCTAAGTTCTAGGGGACTGATGACTTCAGATGTTAAGTCCCATAGTGCTCAGAGCCGAAAGCCGATGTTTACAGTTTTACTGTTTCTCCAATAGGACGAGTATAATCACAGCCTGGGTTTTTTTTTTTTTTTTTTTTTTTTTTTTTTTACATCTATCAGAAATTCTGTTCGTTGTCACCGATGTATTAGATTGGTGGAAAAGTTCGTGGCGTTTTTGTTTTTCGTGTTGGTATTAGAGTTGCTATGAGTCTGTTAGTGGAGTCTCATTTTTTATTTGTACTTCACTGTTGCAATTTGTTTGCATATTGTTATTTGTCATTACAAGTGGAGACATCGGAACAGTCCTGAAGTGGTGGTGGTGGTGGTAGTTAGTGTTTAACGTCCCGTCGACAACGAGGTCATTAGAGACGGAGCGCAAGCTCGGGTTGGGGAAGGATTGGGAAGAAAATCACGGAAAACCAAAATCAGGATGGCCGGAGACGGGATTGAACCGTCGTCCTCCAGAATGCGAGTCCAGTGTGCTAACCACTGCGCCACCTCGCTCGTTGACAGTCCTGAAGTATTCTGTGTTCAGTAGAGGGGTGATAGCAGCGGAGGCAGCCAGAAACTTTTTGTTGTGTATGGGGATAATGTCAGTGGGCAGAGCACGCAAAGAAAATGGTTTTCTCGTTCCAGGGAGGATCGTTTTGACATTAGTGAATCTCTACGTCCAGGAAGACCTTCGGTGTTTGAAGAAAATCGTTTAAACGCATTAATCCAAAATTATCCACATCAATGTAATTGACAAGTGACAAATGTGATTAACTGTGATCATTTCACCATAGTGCGACGTCGTCATGCAATGTGGAAGGTTCTGAAGTAGGGTGTGCCGGTACCACATGCTCTAAGCCATAATCACAAAAATCAGCGGGTGGCCGTATGTAAATCTCTGCTTGTCCTTCAACTACTGGCCCGTGAACAACACCGACCATTCCTATCATGTAACGTTACTGGTGACAAGAAATGGCGTCTTTATGCTAACACAATTAAAAGAAAGCAATGATTAAGCCCGAACAAAGCAGCAATTCAACCTGCGCGTATCCATAAAAGATGGTGTGCAGAACAGCGACTCGACTGTGTGCGGTACTACGAATTGCTACCCCGAGGTGTAACCATCACTGCTAACATTTATTGTCAACAACAGAGACATCTTGCAGAAACATTCCAACAACAGCGACCACGAAGACTGCGTGAAGTGATGCTACTCCACGATAACGCCCACGCGCTTTCTGCTAGACCGACGAAAAATACTAGACAGGAGTACAGTCGCGGAACTTCCTAGCGTTGGCAGACATTTAAACAGAGAAGTAGAATATGTTATAATGACTTCAGTCTCTGCGATGTATGTGTGTTTATTCAAATTGTATCAACACAATAATAATACAAAATGATGTACTTCGCTTTACTAATTATGTATGTTTACCTTTTTGTGCTTCAAAGAAATTTACTGTCCGTGATACCTGACAACAGCAGATCAGATGAGGTGTAATCTGAGTGACTGCGGGAACTACGGAACTCCTATAAGTCGAACTGTCAGGAACGCGGCGCGGCGATCGCGCGAAAATATCACAGTCGACAGTGGTTGAATTTTCCTCCCTTGTGCGCCGAGCGTAGACGCGCGGTGCGAGGAAGCGGACGCGATCAATTGGTTAATTTTCTCGCAAAGTTAACGTGGTCTGCTGTTTGTGTTTAAACTTACAACGTCTGAAATTTTTATAAGCGCTGTTCAAGTTGTGGGTCATGAGAAATAAAGGTTATGGTAAGTGGTCGATATAGTGTTGAATGGGAGGAAATTAGCAACATGATTGGTACTACAAATAACACATTTATTGAGCAGCGTGTTTTACATTCTTCGTATAAGATTTTGTTCAAAACGTAATTTAAAGTTTTCATCACTTGTACGGCTGCTCGAGACGAAGCATTACATGGAGGTGACAAAAGCCGTGGGATAGCGGTATGTACACATCCAGATGGCGGTAGTGTCGCGTACACAAAGTATAAAACGGCAGTGCATTGGCGGAGCTGTCATTTGTACTTAAGTGATTCATGTGAAAAGGTTTCTGATGTGATTATGGCCGCTTGACGGAGTTAAGACTTTGAACGCAAAATGGTAGGTGGAGCTAACGCACGGGACATTTCATTTCGGGAATCATTAGGGAATTCAGTATTCCGAGATCCACAGTGTCAAGAGTGTGCCGAGAATGCCAAATTTCAAGCATTACTCCTCACCAAGGACTGCACTGTGGCCGACGGCCTCCACTTAACGACTGAGAGCAACGTAGAGTTGTCAGTGCTAACAGACAATCAACACTGCTTGAAATAACCGCAGAAATCATTGTGGGAAGTTGACAAACATATCCATTAGGACAGAGCGGCGAAATTTGGCGTTAATGGACAGTGGATAACCGACGCGAGTGCCTTTGCAAACAGCTCGACATCGCCTGCAGCGCCTCTTCTGGGATCGTGGCCGTGTAGATTGGACCCTGTTCCCCTCCACATGTAGCAGCAGACGACGGGCTACGCTGACCGAAAACCAGCGATCACCGAAGCTCCTGCGGGCCAAGGTACCACCGCATCTCCCCAGCACCCTCGGTGGTCACTTACAGTGCAGATAGACCAGACTGTGCCACACTTTCGGGAGCCACACATGTGAACCGTCGCGTCGCTCGACCAGTCTTCGTTTCCGCTTCGACGAGACATCATCTCCCCGCCGTGCTCTCGGCAGCTAGTCCCGCCGCAACGCCACGTAGCTCGCTTCGTTAACGCACGTCGTCGGAGTTCGCGCTGACAGCAGGGTTTCGCATTCGCATCCAGTTTCGTGTGGCCGTGTTTTTTGAATTGGAGAAAGCCTACGAAATTTGCCGGACTCGTATCCTCCGTACTCTATACATGGGTGCTTCCAAGGCCACCTGCCACATTTTGTTCAGGAATGTTTAAAAGAGTTTTCAAGGTATGTGTGGGTTCGGCCTTGTCGGACACCATAATCCAGGAGAACAGGGTGTCTCAAGGCTCCGTCCGAAGCGTGGTCCTCTTTGCTGTAGTCATTAACGCTATTATGGTCTGTCTCCCGTCAGGCATCTCGAGCTCCCTTTTCATCGACCACTTGGAGATCTACGATGGTGGTTTGAAAAGTTCTCGGAATTACCACGAGAGGTCTGCACTAACGCAACCAGTTGTTCACGTTATATTCATTGGACTGTTGCCTGTAAATATGTGCCACGTCAGTGCTCTTGGAAGAGAGCTGTGGCGGTGACGTGGCTCTGTTGTTGTTGTTCCCGTATAGTGATATGCGAAGATGGAAAAATCGAGATTCGAGTAGTAATTAAGTACTTCGTAAAGAAAGGTATGAAAGGAAAGGACGTTCATGCCTATTTCCAGAACACATTGAGGGACTTTGCTCCTTCATATTCCACTGTTGCCAAGTGGACAAATGAATTTAAATTTGGTCGGAAGAGCTTAAATGATGATCCGCGCAGTGGTCGTCCACTACTCCAGAAATCATTGCAGAAGGGCACAAAATGGTCATGGAAGATCGCCGATTCAGAGTGGGTGAAATTGCTCCCGCTTGCCAGATTGTCATCTGAAAGGGTATATCACATTTTAACTGAAGAATTAGACATGAAAAAATTATCTGCAAGATGGGTGCCGCGACTCTTGACGCTGTATCAATGTACGCCCGCACTCACGTGCCGTCGCCATGGCAGAATTACACGAACTAAGTCATGAATTGAATTGTTGCCACACCCGCCTTATTCACTTGATATGGCTCCGTGAGACTTACATGTCTTCCTAAAACTGAAAATTTTTCTTGGTGGACGAAGATTCACTTCAAACGAAGAATTTATAGAGTTGACAACTATTTTGCAGGCCCGCAGGAAACTCATTTTGAGATGGGTTCAACGCACTGGAACATCGTTGGACCAAGTGCATTCATCTACAAGGAGACTACATTAAAAAATAAAAAAGTTTCATTGATGTAAATACTTTTTTTCTGTTGCGTTCCGACAACTTTTCCAACCACCCTCGTATTGCAGTTCACTGATTTGTCCCCTTCAGGGACGTCTTCAGCGATGTCTTTACTAGCATCGACAATGTCTAAACTTTTCCATGTCAAAAACAGATTGTATGAATTTCTGGCGGTGCATGGGTTTCGTCCACCGTCTTTACATCTTGAGCCTGTTGCTCTTATATTCGCCGAAACTACGAAATCCCTGTGCCTCATGCATGATAGGAAATATTCTTGATCCATCCATGCGTCTTAGGTGGCCGAATTCTGTACCTGGCACCACTGTCCCATGTCGTAAGCGGAACTTCGTGGAGAGCTGATTGGACCACCCAACTCCGTTTATACCGATCCCTTGTCCGTTCTAAACAAGACTGTTGGTGTTTCTTTTATTCATCTGCACGTCCTTCCATCTTACGCAGTCTTCATACAATCCACCATCATTGAATCTGTTTAGCCACCAGCACCTTTAATACTAGCCCAGCTGAGTCTCTGTGCAGAAGCTATCGAACTACCACTGTCATACCATCGAGATGTCCTCCTCAACGGATACGCACACAGTTTGTCCTCCATGCCTGGCCACCCACCGTATGCCCTTTTTTCGATGACTCACTTAACTGCCAGTATGGGCGCGCCATTCTTCTGTTACCTCCCGGAGTTCGGTTTCATCTGCTGCTTGGGGAGCCTGACTTCACGCTACCTGCAACGTTCCCAGTGACTGTGAACCCTTCACCACTTTGGCGTCGTGCGGCGGCCCATATTGATCATCTTAGACTTCTCCACTTCCCAAGGACACTACTCTGGATTCGATGTATCTGTGTAAGTTTCTCGACTTTCGCACGCAACTTAGGGATAGCAACTTCATGTGCAGTGCCGGGTGTGCCTTCGTCATTGGCACCGAGCATTTTCGGTATTGGATTTCAGAACATTGCTCAATTTTCACAACAGAGCTCTTCATCCTCTCAAGCCACCCAGCACATCTGGCGACACAGGCTTTTTAATTGTCATATGTTACGATTCTTTGTGGCCTTCAGAGCCTCTGTGTGCTGTAGACAGTCTGTCCCTCAGTGCAACGGGTCGGCAGCTGGTGTGCACTTTCTGTATCTACGTCTACGGTGCGTGGCAGAAGGTACCTACATCTAAAAGTTTCCTTTCCCGTTCTACTCGCAGATAGAGCGAGGGAGAATAGACTGTCTATATGCCTCCTTATGAGCCCTACATTTTTCGTATGTTATCTTCGTGGTCCCTACGCGAAATTTGTTGGCGGCAGTAGGATCGTTCTGCAGTCAACTTCAAATGCCGGTTCTCTGGACTGTGTCAGTAATGTTCTTTGAAATGAATGTCTTCTTCCCTCCAGGGATTCCCAATTGAGCTCCCGAAGCATATCTGTAACACTTGCATGCTGATCGAACCACCTGGTGACAAATCTAACAACTCGCGTCGAATTGCTTCGATGTCTTCCTTCAATCCGACCTCGTGCGGATCCCAAACACTCGAGCAGTACTCGAGAATAGGTCGCACTAGCGTCCCATGTGCGATTTCCTGTACGGATGAAACATTTCCGTAAAATTCTTCCAATAAACCTAAGGCTACCATTCGCCTTCCTACCACAATCCTAATATGATCGTTACCTTTCATATTGCTTCGTAACGTTATGCTGAGATATTTAAATGACGTGACTGTGTCGAGCAGGGCACTACTAATCCGAACATTACAGGTTTATTTTTACTAATCCGCATTAACTTACATTTTTCTATATTAAGAGCCAGCTGCCATTCATCACACCAGCTAGAAATTTTGTCTAGGTCATCTTGTAACAACCTACAGTCAGTTATCTTTGACACTGTCCTGTACACGACAACATCAGCAGTGAACAACCACATATTGCTGCCCACCCTTTCTGCCAGATGATTTGTGTATATACAAAACAGCAACGGTCGTATCACACTTCCCTGGGGCACTCCTATGATATCCCTGCCTCCGATGAGCACTCTCCGTCGAGGACAACATACTGGGTTCTATTACTAAGAAGTCTTCGAGCCAGTCACACACATGGGAGCCATTCAGTGTGCACATACATCCGTTAACAGTCTGCAGTGGGGTACTGTATCGGATGCTTTCCAGAAATCTAAAAATATTGAATCTTCATTCATACTTCGCAGTATATCATGTGAGAGAAGAGGAAACTGGGTTTCACACGAGCTGTGCTTTCTAAAGCCGTATTCTAATTCAGAATACGCTCTAGAATTCTGCAGCAAACCAATGTTAAGGATATTGGACTGCAATTGTGCGGGTCCATTCTTTTATCCTTATTTTACACATGAATCACCTGCGCTTTTTTCCGGTGGCCTGAGACTTTGCGCTGGTCGAGAGATTCGCTATAAATCCAAGTTAAGAGACCAGTGACGCAGAGTACTTTGGCATCACCTCTGGCCCCCTCTTTTCGGGAACAAGCTCTGGAGAATTAAACCTCTCCCAATGGCTTTTCCGACCTTTCTCGATGCGAGAAGATCATTTTAGGTAGGTTGCGTGGTGGGCATTGTCATTCTAACCATTACCATTTGTTACATGTTGATCCCCCACCACTTCGTGCTCATTACCATCAACCTTTATCGGTTCACCATTTCCTGACCGAATGCCCTTTCTTTAACCGCCTATATTCCATCCACTGTCTGCCTGCTGTCTGAGTTATCGGCCGTTTTATCTAACGACACGCGGGCTGTCGATCGCGTTTTACTTTCTATCCGTCGTAGCAGTTAGGCGAAGGTCATTTAATCTTTGGTTAAGGGCCTCCGCTGTCTCTAGGGCGTATTTTGTGGACCTTTCTTCATGGGAAATTCTTTTATTTAGATCTTTCCTTCCGTCGATTGGGCTTGACGTGTAGTCGCTTTTAAGTTCTATTCCTTATTATTGTTCTAAGGTTATGACATGGGCACTTATGACCTCAGTTGTTTCTCCGCCCTAAAACAAAATAAAAAAGCATCTAATTTCCGTTTTTTTCCGCGGTCCGGTTAACGAGAGAAGTGGTACTGTCTTTCTTGCCGCCTTCCCGAGCCTGCGTTACCTTGAGGGACATTCCTCGAGTGCGACTGGACGAGGTCTGATGTCGTACGCCTGGTTCGTCCCACCGGTATCAGCACCTGGATTACTGTGTGCAGTGTAGTGTACTTTAGTGGGGTGAAGTTCAATGAGAGCTTGGAGTAGCAGGCGGGTATATTACCGTTCCATCCCCTGCCGTTTCGGCACCTCTTTACCGCCAAGAGCGGCAGTGAAACGAGTTTTCTCTCCAACCGTGCTGGGTCCCTTGACCGCCAGATAAGTCCGTCTCACTGACTCCCCCCCCCCCCCCCCCATTCCCTTTTTCCCGTGGATACGTAAGACGTGCGTACGGACGTCGTTCCAACGAAACCCTGTGTTAACGGCTCCCTTTTCGGCACTTGTCTCCTCGTACCGCCAGACGATGTCGAACAAAGTACTGTATCATAGTTCGCTCTCTTCAGAGACTCCGCTTCGAACGTGGACCTCTCCGCCCCCTACCCCTCTTGATTAAGAGGTTGTAAAGTTAAATTTTGTTGTCTCGTTATTTATTGTTGTTCGTACTAATCAGCGTCTCTATAAACCAGTTTGCTCTTCAGAGCATAGAAGGGAAGTTTAAATCGTTCCTTCACCTCAATGTGTCTGCAAGGGACTTCGAACGTCTTCTTGGGTCGCTGCTACGTACGGTTGCTGCACTAAGACGGCGATAGATCTGACACGATACTAGGAGCTATCCCGTGACTTCTATCGCCTCAGTGTATATCTCGGTTCTAAATTGTCTTCGCGTGTTCGTGATATATTTCGAGATACAATCCGGAAAAATGCGATCTCAACCTCATTTATTGATTCGATATAACAGATGACGTGGTGCAATGAAGTTATAGCTTTCACAATATGTTTTCTACAAAGGTTTAGATAGATTTACGCAGAGTTCTAAATTTGGATGTTAACATAACCAAAAGAATATTCTATCACAATTCTTGCCCAACATAAGATTGTTGTATCTAACGTTAGCGTCACCTACAGTCGTTGACCTTTCTGGAAAAGGCCTCCTTAAATATTCATTTAGCGGTAACGCTGCATCCCATAGGAAAATGTATGGACAATCGATAGAGGCAAAAATTCTTAAAGTCCTTCTACATTTCTGTTGCTTATTGAAAAGTGCAGTCATTAAAAAAACATCTGCGTTGTTCTCTTTGCCGTAGTAACCTAAATTCATCGTACGAACGTATAATTTGCATCAATGACAGCTAATAATCCAATCGAAAAGGAGAATTTGTAGCAATAATATACTGAACTAGATTTACTGGGGTTCTTCCTGCGAATGTTTTTTTCCCATCAGTACTCTGAAGACAGTTACGGGATTTGCCATCTGTCCTTAAAACATAGTGCTAATTTTTTAAGGTCATCTTCTGTAGGTTCGGACAAGTGCTTTGTTAACAATGTTGTAGATACAACTTTACAACGATTGTGGAAACAGACGTTTTTGATATTCTGAAAGAAAAAGCGAGTTCGCAAAGTGGATTATATGAATTAAATTGCATAACAGATTCTATAGCGTCCACGATACAATCAGACGTTGTAGGTAACATTTGAGCATGCTCCTTGAGTAGCGAAGTTTGACATTTCGGTTCTTTGTGAAAGTGGTTATATTCTCTATGAATATGCCTTTCGAAATAAATATTAGAAAGAACCGGATTGGAATTCGGCCTTATGGAAGACAACGTTTTAGTTTTATTCGGTAAAGCGTTAGTGTGTTGAATGTAGTAGGAGAAATGGATGTAAGGTAAAGAATATAAGAGATATTTGACATTGAAGAAATATTCCCCCTAGTTTGCTGTAGCTTAAAAGTGGACTGGCTAAATTTGAGGATGGCCGTGTATCTATTGAAGATGAAGTACGTACAAACACTCGTACGTCTTAAGAAATTCACAATGTCTTGAAGGCAGTCGATTGAAGGTACGACGCCGCTGACATCGCTAAGATCGCGACAGGTCGTGTCCTCATTTTACATGAGTGTTCAGATATGACAAAGAATCCCAATCAACGGGAGTGTTAATCATAGACTAGAACGGCACTTGAATTACTCTTTCAAGACTGTATCAACTTGGTTAAGAGTTTTTGGCGAGTTTCTCCGGCGTTCGTAACAGTATACGGAATGTGAATTAATCATTACAGTCCAGAAATTAAACAAAATTCGGGAGAAGAAAATGACATAAAATGAAATCACCTGAAAGATGACAAAAATATTCAGTTTGCATAAAGTACCTTTGCTGAGACTATTATAGTGTGGTGGTCACAGCCTAACTCCACTCGATTAGAACCATTAATGAAGAGTATTACACTTCATCACTGACCAGTTTCAAAGTTGCCATTCAGGCTCAAAGTGAAAAGTTTCGCAAAGAAGAAAAATTATGTTCCATCACGACAACACGCCCTCGCAGATGTCTCAAGTAATACTCTCAGAACTCCATGACTTTCACATCGAAATGATGCCACAACTGCCTTATTCGCCAACTTTGAGGCCATGGGTTTACTTCTTGTTCGCAAAAGTAACGGCTAGGTGGACGAATATTTGCGTCAAATGATGCAGAAGCTTAAAAAAAACGCATATTTTAATCAGGTGGACAGTTCGAGCTTACCAAAAAATTTGGAGAACGGTCGAGTAATATTTATTTACAAGATTACAATGTTTTTTTCACATTGTTTTCCTTTTTAGGGAATGTGAAGATGAAAAAGACCAAATTTATTGCTGTCCTGATAAGCCCTGAAACGGCAAAGTTTACAGTTTTATCTTTGTAACTAATGTAGTTTTTAGTGAACCATCACAATAAGCCAAATAAAACACACATGTTATCGTTTTTAGGCCTAAACAGAAAACCAGTCTGTTTTGTACAATATTTTTTAAAAATAAAACGAGACCCACTAAAGATTATTTGGGAAAAGGCGGAGCTTTTAAAAACTCAATGTTTGTTGTCTTCCAGTCACCTTCATAAAAGACTTATCAAAAAGAAATTTGCGATGCCTTCTCGCTTTTTGGTTTGAAAGCTTGCGCCGCTTCGTTTATTTTTATGGAAAGTATAGAAAATACGGTGACAAAAATCAGGCAACCGTTGGTTCGGTGAATCTTTTATGTTTACTGCCGTAATGAATGTTGGGGGAAGCAGTAGCTTTCAGCTGACCGATGCGAGTAATAGGTCATTCGAGGACAGATTGGCGCTGGTCGACCCTGAACCGGATCAATACGAGCGTGAGTCATCACAGACTCTAAAAGTTGGGAGTTTGTAGCGCGCCTTACTGCTTACTCCGTGCTCCGGCGCTGCGTGGAATCGACCGCCGTCTTGTTTAATGTCGTCACCGGTCGTTCTCGCATTTCGGCTTTGGATTCATTTACATTTCGCCTGTGTATTTCGTTGCTTGTGCATCTATGACCGTTCGACAATTTCAATGATTTTATTGTTTTAGGCGATCGTGTACAATAACTTTATAAACAGTCAGTTTAAGAAAATACTAAGTAGACAGATGATACACTAGAATCAGTAAATCAGAAATTACTGCCATGGGAATATCTTTTCTCTCGTCATATCCCAATGAAAAAGTTAAAAATTTTACGGAATAGTAGAAACGACTGGTTCATGGTTTTTATTTTATCTGAATGGCAGAAAGTAATGTATATCACTTCTATGAAAATCGCATAATAGCAGTCTCTCACAATTTGAAGTAGTCAGACATGCTATACCATAAGGTTAGGCTTTGGGTCCTCTGTTGTTGATAATTCTTCCGGGTTATATGGCCGTGGTCCATGGAATTCTTCTATTCCTAACGTTTCGTCCAATACTACGTTGGACATCCTCAGAGGTATGGCTCTGGTCCTGCTGAGTCCTGCCGACTGACGAGTCGGAGAGCGGCCTAAATACCCAGGAAAGTGGGCCGCGCTGCAGAATATATTGGGGCATCAAGGATTGCCCAGTCTGAGAATAGAATTTCAAGCCATGCGGCTACGCCTTCAATAATAAAAATTGGCATTAAAACAATAGCGTTTTGGTTGTCATATTTTTTTCTGCTTTTAAATGATTTAAAAGTACATTAGCTGTATTGTATTTTTTATTTTTTGTTTATTTATATATATTTTTAATTTTTTTATTTATTTTTTCTTCCATTCGCTCTCACACTCACACAATATATACGTTGTACTCACACATACATATTACAGTTAACACATTCTCACACTCATTCGTTCACCTTTTTGATAAAATAATAATAATAATAAATAATAAATAAATGAATAAATAAATAAATAATAAATACAATAACATAATTTTAAGATTAAAATAAAATAAAAATTAAAAGTAAAATTATTAAAATTGTTAAAATTATTAAAATTATATAATAATATATACACAAGATGTGTAGTCTTGTTATTCGCGTAGGTCATCGGGCCATATGGTGGAGGCCAAGTAGTGCACCCTGTGTCCAAGTTGTCGTACAAGTTCGTTATCTGACTGTTGTGTGTTTTCATAGAAGGCTTTTGCAGTGGTTCTGAATCGGTCTTTCAAATAGGGTACCCCTGCGAGTTGGTGAAGTTCATTCGTTGGGAACCAGTATGGCAGATGGAGTGATCTTTTCAGAGCACGATTCTGAATTCTTTGTAGCCGTTGTATGTGGGTTGGAGCAGCATTGCCCCACACGACAGCAGCGTAGTCTAAGATTGGTCGCACCAGTGTAAGGTACAATATCACCCCCAGTCTTGATGGTAGTGTTGACGTTGGATTTAATAATGGGTAGAGCTGTACCATTCTTCTCCTGGCTTTCTCTCGAATATCCTCTGTATGAGGTTGCCATGTCAATAGCCTATCAAGGGTCACGCCTAAGTATTTTGCGGTTTTTGACCACGAGACTGGGGTGCCCCTTATCTCAATGGGCTGGATGTTACGTGGAAGTGGTCTTTTACAAATTGCTATTGCCTGCGTCTTTGTGGCGTTGAAAGACAGTCGCCATTTCGTTGCCCATTCACTCAGCTTATTACATGCTTGTTTCAATCTTGCCTGGAGGTGTGCAGCATTCATACTTCTGGAGTAAATGGCTGTATCATCGGCGTATAAAGATAGATGTGTTCTGGCCGTCGATGGTAGGTCGGACGTATACAAGATGTATAACAGTGGTCCCAGAACACTGCCCTGAGGTACTCCTGCTTTGATTGGTCTGGCGGACGATATACCATCTTGAGTGCGGACATGAAATGTCCAGTTTTCTAGATAACTCTTCAGGAGTGTTGCGTGTGACACGGGGACCCCTATATCTAGGAGTTTATACAGGAGTCCCTCGTGCCACACGCAATCAAAGGCACGAGAAACATCCAGAAATACAGCCCCGAAGAATTACTTCCTTTCCTTGGCGCTGAATGCTTCCTCAACTAGGCGTAGTAGCTGCTGGGTGGTGGAAAGGCCTCGGCGAAAGCCGAACTGGACGTCTGGTATCAGATGCTCTGCTTCCACATGCTGTTGAAGTCTCTTTATGTATAAACGTTCAAAAAGTTTCGATATGGCTGGTAAAAGACTGATTGGTCTGTAGCTAGCAGGTGATAGAGGGTCCTTTCCTGCCTTCGGTATGGCGACGACCTCTGCATGTTTCCATGTGAGGGGGAAGTCGCCAGTTGCCAGGATCTCATGGAACGCGGCCGCTATTAATGGTACTGCAGTAGGTGGTAATTGCTTCAACAGCTCATTTGGTAGGCCTGGTCCTCCAGCCTTCTTTCTGTTTAATTCTTTGAGCTGTTTTGTAACTTCTGCTGTCGTGATCGGTTTAATATGGTCTTCTTCGGCTCTATTGGCGAGGAATCTTGGAAGTCTCTCGTTGACTAGGCCAATGTGGTCTGCGTCGGCAGGGTCATTCATTGGTGTGAAGTTTTTTGCGAATACATGTGCCAAAGCATTTGCTTTGGCATCTGGTTCGCTAATTATATGGTTGCCCACATGTAGTGGGGGTAACTTCTGTCCACTTCTTAGTAGAGACTCAATCTTCCAGGCCGATTGGTCTTGTAATTGTAGCAGTGCAACCTTATCTGCCCAGACTTGGTTCCTGTGTTTTTCTACTTCTGCCTTAATTTCTAGTTGCAGTCGATTTACTAGGCGCTTTGTGACTCGCGCGTTGCCTGCCATTCTCTGAATACTCGGTTTTTTCCCCTGATGGCTGCTATTATAGGTGGAGGCAGTTAGTGAGTTTTTGGTGGTGTAGGCGGTCTCGGAGGTGTAGCTTCTGTTGCAGCGGCTAGTGCTTTAGATGTTAGGTATAATAGAGTGGCTTCTGCTCCTGCTGTCTCTGGGTCTGGTGTATCCAGAAGGTCTCTTTCAAGCAGTTGGCGATATATTTCCCAGCTGATTCCTCGAATATCAAGATAGTGCCTAGGCGGTTTATTGATGCCGACGAGGTCGACATCAAAAATGACAGGTTCGTGGTCAGATGTAAGGGTCCTTCTGGTAGTGGCAGTAACACCATTATGATGGCTATATCCAGTACGTCACTCTAGCCTCTGTTCGGAAAGCAAGTGGAGTCGAATGGTCCCACGATGATGGCGTGGTTTCTTTCTGCAACTCGCAGGAGACGACGTCCGCTGATGTTAGTGATGCGGCTATTCCAGTTAGTATTTTTGGCATTAAGGTCACCAGCAAGAAAAAGATTTCCTTGTTGTGACAGTAGCACCTCAAAGTCTGCTGCGATGAATTGTATGCGGCCTCTTGATGTCTGGACTGCACCGAGGTGGCTTCTACTGTGGCTAATGCTGGAAGTAGCAGTTGGTGATGCATCAAGGAATTTCTTACATAGACTGCTGTTCCTGCACCAGCAGTCGGCCGGTCCGTCCGGAAACAGCTGTAGTTGGCGACTCGTACTTGGATGTCGGGTTTCAAGTGTGTCTCGGTGACCAGGCACGCGTCGATTCTTTCATCTTGGAGGAATTGACGGGGCTCTTCTACTTGATTGCGAATTCCATTGGCGTTCCATGTGCACACAGTTAGCCCAAATCTAGCTGCCATATTGGGTGGTGGAGGTTGGCTTTGGAATGGCCTGTACGGCAACTTGAACTGCAGCAGAAATCTGTTGCGGAATAGTAGCCATGATAGCCTGAAGGACATCAGTAATAGCTTTCGTCATGACTTGCATGACTGAGGTCAGATTGAACTCTTGGCGGGAAGTGTTGTGTTGTGCCTGAGCTGTTGGCGGTCCGGCACTGATTATGTGCTGCCGAGATGCAGCAATGGTCGGAGGAGGTGGAGCTGCGCGTTGGGGAATAAACTGAGTACGCCTATGGTGGTGTAGGTTGATTCTCTGTATGCCTGCAGTGGAGGCATTGGCGTTAGAGGATGAAGCATTATTGGTGTTGGTTGTTGCTAAATTTGTATTTTTCCTGGCAGCTGCAATAGCAGCAAAAGTGAGACCCTGGCGAGTGGTTGCCTTTTGTCTAGTCCTATAGGCTTTAATGTCTTCGCAGCCAAGGTAGCTAGCAGGATGAGCTTTGTTGCAACGGACACATGTGGGAGTAGTGTCTTTGTCCTTAGGGCAATCTTTGGAAGTTTGTTCTTGGCCACACTTCACGCACTTGAAGGGCATTGGACAGTGTCCGGCTACATGGCCAATGCCTTGTCATCGATAGCAGATGGTGGGGCCACGTTTGCCCACGAGGTTCCTCAATTGTGACGTCTGTGTTGGCTATGATCTTTATTGTCAGTAATTTTCGGTTATCTGGTGTGTTGGTGAGCACTACCATAGAGAGGGGGGGTGTCTTTATGAGTTCTAGGCGATTGTAGTCTGGAGATTGACCTGGGGACAATTCCGATGGCTTCCGGTTCTTCCCTCAGATCGTCGCACGAGAATCTGAAGGGAAACCCTCGAATGACTTTTTTGATGGGCTTGTAAGGCGAATAGGTATAAAATCCCCATTGCCTTTTTGAGATTTCCTCTGTGACTTTCATAAAATCCATAGAAGTTGCGGTTTTTAAGCTTATAGAGGTCTTTACCAGGTGTTCTGAATTGGAAAGGGTTTGCTAAGAAGGCCCTTAATAGTTTGCAACAGTATTTTATACGCCTCCTTGAATTCAATGATGATGGGAGGAGGTTTCTGTGCTTTTGTAGAAGTCTGGGCCGTGGTGGCCAGGGTGTCACTTTGGTCGGTTGGTTCGGCGTCCATAGCCGCGAAAGAGTTGTTTGTTGATGTAGGAGCAGCACTCGTAATCTTTCGGGCAGGAGCCGTCCGAGTAGCTGGAATGAATCCCTCCTCATCGGCGATGGGGCGGGACTTCTTGTGTCGGTTTTCGCTAGCTGACGAGTTCGGGGTTGTCTCGTCCGTCTTTTTCCTCTTGGTAGGTCCAGGAAGTTCTTCTGTTGGCGTAGAACACATGATAGTCGTTGGCATCAAGTCGGTAAGAAGCTTCAAACTTTCATTTGGATCTTGCTCGGCTTGATTGGACGTTGCATTGCCAGTGCGATGTAAGTCAGTGTCTCTCTTGGCGTCGAGTTCTTGCTTCTTCTTCGAAGCCTCGGACGAGCGGGGCGCCTTTCGCGTGTCAGACATAGTGCCAATAAAGGCGAAGACATTTGCTCATAGAGGAAGGAAAGCTAGCCTTGACCTCTGCGAGCGCGGGCTTGTCCCATGCGAAGGGGGCCCTGACTCTCCTCACTATCGGTCTGTAGGTGCGCAGTGTTTTATTCCTGAAGAAAGCACTGCACAACCAACAGGTACAGGAACACACGAGGAAAGTGGGCATGGTCTAGCTTGCACATAGTAGCACGTAGTAGCAGAGAGAAAACTAGTCGCAGATAAAATGTAACTATCGATAATAGTCCGTCATAGATAAAAAGCACCTGTTGATTCTGTAACGCCACTGTCCATATCTCGCTTAATTTCAAAGCCTCTTCTTTTCTATTAAAATTATCTTCATGTTTATAAATTTCAATAGCCTCCCTATACAGTCGTGGATAATAGTTCGTGGTAGCGCTTAAAACTGCAGTTCCAGAAAACTTAACTACATGGTCACCTGACTGAAGTGCATGTTCCTCAACGGCTGATTTATCTATTTTCCCACCGGGAAGGACTATTATCGATAGTTACATTTTATCTTTGACTAGTTTTCTCTCTGCTTCTATGTGCAAGCTAGACCACGCCCACTTTCCTCGGTATTTAGGCCGCTCTCCGACGCCCGACTCATCAGTCAGCAGGACTCAGCAGGACCAGCCATGCCTCTGAGGATGTCCAACGTAGTATTGGACGAAATGTTAGGAACAGAATAATTCCATGGACCACGGCCATATAACCCGGAAGAATTATCAACAACAGTACCATCCGGTCGCGAAAGCCTTCATTGTATGATTTGGGTCCTATATTGTTCTTCGACTTGCTTTTTCAGAATATGTAAGTTTCGCCCTTTTTGCAGTTGATATAGATATAGGAATAATAATTATATAATAAATGAAATTTTAATATACAATTTTTTAAAACTGGGCTAAAAAGTATAAAATAATTTCTACTAGCCGATACAGATTTTGAGGACTCTGTGGGATTAGGAATCTATATGAGGGCTAGGAGAATTATTTTACACTCTTTAGTCCGATTTAAAAACCTGGTATATTAAACATTTTTTTGTTAAATAATTTTTTGTGCTTTTTAGTCTGTCTGTCTGTGTGTGTGTGTGTGTGTGTGTGTGTGTGTGTGTGCGCATTTTCATGAGATTACAGCAGAGATATGAGAAAATTTAAAATTCATTGCAGTTTCCCTTCACTTTACTCGAATAATATATTGCATCCCCCTCACTACATGTCGGAGGTAAAAATTAAGCTTCTGGAACATAGTAATTTTGTTACTATTTCAGCTTAGCTACGTTATTTTACCTGGAATTATAACACCACCATTCTTCAAGTATATAACTATGTTATAGAATGTATAGATCTGTGAATTATGTAGTATAATCCGTCAACTTCTGTATGCTTATACTTTATTTTTATTAATGTAATAATTTAATCAACTTGTATAGTCCTGTCTGAATTATTGCTGCCAGTCATCAATATTTTTGCGTTATAGATTTGATAAAATTGTGTAGAACTGATATAAATTTTTGTAGTATTCATCCTTTCTGGGAACCACCCCTGACGATCATCCCCTACCTCTCTCCCCGTCCTTTCCTCTAATTTGTTTCGGATTATACATTTCCACTGTCGATAATTCAGCCACTTACCTTCCATATAAACCTCTGACGACGTGCTTCTTGCACTAGAAAGATTTATCACAATATACGTTACGATTTTGCGTGTAACATGACACACGATGTATGGCCTGTGAATCCGCTAGTACTGTAAGACTTTTAAAAAAAGCTTTGAATAAGGCCATTTTTCTAAAAACTGTAGCTACTGCTTCTGTATCACATCAGCTTGGGCAGTAATGTAGATGGCCTATAAAGGCAAACAGAAATCAGCCCTTTCTCCTTCACATGACATCTGTAGGTTCCAACAACCATACTGAGGAAATTACTGTACAGACATGACGTAAACCAATTTTGTTTTCTAGTTTTATTGTAACACTGTATAAAAGATAGGGCGAAATTGCACCTAGTAATATAATCAGTTACCGGTATTCATGCACCCCATGACGTATGAATCTTCAAATTTGTTAATTCCTGGAAGCATTTTTTACTGCATCACTAATGTTTAATTTTGTAGACTACCTGGCTCGCATCATTAAGATGCCCGACAGAAACTTTTGTATTAGTACTTAGTGCTGTAAATTCTTTTAGTATATAAGACGTGACATATGGTGTAAGTCCTTCGCTCCTTTGCTGTTTATAAGATAGCACATCTGATAATAGTGAACATAATGTGCCATGAATATTGCACCAGTAGCTTATCTAATGTTGTCGACTATCCATAGATAGGATTCTAAATATTTGGTAGTACCGTAACAGCTGTGCCTATACTGTAATACGGCAGCTTTTTGTGTGTTTGCTAATGGAAGCAATCGTGTACACACCGGTACTATATCGTTTATGCGCCACAAACGCACAGAAGTAGTTGTTTAACTGTCCACATATACCAGCGATGTAATGAAATGTGAAATGAAGCTTAAAATATGTACGTAACTTGGGTTAGGAAGTATATCTACAGTGTGTCCCACTCGAAAGAGGCTCCACATACATACATTTGCATATAAAGATCAGGAAATGAGATGCACGTGTCATACCTTGTTCCTGGGGAATGACGGCGAATCACAAAAGGTGCTGGAAATGACTACCCTCGACTTGTAAATACAGTTGAACACGACGCTGCAGAGTTTCAAAGTTGCTGCCGGAACCTCTGGTGACAGTTCCTGGATTTCACGGATGATGTTACTTGTAAATCTTCCAAGTTGCGTGGTTTGTTCCTGTAAACTTGCGTTTTAGGCCACCCAGAGGGAAAAGTCAGGTGGTGGTAAATCAGATGACCTCGGAGACCACATATTCTCGAAATCACTCTTCCGAGGAAAAGTTATTCGACCTCAGTCATGGTCACCCGAGACGTGTGGCATATGGTGCTATCCTATTGGTACCAGCCGAGGGTATGTGTTGCATCGTCCAGCTGTTTCACAAATTCCCGAAACATTTCGGTATAAACTGCACTTGTCATAGTAGATTCGAAAAAGATTGGTCCGATGCTGCGAAGCTGTGGTATTGCACAGAACACGCCTATCCTCTGTTAATGGAGGGGTTGTTCGACCAATGTATGTGGATTTTCTTTACGCTACAAACGTGTATTCTGAAAGTTTACGTAGCCAGAGAGGTGGAACCACGCCTCGTCATTGAACCATGCATACTGCAATATTCCTAGTCTCTGAGCAGTAAATTACTGAAACCAATGGCAAAATGTAATGCCTTTGTCTTCGTCATTGCCATTCAGCTACTGAACAACTGTAAACCTGTATGGATACATGCCGGCATTCCGCGAAGTTCTGTGACATGTACTCTGTGACATTAGACTTTCCTGAGATAAACGTCGAACAGACCTTGCAGGAGAGGCCAACCATCGTTGTTTCACGTCATTACGTTTTCTTCCGATAACGGCGAACGTCCTCCCCCCCTCCCATCCCTCCCCCCCCCCCCCCTCCATGAAGATCCAACACCGCTTCACTGCCCTCCATATTGTTCACTAACTTTTGTATGCAGCATTTAGATGGTATATGCTGCTCACCAAACCATTCAAAAAAATTCGCTGACATGTCGTAATGGAATCAGTAATCCAACATTGTTTCTCAAGAAACACGCGCTCTTCGACAGGATAGCGATACATCGTCACTAAATACTGGACACTGAGCTCGAACCACAGCGACCCGCGGAAACACACCTTTGCGTCAAACGACGTTGTAGACTGCGTTGTTGCAATATCAAACGTCACAAATTACATGGTGCAATTTCGGCTGAATTAATACACATGTTTCTGGGGCATCTTCCGAATGGGACACCCTGCATATGCGAGAGCTTGTAGACAGTGTTAATGTGTCAACCAGTGACACTGTTTTATGGAAGTATTAGAGGTGCTTGAAAATCAGCCACGGTTGAAATTGGCTAATAGCGCTGATAATAAAGATGACAGATTAGTTATAACATTCTCAGAAAATTAGATTAGAGCTCACACGGAGTCTCATCAGCAGCCGTTTTTCCGGCAAACTATTCACGAGTGAAACAGGAAAAGGGCGAAGTGGCAGTGGCACACACATTACCCTCTGCACCGGACAAGAAAGCGAGTTCATAATGCATTGCCATACGTTTCTGAGCGATAATTAAAAGTTTAAGTCTCTAGATCATTGGGAAGTGACTTCAAAATCGATTGCAACATGTGTGATGGACAGACAGACAACCTTTTCCTCATGAATGCTAGTACACCCACACACTTCAGTGTGCCACACTAAACTTTCTCAGCCATTGATCTTCGCTTTTGCAGCCCTTGTCTTCTTCCATCCACCTATTGGAGAGTCGCCGATGACCTGTGAGGTAGTAACCACTTCCCGATCTTCCTGTCCATCCCCCAGCGTCACTCCCTGGACGCCTGCCGAGATGAGCTCTCAACAGTGTCGACTGGGGTGCTTTCATCTTTACTGTCGTCATTCGCTCCCCACTACACGGAGATACCGATGAGGCAGTCCAGAATATAACGACAGCCATTATTTCGGCAGCTGATTTAGCGATCGGTTGTTGCTCTTGTCCGTCCCAATGGAAGACAGTACCTTAGTGGTTATCAGATATCGCAGAGACCATTAGGGGTCTTAGGCGAGTTCCATAAGCAGCGTAAGCATGGTGCATCCCTTGGCCACAGCTTCGTGTTGACCTATCAGACTGCGTGGAAGACTCGGTCCCTCCAACTTTTCTCCATCCTTGGCGCATCCTGGAGGTCAGTAGTAGTCTCTACTGATGGCTCAATGGTTGCTGGTCACGTGGTCTTTGCTTACTCACACAGGACATACTGAAGGGCAGCAGTTTGCAAGCTCTCAACCAGTGTTAACATCGCCATCCCTTGGTCGTTGCTATTCAGGATACCCTGTATGCCCTTGAGCAGTGTGTTAGGCTCCTGAGGAATAAACTCACTGATAGCCTGGTCAAACTGGCTACCAGTGAACCTATTCTTGAAATCGGTGTTCCAGAATCAGACTTCCGATCGATATTATGTTGTCAAGTTTTAGGAATCTGGAATATGAAATGGCCCACTTTTTCACCAAAGTAATGGGTGATAAAGGATGCTACAAATATGTGGAGGTCCTCCATGCAGGCCTCTCACAAGGTCTGTATTGTCCTTTGCCAGCTGCGCATCGACCATACTTGGTTGACTCATGGTCACCTCCTCTGTTGCGAGGACCCACCCCACTGGCGTGGTTCCCCTTTTATGGTGGTCCACTTTTGCTGGACTGTCCTACCTTAGCCGCCCTGCGTCGAACTCTTAATCTCCCTGACTCGCCTTGCCTGGTATTAGGAGACGATACCTCATTCCCTGACTTAGTTTCATATTTTATTCATGAACGGGGATTTTCCCACCCTCTCTAAGAGAGGGCCGCTGAACCTTATCTACCCATTGAGGGGTTGGCAGAACACTCTTGTTACCTCCTTTGTCCAGACTGAGCTGCAGCTGTTTGGGCTTGGTGGTCCATCCCTGCCCTCACCCTGCCTGCTGCTCGTTCACTCTCCTTTCTCCCCCCTCCCCCCACCCGTCTTGTGTGGTCTGTTAGAGACTTTAATGTTTTGTTACACTCTTCCCCTGTTCGTGTTGCTAGTCTTTCCTAGGCAACAGTCTGAGTAGGGTACCTCTGGTAGGTGATCGGGGCTTCGGGATGTATGTCCTCTCATTGCACTCTGCTCCCTAGATGAGGCACCTCGCCTGCCTTTCTTCCTCGGTTTTTCCTTCCCCTGGGTTTTGCGTGGTAGGCTTTCTCTGATCTACAGTCATTTAGATCTGCCTGTTCCAGGAAAAAGTCACGGATGACCGAGTAGTTTGGTCCCTTTAATCATCCAACCATACCAGTTCCACTAGACAATGGGCTGGGCCCCCCTCTCTCTCTCTCTCTCTCTCTCTCTCTCTCTCTCTCTCTCTCTCTCTCTCTCTCTCTGGGCGTGGAGAAACTGCTTATACTTCATTTTTTTCTCTGGATTCAAGGCATTGTAAATTCTAAACGAACTGAAAAGTCCACAATTGATTAGATAAAGGATGACTTTTTTTGGTCCACTTCACTGATTTCCTTAGAAAAGGATAGTAATAAAGGTGCTGATCTGCACGGTCTTCTTCTCTAGTGTGGGGCTTTAATAATTTACACACACAGGCTTCAATATATCCTCTCTGGTTTTTGTATTTTTCTTCCTTGTATTTGCAACAGAAGCGTAATGAATTGTTGATGTCAACATGACATTCCGTTTATCTTTCTATGCGAGGAGAAGAATGTCTATTTCTCTATAGAAAACTATTCTTTATGCTGTGTCCTTGAGTTGCGGTAGACTTCTGTTCATCGGACCACAGGCTCAGATTTCGTTTTTCAGTAGTAACTCTGCAGAGGAGGTACTATTACGTATAATAATTATCCTGCTGTATATGGTACCACGTACCAAGATAAAGGCCAAGAATTGAGAGAACAAGTTCTTCCAGTTTCGCCCTTTCACCAGTGTAAATCTCCATGTTACAGATACATCCTGTGTCATTCTCCAACACCATACTAACAAGTAACCCATATTTGGTACTCTTTACAGGGTTGTACATTCGAAACCCCAGATGTCCTTCCCATATAATCATCCCCTTGTCCAAAGACAACTACTTTTTCATTTGTAAAGTGTTCTTAAATCATCGAGGAAATGATTCAGCACAGGTTGAACTTGGAAGTGTCTTCGTGTTGTTATAATAGTGCCAGAATGTCCAACTCTGTTCAAACCTATTGTGAATCAGTCTGTGAAAATGTTGGAGACCAATAATCTTGACCAATAATCTTTCTGTCTTTCTCTTCTTATTTGTCCCATTAGAAGAATTAGGCTAAGGAATTTCTTCGTGTGTCTCTGTGTAACAGGGGAGCACTTGCGTGCTTTAGGCGACTTCTTACGTTTGGCTGAGGTTTATTGTAGGTCCACAGCTCCTTGCAAAACAATTCGAAGAAGTCGTTAACAAAAGTCGAGCTCCGTGGTGTTGGGAATGAAATTGCCCCAGGATGGCCTTCAGAGGGTTGCAAGTGTGGTTTAAAATCAATTTCACACCAATAATTATTATTGTTATGCAGCACGGAATTATTCATACCAGCTTATTCACCATCGTTAATGTCTGTATCACTTGATAACACTTCCACCTTACCCTTCTTTATAGGGCTAAAAATATCACTGTCACTGGATTCATCCTCAGTCATTCAGATCTTCCGACTCTCTAGAAAAGTCTGAATACTCTTCAACAAAAACCTCCGAAAGCATTTCGAAGTTATTAATTTCCTTCAGTTTCCTGAAGTATTTGGGACTGATAATTCAACATATGCAAAGGCACATGTTTGCTATGTTGCCTACAGTTTCTAACACCTAACTGGACGAAGTCTGCACGCAGCGTGTTGTTAACAGCCGTTATCTCGCGATCCGTCCGCAATGCGTTAGTTGGTCAACGTTTGGAGCACACTGTGTAGATTCTGTGTGGCGCGAATTGAAGTCCTTTATTTAGCCTGCACAAGCATTTACACTTAACGTCGCCTGATCGCCACTTGGCCTACTCCAGAGCGGACATATCTTCCAACCTCCACTTTCTGTGCTGAGGCGTGAGTGTCCAGCACTTTGTCGCCTACTATACTATACTACAGTGGTTCCACTGTCCTTCAACCAGTTTCCATAGATGCTCACGACAGTAATTCACAAGCAGCCGATCAGCCTCGCCGTTTCTGAGACGTCCGTCCCCAGGCGGCTGAGCGGGGCGTAACAACCTGCCCTTTATCGAAGTCACCCATGTCAGTGTTCCCCATTTCCAATCCGTTTCGTCGCTAGAATGATTTTCCATTTCTCTCTACTCCGCTTATATACCTTCTTTGCCGCGTCACGTGCCCGCAACCTCACATGGCGGGCATTCAGTCTTGCAGTGGGCAGTGACCATAATGTTTAATGTTTTCATCAGGTGAGAACCAACACCCGTTATGTACTGTAGAAAATGCATTTTAACCTGTATATAATCTACCGGTTCCGGTCACGTTTTGTTGTCCACAACTTTCCAGTGACATGGTATGACAGTAACGCTATTCTACATTGGCAACCTTTGTGTGGGTATGGACAACATGTCACAAGCACTATTATTTCATATCTTTCATATTTAATAAGGATGATGTGTAACCTAATGTTTTTTAGGTATTTCAATTTTGTAAAATGTCCCTTTGTTAGATAAACTACGTATTTCTGTGTCTATTCCCTGTCTGACAGCCTTATGTATCGCTGCATAGAGGTTTCTGTCATAGGTTAGGTACCACTTGATTGTTGTGTTTATTTCGTAAGTTTTTGCACCATGAGTATGGTTTATGTATTTTTAAAGTATCTGGTTTCACTGTTACGTGAAATCCATTTTTATTTTGTTGTTACGTACACTGTAACTTTCACTGCCACTATTCTCCGTGTTTTTCATCAATTAAAGGTGATTAGTATGTATTTTGTCCTTTCCTTTGCTAATGATGTAAAAGTCCCATGTTATGTTGGCTATATGGTACAATCTTTGATAATACTCTGCAAATGTGGAACTTTTGCCAGTGTTATGTTCGATTTGTTTTTATATTACATAGGCTATTTGATTACAAGCATTGAGAGATATATTACTATTTCAAGGACGGGTTGTTTGGGTGGTTTCACTATGACAACTCTGATGATGTTGTATCAGCTTAAAAGGACCATGGATTGCTTTTGAATGACCTGTTTTACCTTCTAAGCAAACATACGTAATTTTGTACCTATATTTTCGTTTAGTGTGTCATTTTCGTGTACTCAAATGTTTTAAATTTCGATGTTGAGACATCCAGTGATGATGGTCTGTGACAGAAATAGGTAAATGATATATAGGTCAAATAAAACAGCTGACAGTTAGGATAAATTTTCTGAGGTGGTCATAATGTTTTGGCTCGTCAGTTTAGGTCTGTTGCTGGACACCACCTCAATCATCTGAAAGGCCATTTCGTTCTGCGGTCTTTCGTATGGCTTCCGACAGTTTGGTTTTACTATTTACGACCGTACTCTAAGCAAGAATTTACACTAGTGCATAGGCCTTATTAATTTTCAGGGTTTGGAATATGAATCAATTATTTTCTTTTAGTTGCTGGTTTATCACCATAAGAGGAAAGTGTTGTGTCTAGACAAGACAGCCTAGACACAATGAGAGGAAGCCGAAAGGCACGCGCTTAAACTCACGCAGGCTGGCGTGAGGTCTGAAACAGGATACGTAATGAATGCTATAAAGAAAAGTACGTAGCTTCTGGAATACTTAACTTTAATCCACATTTGTAGAACATCGCTCTTGATGATACATTAATAGAATCTCAATATCACTTGAATACGGTGTCTTGCTAGGTCGTAGCAAATGTAGCTGAAGGCTATGCTAACTAACGTCTCGGGAAATAAGAGCGTAATTCTCAGTGAACCATGGCTAGCAACGTCAGCTGTACAACTGGGGCGAGTGCTAGTACGTCTCTAGACCTGCCGTGTGGTGGCGCTCGGTCTGCAATCACGGACAGTGGCGACACGCGGGTCCGTCGTATACTAGCGGACCGCGGCCGATTTAAAAGCTACCACCTAGCAAGTGTGGTGTCTGGCGGTGACACCACAGAAAGCACATTTCTTTTTAACCGGCTGAATGTCTTGCCTGAGTGACGATGTTTATTCTAAGGTAACCCATTTTGATAATTTTTCAGAAATAATCTTCACAATAAGGAGAGATGGCGCTACAAATTTTAAGCCGTACATTGCATTGAAGCCGACGCCGCCATGTTAAATGTCCCAAAATTGTAATAGGCTATTGTTTACGACTGCTTTTTGGTCTTAATTTCTGTCATGTGGACGCAACTGGTGCTGTAAACAGAAAATGTTTCAGTGCTTCCCTGAGTTATAGTGTCGGAGACGCATTTTCAGAAGTTTTTATGGTCTTACACACATTTTGATGTTGTAATATGACGTTTTAGGCATCGTTAATATAACTTTCCATTCTTACACGTTTGGAATAACCAAGAAGAGAAGTATGGGATGTGGAAAGGCTGCTTTCCTAATCCAGCATTTGCCTTAATATGTACTGAATAAATTGCCCTCTTCCCGAAAATATGGTGAGACCATAGTTCGCTATATTTGGTCGGTTTCCAATGTTTCTCATACCGTTATGTACGAGAGCTGTCAGAGATAGACTGGTAGGAAATCTGAAGTCAAATTAAAAATAGAACTACTACAGTAAGAATAGAAATCACACACACAAACCTATATATGTGTATATATATATCTTATATCCTGATGTTTTTGAGGGCCTCATAATTATTGCTTTGCTCTCTTTTCCTTTTCAATATCAACAACATGTAATTACCTTCTATTGATAAAAGCGCTTTACTTTCGTAACATGAATTATCTTAGCATGAAAATGTTTTCAATGGCCGGCCGGTGTGGCCGTGCGGTTCTAAGCGCGTCAGTTTGGAACCGCGTGACCGCTACGGTCGCAGGTTCGAATCCTGCCTCGGGCATGGATGTATGTGATGTCCTTAGGTTAGTTAGGTTTAAGTAGTTCTAAGTTCTAGGGGACTGATGACCTCAGTAGTTAAGTCCCATAGTGCTCAGAGCCATTTGAACCATTTTTTTTTTTTTTTTTCAATGCAAAAATTATTGGAGACCATTTGCTTCATTCATGAACGCCATGTTCCCATACAACGTTAGAATTCTTAGGGAAGGCAACGCGCCATGTCACCGGGTCACAGCTATTAACGATTTGATGGAAGAACATTCTGGACAGTTAGAGCGAATGATTTGGCCACCCAGATCGTTCGACATGAATCCCATCAAACATTTATGGGACATAATTGAGAGGTCGGTTCGTGCATAAAATCCTGCACCGGCAGCCGTTTTGCATCTCAGTAGTGTGTGTGTGTGTGTGTGTGTGTGTGTGTGTGGGGGGGGGGGGGTGAATAGTGCTGGATACCCTTTTACCTGGTGTAGAGCAAAAGTTCGATGTGGCATGGACTCAATAAGTCGTTTGAAGTCCCCTGCAGAAATATTGAACCATGCAACCTCCATAGCCGTCCATAATTGTGAAAGTGTTGCCGGTACATGAGTTCGGCGAACTCACCTCTCTCTTCTTCTTCTTCTTCTTCTTCTTCTTCTGCTTTTACGGCCTCATTGGACCACTTCAGTCAATCATTTCTGGTCCTCTTCTTTGGTATTTTCCCCTTCCGAGTGGCCCAGTATCTCTTCATTCGTTCCGATGCTTTTCGTCGTTCCTCATCTGTAAATACCCTTTTCATTGTATGTCGTTTGTCAATTTTTGGTTTAAATCTTATTTCTGTGTCCCTCAACTTCTTTAAATTTGGCGTTTTGTTCTGCAAATCATCCAGAGTTACTTCCAGTTCTTCCATATCCTCTCTTATTTCCTTAAGCCATCCTCCTTGTTGTTTCAAATTCCAGAGTTTCTCAATAATCTTCCTTGATAATCTGGTTTCTGGCGTCCTCAGAATGTGACCACAAAAAGAGATCCTTTTCTTTCGTATAGTATCGGTGATGGGCTCCAGTTCTCTGTATACCACTTCATTTGGAACTATCCGCCATTGCCCAGCTTTTTGATATTTCTTATTTATGCATGTTCTAGCAATTCTTCTCTCTACTTTTAAAATTTTGTCAATTCTGTTTTTCTGGGTGACTTTAAAAAGTTTCACTTCCGTATGTAACCTCTGGTTGAACCACCGTCTTGTAATGTTTTAATTTTGTTTTAATTGATAGACATTTTTTATTGTACGTAGACCATGTTAGTTTTTGAGCTTTTATCATTTTATTAGTTCTTGCTCGCCATGCCGGTTTCTCGTCCAATTTATGTGTTATAATTTCACCCAGGTATTTAAATTGTTTCACTATTTTAATTTCCCTATTGTTCACTGTGATGTGATCTATTACAAGTGGATCCGTTACCATTATTTCAGTCTTTTCAAATGATATCTGGAGTCCTAATTTTTGTGCTATATTTTGTAAGCATGTTATTTGTTTCGTGGCTTCCTGAATATTATTAGCTAGTAATGCTAGGTCATCAGCAAATCCCAAGCAATTTAGGTTTATTTTATCTTTCTTAGTTCCAATTTTAATATTCATAGGATTTTCCTTGTACCATTCTCTCATTACATATTCAAAAGCACAATTGAATAGCAATGGTGATAGACAATCTCCCTGTCTCAACCCTGTTTTAATCGTAAATGGTTCAGATATTTCTCCTCTAAATTTTACTTTGGATTTGGTGTTTGTTAAGGTTAACTGTATCATTTTTATTAATTTAGAATGAAGTCCAAAATTCCTTAATATTTTCATCATTGAAGATCTATGGATGCAATCATACGCCTTTTTGAAATCTACAAAGGTTATGACTAGTTGTTTTTGCCTTCTTTTGTAGATATCCATAACTAACTTCAAGGTGATTATCTGTTCTGGGCAGCTTCTCCAGGATCTAAATTCTCCTTGATATTCTCCCAGTTCCAGTTCTAGTTGATCTTTACAGCGGTTGTATAGTATTCTTGCCATGATCTTATACGTGCAGTCCAAAAGGGAAATTCCTCTATAGTTGTCTGGATTTGATTTTTCTCCTTTCTTATGTAATGGATGTATTATAGCAGTAGTCCAATTTTCTGGTAATTTCTCTTCATTCCAGATTTTTACTATGCATTGGTGTAATGCTATCTTTACTGGTTCTGCTGCATATTTCCAAAGTTGATCTTCTCCACTTGCTTTGTAGTTTTTGAGTTCTTTCAAAGCTCTGTAGACCTCATTAATTGTAGGTGGATTTATATTTTCTGCTGGTGTTTTAATTGGGGTTTCTGTGTTTATCTGAAGAAGTTCTGGGGGATCTTCACAATTTAGTAACTTGTTAAATGTTTCTGCTAGAATTTCTGTATTTTTACTATTGCTATGGGCTAGGTTATTATCTTTATCTTTTAACATTAATGTTGGAGGATCATATCTTTGTAATTGTCTGCCAAATATTTTGTAATAGTCTCTTGAGTTTGTTTTTTCACTATTTGTTCCTATCATTAGAAGTATATCTTTTTGGTACTGACGTTTAACTCTCCTTATTATTTTTGTGTTGTCTTCCTTTGTTTTGTGAGTTCCAAATATGATTTTTCTGTTTTCTTCATTTTGATGCCTTAACCAGGCTTGGTGTCGATCCAACACTGCTTCATCACATTCATCGTTCCACCACTGATGTTTTTTCCTTGGATTTATAGGGCAACTTGTTCAGCTATTTGTTTCAATTTGGGAATTATTTCTTCCAGATCATCTGTTATTTTTATTTCCCTGGTTTGTGCTTCATAATCCTCATTTTGTATCAGTTTATGAGGGTCATAGGTTCTCTTCTTCTTCTGGTGGGATTTTTTCTTTGCTAATGGGGTTAATTTAATTTTAATTTTTATCATGTAATGATCTGATCCGGTATCTGTCCCTCTCAGTACTTTCACCTCTCTATTATGTCTCATAAATGTTCCATGGGATTCATTACAGGCGATCTGGGTGACCAAATCATTCGGTCGAATTGTTCAGTGTGTTCTTCCATCCAATCTCGAACAATTGTGGCCCAGTAACATGTTTCATTTCATATAAATTCCTACGTGGTTTGAAAACATGACGTCCATGAATAGCTGCAGATGGTCTCAAAGTAGCCAAACATAACCATCTTCAGTGAATGATCGATTCAGTTGGACCAGAGGTCCCAGTCCATTCCATGTTCACACAGCCTGAAGTCACCACCAGCTTGCACAGTGCCTTGTTGACAACTTGGGTCCGTGGCTTTGTGGTGTCTGCGCCACACTAACCGTACCATCAGCTCTTCACTGACATCGGGACTCATCTGATCAGGCCACGGTTTTCCAGTCGTATGGCGTCCAACCTATATGGTCACGAGCCGAGGAGACGCGCTGCAGACACGATGTCGTGCTGTTAGCAAAGGCACTCGCGTCTGTCTTCTACTGCCATAGCCCATTAACACCAAATTTCGCCGCACTATTCTAACGGATACGTTCGTCGTACGCCCCAAATTGATTTCTTGAGTTATTTCACTGTTGGTTGTATTTTAGCCCTGGCAACTATTGCAAACGCGGCTGTTCTCGGTTGTTAGGTGAAGGCCGACGGCCACTGCCTTGTCCGCGCCTGAAATTTGGCATTCTCGTCGCATTCTTGACTCTGTTCATCTCGGAATATTGAATTCTGTAATGGTTTCCGAAATGGAATGTGCTATGCATCTAGTTCCAATTAGCTTTCCGCGTTCAAAATCTGTCGATTCCCGCCGTGCGGCGATAATCGCGTCGTAATTCTTTTCGCATGAATCACCCGAGTACAGATAACAGCTCCGATAATGTACTGGCTTGTATACCTTGTGTACGCGATACTACCGCAATATGTATATCTGCAAATGGCCATCTTAGTGTATAAGTGTATGAAATCTAATTTCAGGCAACAGTGAACGGCGGAATCTTCTCGCGATTGGTGACGGTCGCGTGTAGTGGCGGCGGCCGGGTCACTGCAACGAAGTTTCTGCAGTCAGCATGTTGTGTCCCTCACACTCTTACATGAGACGGAAAAGCAAAGACGTTTATGAAATATATTTCCGTATGATATTGTATTGGACAATCATTTACATCCACATAAAATATTTTTTAACATTTGTTTGTTGTGCTACGTCTTCTCATCTCTATTCACGTAGCTGGGAATGCAGCAGCATGTAAGGTCCAGGATGTAGTCACACCGGTCCTGAGTTTTAGCCTCTCAAACACTGCCGTTGCTCCCTGTTGTCTCGGGATGATATTTACATTTACTGACTGTTAGTTTTTCCGTAATTTGTATTCATTAGAGCTGAAGTATTTTGCCATATATTCTGTTTTTGTGTAAGATGTTTGAAGACCTGTTTTTTAAATTCTCCTAACATTTGTCAATCGCGACATCTATTCCATAAGCCTCGGGAAAATTTCAGTTCTGTGAGAGTAACATTAACGTGTAAATTATTCTGTAAGTTGGGTTATGCATTTTTCGTTTTATTATGTTATACCATCAAAGTCTTCCCCCCCCCCCCCCCCCACACACACACACACTCACTCACTCACTCACTCACTCACACTCCAATGAACCATGGACCTTGCCGTTGGTGCGGAGGCTTGCGTGCCTCAGCGATACAGATAGCCGTATCGTAGGTACAACCACAACGGAGGGATATCTGTTGAGAGGCCAGACAAACGTGTGGTTCCTGAAGAGGGGCAGCAGGCTTTTCAGTAGTTGCAGGGGCAACAGTCTGGATGATAGACTGATCTGGCTTTGTAACACTAACCAAAACGGCCTTGCTGTGCCGGTACTGCGAACGGCTGAAAGCAAGCCGTAATTTTTCCCTAGGGCATGCAGCTTTACTGTATGGTTAAATGATGATGGCGTTCTCTTGGGTAAAATATTCCGGAGGTAAAATAGTCCCCCATTCGGATCTCCGGGCGGGGACCACTCAAGAGGATGTCGTTATCAGGAGAAAGGAAACTGGCGTTCTACGGATCGGAGCGTGGAATGTCAGATCCCTTAATTGGCAGGTAGGTTAGAAAATTTAAAAAGGGAAATGGATAGGTTAAAGTTACATATAGTAGGAATTAGTGAAGTTCGCTGGCAGGAGGAACAAGACTTTTGGTCAGACGAATACAGGGTTATAAATACAAAATCAAGTAGGGGTATTGCAGGAGTAGGTTTAATAATGAATGAAAAAAATAGGAGTGCGGGTAAGCTACTCCAAACAGCATAGTTGGTGCTGTACTTGCTGCAACTTCGCAATACCAAATTGCCCGAATACTCTGTATACTCACAAGGGAACCTCCCCATCGCACCCCCCTTAGATTTAGTTATAAGTTGGCACAGTTGATAGGCCTTGAAAAACTGAACACAGATCAATCGAGAAAACAGGAAGAAGTTGTGTAGAACTATGAAAAAATAAGCAAAATATGCAAACTAAGTAGTCCATGTGCAAGATAGGCAACATCAAGGAAAGACTGAACTCAGGAGCGCCGTGGTCCCGTGGTTAGCGTGAGCAGCTGCGGAACGAGAGGTCCTTGGTTCAAGTCTTCCTTCGAGAGAAAAGTTTTTTCCAGACAATTATCAAAGTTCAGGCACTCACATATAATCAACTTCGCTCTCCAAAATTCCAGGACATGTTCAGATTTGCTTGGACATAAGCAGGATTTGACGGTCTACACACGGAAAAATTTGAAAACGTTAAAAACATGTTTTGACAGAGCACGGGGAAAAGTGTGCGTCTGCGAAACTGTTGGATTCATTTGTTGCAGTTTATGTGACAAACTCTTATATTTTAATCACTTTTTTGGGAGTAATTATCACATCCACAAGAAAATCTAAATCGGGCAACGTAGAAGAATCTTTTTACCGAAGTTAGGTGGGTCGTATGGAATATATCAGACGTGTTTTCCTGTGGGGGGAATCGGTTGACCTATGACCTTGCGATCAAATGTTTTCTGTTCCCATTGGATAGGCACGTCCTTTCGTCTACTAATCTTACGGTTTTGCGGTGCGGTCGCAAAACACAGACACTAAACTTAGTACAGTGAATAGAAACGTCAATGAACGAATGGACAGATCATAACTTTGCGAAAATAAAGAAAGTAAAATTCTCACTGGAGGGAAGACTTGAACCAAGGACCTTTCGTTCCGGAGCTGCTTACGCTAACCACGGTACCACGGCGCTACTGAGACCAGAGTTTCCTTTCTGTTGCCTATCTTGCGCATGGACTACTCAGTTTGTATATTTTGCTTATTTTTTCATAGTTCCACACAACTTCTTCCTGTTTTCTCGATTGATCTGTGTTCAGTTTTTCAAGGCCTATCCACTGTGCCAACTTATAACTAAATCTGAGGGGGGTGCAATGGGGAGGTTCCCTTGCCAGTGTATGATAATTTGTCATTGCTACAAAAATCAGTGTAGCACACAATATCAGCACGTTTGAAGCCGGCACCCACGTGCTTCCGCATTGTGGGAGTCGAACCTGTGACCCACACGTTACAAGGTAGTGACAGTACCCGAAGAAGATCACGCAAGTCAGAATTGTGATACTTCTTTCCTGCTAGAACTACAGACAGTCGAGATTGCGCCATTGTGAAGACGGTGGACTCACGTTCGGGAGAAACGTCTTTCAAATCCACGTCCAACATTTACGATTTGTATTTCCTGAGGTTTCTCTAAACCGCTCAAGGAGAATGCTAGGCTAGTACCATCAAAAAGCTCACGCCCGATCTTCATTGGAGTACCATGAAACTGGCGATCTATGTGACACTTGTAGCATCTTTTGTGACTTAACTGCGTAGAAATATGCAGTGCGACATTTAATTTCCTAATATCGGTGCATTGAAGTTTATGACCTTTAATTTTGAACTAAACCATGGGAACGACCTGCCCCAGAGGACATCGGGTGCACTTAACGCGATGCGGACCAATCGTGAGAGATTCGGTGAAACTTGATGAATTTTATTATGAGGTTTGTTTTACCTACAGAAGGCAAAACGTTTGTCATAAACTTAAACAGTTATGTTTATCTTTCATTTTCATACAATCCAAGTAATTATAGGCTTATTTTCATACAATCCAAGTAATTATAGGCCTATCCTTGTCGAAGTAAAATAAGAACGAAAACATAAACTGCATTAAATAGGATAATTACACTAATATGTTCCTTATCCACATATCTGTTCAGTGGACGTGGGTGAGGAAAAACGTCAAAGTTCAAATTTTACATAATATTATCTATGCAAGGTAATTGGATGAAACTTTTAGATACTTTTGTACAAATTCAGCGGTATGACAGTACAATATTCTGAGCAATTGTGAGTTATATTTAGCAACAGTTGTATTGCAAAATAAGCATTTTTATACCAAAATGTTCTAAAATGTACCTAATTTCATTGAGACTTGACATGCTGTCACAAAGTTACCCTATAGCATACCGAATTAACTTCGCTTTCCAATGACTGAAGAAATTCTAAGTAAAATTTAACTGTTACACAGAATGATCTACACTAGAACTTCTTTATCATTGTACCTTCAGTGAGTCAACTCTTCAAAGTTACCGGAAGTAGAAGAAAATTTCCAAGAAATCCACAAACAAAATTGGTGGTGGTGGTATGAGTCTGAAAACTATTTTATGCATTTCTCGTGGCTGATCTTCCCTATAAAAATATCTTCATATCTGCATAACTTCTAGATCTTTCAGGTATCTGAGCCGGTCGGAGTGGCCGTGCGGTTCTAGGCGCTGCAGTCTGGAGCCGAGCGACCACTACGGTCGCAGGTTCGAATCCTGCCTCGGGCATGGATGTGTGTGATGTCCTTAGGTTAGTTAGGTTTAATTAGGTCTAAGTTCTAGGCGACTGATGACCTCAGAAGTTAAGTCGCATAGTGCTCAGAGCCATTTGAACCATTTTCAGGTATCTGAACATGTTTACTGTATTCAAGCCTTGGTCTTCCAGTGCTATTTTTACCCCCTTACCTACTTCTTTCAGTGTCTCATTCGTAGTCTAATCCTCTCACCATCGCGTGATTTAATTCTACTACATTCCATTACCTTTATTTTACTTCTGTTGACGCTAATCTTATAAACTCTTTGCAAGACGTTATACGTGCTGTTCAACTGACCTTCAAGTCTATCACCATCTCTGACAGGATTACCATGTAAACGGAAACCATATTGTTTTTGTTCAATTTCTCTTTAAAATTAGTTTTTTTTTCTAACTTCGGTTTCCTTCACCGCTTGCTCAGTCTGCAGATTTTCGTCGATAGGCTAGATCTTGTCTTGCTCTTTCTTTAACTACTGCCTCAATATCATGTTATTAGTATTAAAAATGCAGTCTGATTTCTGTACAAGTTGTAACATTTCACTGTCTTTATTCATGATAATTAGGGAAACCGAATAATGTATTAATCCCCAACCTTGCCCTCTCCGAGCTCGCTATCCGTCTGCAGTGACCTCCTCATCGACAGGTCGTTAACACTAATCTTTGTTCCTTCCTTCCTCCTAGAGTCGCACTGATGAAAGCTGAATGTTCCTAGACAACATTCACAATATGATATAAAGTCCATATTGCTCTGACTTTGAGTTGTAGCGAACGAAAGCAATGACAGCCATTTTCCAAGTGTAAAAGTACATCTATTCTCAGAGACATGATACGTTTGGCAATTAATGCCTCGCCTTTCGCCTTCTTTTGAGTGGTTGACGTGTGAATGTGAGAACGCAGCATGTTTAAGTCGCTCGGGGGATGTATCATGCAGCAAAGTATCATTGTGACAAAGTAGGCTGTGTGTCATCCGAAGGCTTGGCTGGACTGAGTCACCTCTCTCTCTCTCTCTCTCTCTCTCTCTCTCTCTCTCTCTCTCTTGTCTGTCTGTCTGTCTGTCTGAGTGTGCGTGTCTGTAAAAGAAACTGAACTAAAGTTAATTTCTTAGTGTTGGTGTAATTAATCTTTGAAAGCAATAAAGAGGTGGAAGCGGCAAGTACATGTAGAAAAGTAGAGTTTGTATGTTAGTTATGTTCGAACAACAAAATAGAAAATAAAAATTCGTGTGGAAGGATATAGGCGAATTAGACACATGATTTTTCACGTTTGACCAGCTAAATAATAATCCTTCCTTACACCTTCAGTGAACATTTTTATGAATGTTCGTAGTGCTGCTGTTTCTTACTTTGTGCAGTTAAGAATGTAATATTAAAAAGTCTGCTGTCTATGTGATAAACCACGATAGCCCCCCCCCCCCCCCCCACCCGCGATTCTTGAGTCGAACTATCGTGTGTAAAACAGCTTCAAAAGTCTGATTACTTTTACAAATCAGTTAATGTGTTACACATTCGAGGAGAAAAAATTCTTTTCCTTGGTCTTACAAGGTCTCGTTTAGCTTTCGGTTTGTATTTGCTTACATTTAGCGGCAAATCATTTAGAAATAATTCGTTTTAGATCGCCCATTTTCTCTTTTTCTTTAACGTGGAATCTGTGGGGTCCATTTAAAGTCTCAACGGTTCTTACCGTCTTCTGTATCCCTCGAAACTACTTCGAAGCCATATTTCTGTATTATGGCTACATATTTCTATTTTCTTGTTCACCACCTGTTATATGTCTAAGAGTAAACTTATTCTTTTTATTTTGTGCATCTGTATGATAACAACACTTTAATGACAACCAAAATATTTGAAGTGCTTGACGTTTTCTATTATTTCATTGTTAACGGTAATATTAGAGTTAAACCCGCCCTTAAGCCACGAGCGTTAACATGACGCTTACGGAATTCCGTTGGGGTGGTTGATTTGGGGAGAAAACCAAACAGCTGGGTCATCGGTCCCATCGGATTAGGGAAGGATGGCGATGGAAATCGGCTGTGCCCTCCCAATGAAACCATCCCGGCATGTGCCTGAAGCGATTTAAGGAAATCACTGAAACCTAAAGCAGGTTGGCCGGACTCTGGTTTGAACCGTCGTTCTATGGAATGAGAGTCCAGTGCTAACCACTACGCTACCTCGCTCGGTCCGGATTCCTGGAGGAGCGTCGGGTCGAGTCCCCGATACGAATTTATTACGAGGGCCAGAGTGCTGGTCAGCCTGGATGTGCTTTTTAGGCGGTTTCCCACATCCGGCTGGGTGGACACCGTGCTGGTAAACACGTCCTGTCACTATAACACGATTCGCGAACATTTTGAGAACGTTCACTCTCTTTGACGTTGAAAAGACTGCACGCAGTCACTTTCACCTCGGCTAACATTAGTCGGAGATGGCTGGTGAAAACAAATTCCGTCCCTGGAGGAAAGGGGTGCCGAAGGAAAGAACATCTGACCACCCTCTACCACTGACATCGCTAAATCCAATAATTAACATGCTGACCGCGTGGAGATAAGAGATAAAAGGCAGGATGGATAGGACGAGGTGGCATAGTCGCATGGGCCGCCCGTTTGTCACACCTCAATCTGTAGATGTCTTCCTGTGGGGGTGGGGGGTGTACCTGTAAGAAGTCTCGTGTGCGGAGCCCATCTGACGTACAGACACTGGAACAACTCATTCGTGCTGCCTCTGAAGCCATTCGGTTGCAGGATGACACTTCTGAACGTGTGCGTCAGTAGCTGCTGCGTCGTGTTCGCGCATGGACTCTAAGCATTGCTGGCCATATGTCCACCAGCGGAAAAGTGGTCCTATCGGATCACGAAAAAGGCGAATATGCTTCTGTTTAAGAGACTCTGACTGAGCACTGGGCTACCAGCTGCTTCATTTTGCCTTCCACAATACGTTTAAAAACGTTCCCGAAAATTTTGGCATGCCTACATATTCGCGCTCTTTTTATCATGCAACTCACCTCTCACTCCACAGGCTCCCTTAATTGTAACTCTCCCATAGGCACTAGTCCATCGCTGTAAGTCACTCATACCCACCCATTCCCACTTGCCCATGTGTGTCTCATCCACAGTTTCCTTCATTCTGCTTTCATTTTCTCCTCCTTGCCGCTCTCCCACCGACACTGCCTCCTGCACTCTTTTGCCGGCACGGTTCTGTCATTGTCAACTATGTTCCACTGCCACTATATGCTCTTCTTTCTCACACTGCCATTGTCTCCTTCGCTCTTTATATACCACAACCATCGTCTATCTTCTAGTATTTATTACTTTTCCGCCTTTTGCCACTGCCATTGTCTACTTCTCTTAGTACAAAAAAGCGCATGTTGGCATGCCAAAATTTTGGGATAATTGAAAGATGCTGAGGAACGTAGAATGATACGTCTTGTATCCTACGGGACATATTAGTCATTTTTGTGCTCTGATATGAGCCTTTTCCGTTGGTTCCCTTCTTTTCGCTGCTGCAGCAGGGCATGTGACTCGCATGAAGAGGACTTGTGGGCCAGTAAAATTTTGATAGTTTACTTAATTGAAATTGAAGTGACGCAAAACTAGTTTTACACCTCAGACTGGATTTTACATGCACACAAATTTTGCGT
This sequence comes from Schistocerca cancellata, assembly GCF_023864275.1. NCBI lineage: Eukaryota > Metazoa > Arthropoda > Insecta > Orthoptera > Acrididae > Schistocerca > Schistocerca cancellata. The sequence goes on along the minus strand of NC_064631.1, from coordinate 293,146,106 downwards.
TTGCTTCAGTACTACGACATGGGATTCTCAAAACCCTTCAGATGATAACGAAGACACTTTACAGCATATTTCTCCGTCACTTTATAAACTACGTTTTTGCCTCGGGCGGATTTTACGTGTGCAAGTGGGATAACTCGGAAACTGATGAAGATATCAAGAAAATTTTCAAGGTTGTTAGAGATCAGGATCTTAGGAGTATATTGTAAAGACTTCGGCCATTTGCTGTACAGAGCCTTCTAAGAATCCCCGGCCAGATTTTGGTACGAAAAAATGGCAACAAACCGTTGGGGTTTTCTAAGGAACCGCCCATGAACTTATGGGGCCTTCATAAGCCCCTTACGGTCAACCGTACACCACATCAAATGCAAAAATAATCAACCGGTTTGCTCCATTTTCCTAAGCTGGAGGAAGTGTGTAATATTCATTCTTTGACCCTGTACTGTAACAGTGATGATCCTTCTGTTTGGTATAAAAATGGTCCCTAGCCCAAGCACTATCCAAAACATTTGAACCCCCCTTTCTATCGCCGATAGAACCCGAGGTATGAGCCCCGGAAGGATCCAGTTTTTACGCGCTGCGTTTTCGAACATATTAGACAGGACTGCTGTCGCACGCAGACCGATGTGAACATTTTTTCTGCTCATCCTCTCCGGGTTCGATTCCTGAAGTTTGTCCACATTTACCAAAATCACTCTGCATGGGCTTACTTTCCTTACCGCGGCACGTGTCCACAACGGCACCAGATGGCATTTAATCTGTAGGTTTGCAGTGGTCATAATGTTTCACCTCATCAAGATACCAGTATAGGTTGAATCAATTCCTTGTTTCTCACGTGGTGTCTGTATATATTTTGCTTCGACACACTCTGAAGCTCTCTTAGTTCATGAATCTGTCAGAGTAGAAGTCAACACTCACTGTTCTGTTTTATAATCTCGTTCACCCCTTGCAAATGGTGTTTTTTCTTTGTGTTTCCTGAGTCGTTTGATGATGCTGATCTCGACCTCCTCTCTTGTGCCAACCTCTTCATCTCGGACTACCAATTACAATCATCATCCTTAGTTACACTACTAAACAGCCATTTTGCATCTGGAAGGTGATAAATCAATTAGAAAGTATTTTGGTGTGTAGAATCCGAATCTACCTTTAAAAATGGTGTAGCACGTTAAAGTTTTGAGTTTTTAAAAGCTTTTATTGATTATTTTCTGTATTCCGCTGTTAACTATTCTTTGGTTTAGATGTCTTATTTTTAAATTTTTTCACAGTAGTGCTCGGAGATCTACAAATTATCACTAGATGGAAGGTATGATACAGATACGAAACTTTACTCACCTGTTGGCAAGATAATCCATATTGTGAAAGAGACTTTATGATCTAGTGCATGTTTAAGCACGAATGGTGCAACTCTTATCGTACTTACCTCTTTCCAGCAGTATATTACAAATTTTTGCTACCTCAATGAGCGTTTTTTTAACGAAATGTTATTTGTTGTTCCAGTGGTGTGGTATTGAGCCCAAAGACTATTTTTAGATCATTATTTGTACCTTTCAAATACTTCAGGGCATTGAGACAGAACTAGACATGAAGTATGTAAATGTGAAATATCTTCAGCGCATTCGCGTGCAGTCCAAGATGAAGGGTTGTCTGTTTCTGTCTGTAACTTGCAAACCCCTGATTTACAGGGTGTGTTCACAAAATACTGGTGTTTATTGTGCCCATGAGACAGTCGTGACACACAGAACCAATATGGTCTATAAGAAAAGCATACGTACCTAAAAGACAATATGAAACACACTCCATTGCTTGAGCCTGATAGAATCATTTTGTTTCCTCTTCATCTTACGTTGGGCCTTATGAAGAACTTGGCACAAGCTACGGGTAAAGGTGTTCTGGCTTTCAATCATTTGAATGGAAAGTTTCCTAAATTGAGTGAAGTAAATCTGAAAGATGTATTTGTTGGACTACAGATAAGAAAATTCATGAATGAGCCAACCTTTGATAGTAAACTCACAAATAACGAATAAGCTGCTTGGTTCTCTTTCAAAGAAGTTGGGAAGAACTTCTTGGGCAACAGAAGAGATGGTAAATATATTCAGTTGCGAATGATCTGTTAGACAGCTACAAAAACATGAGATATAGAAAGTCACTTAAAATTAACTTTTTTACATTCCCACCTTGAGTTCTTTCACGAAAATATGGCAGCCGTAAGCGATGAGCAGCGAGAGCACTATTACAAACACAAAGCCTATCATTCCGTGCTTTCTACTTAGTGGTATCCACATATATTTCCTCGCCGATTCTGTAGATAACGTACTCATTTCGTATCTTTCTACCGCACTTTTGTAACCTCAAATCTCGAACGCTGCTGTTCTCCTCTTTCCATTTTTTTCCATTGTGCTGCGTCCTGTTCAAAAACGGCAGCTTGATTCTATCTCAGATTAAAATCTTACGTCTGTTCTGTGCATGGATAATTTGATTAAATACCTTCTTCATTATCGGCAGGAGGTTGACTGATCCATAGCTTTTTTATGCTCTGTTTTTCCATTTTCTAGTAAAGTGTAATAAATATGGCACAGTGCTGTTCCAGTTTCTGTGCAATTCATTTCTTCGTCAGACTTGTGACATATATACCAGATATGAAATTGTTCGATGCAGTGGACTTTCTATTTTACTAAGTGAAAGCATTCCACGAAAACTTCGTTTTCGTAGTGTGTTAAGGCCCGCGTAAAAAAAACTGTTTTAAATAGAGGTTTTGTGTAAAATTAGACATGTGCTGTCTTCTGTTTTTTCGTTCCGACAGTTTCTTTTTATTTGTGCCAGTTCCCTTAAAAAGTGTTACTGCACAGTACCTCTCATAAACCCGTTCTACAGACGATGAGCGTCTTCGTTATGGCTACATCAAAGTCGATTCGCAGAGACAGCGCTGTTAAAGCGAAGTGCAGAAAAGAACGGCGTCAGTTTGGACATTTACTTGCGCGTTTACATAGAGGTATGAACTTTTAAACTTTCAAACTTCAAACGGCTGTTTTTCGCAAGAAGCGGAACTTTACCTAGGGGATTATCTTCGCTTGAAGAATCTCACTGACAAACTTCAAAACCGTAGAATCTTTTTAGTCAGACTAGCTGAGACACAATTTTTATGTTTAACTTCCTTGAAATGATAAATATACAAACCAAACCCCGCGATCCACCGATTTCGACGAACTTCAGCGTACGTGATGCGAGCCACTCGAAAGCAGCTGCTTTGAAACAGTGAAGTCACCACGTTTCCTGTCCCTAAAAACAGAGATCAAATGCCATGGTGCAATGGCATCGTTAGAATGCTAGAAAACAAAAAAAATGTAATACATACCAGGCTCGTAACCTAATATTTTCCGAAAACTCGTAGACTCATTGAATTCGTTCCGTTGCAGATACACATTGGCCGACAAAAGTGAAAGATCCAGAATAAAAGGTCGGATGTCAGTGTATCTTCATACACATACACACGCCATCGGCGGGTATGTAAATGACGAAAGTTGCAATTTTCTGTGACAGGAAGAACGACAACGAGAGTGCATTAGTGTTGTTAGCTTGGCTGATAGAGTATATAAGGGCGCGTGAAAAGCGTCAGAGATAGTGATCTCACCGTGAAGGACGCGAAGACGCCGCGTACACGTGTGAGACAGCGTTATTAGCACCTGACAAAAGTTTGAAAATGCCTCTTTGCAGATCTCTCTATCTGGCTTGCCAAATGGCTGGCTGGTCGAATCGTACAGTGTTCACATTTGTGGGACATTCCTCTCGGATGAGGTGGTGGTGCGATGTTGGACTGCACGGGAGCGTGAGGGCAGGCATCTCGTCGTCGAAGATCCCGTCGATCACGACTGACCACCACAAGGGACGTAACCGCTTCACATCTGCGCCTGCCACCCTAGAACAAGTAATGGAATCCCAGTAACATTCTCTGTTGTTCGGCACCACTGGTCAGTGACTAGCAGCAGCCAAACTAGGGATTACTCTCCGTTGCGTAGGCTGCCGTTAACGTACGAGGAGCGGCTGTGTTTGCAGAGGTGCTGTGCCCGGGAGGCACGGACTGTTGATACCTGGCGTCGCATGGTGTTCAGTGATGAATCACAGTTTCGCACTACCCCGGATGACCACCGTCGGTGAGTATGGCGGCGAACTGTGGATTGGTACAATTCTCCCACTATTTTGGAGAGGGACACCTGTGTTACTCCAGGCATCATTGTGTGGGAAGCCATCGGGTATGACTTTCAGGTTATCGTCAGTAGTGATCGAGGAAGCTCTGACGACACAACGGAATGTCACGGACATCTTGCGTCTTCAAGTGTTAGCTCTCGTGGGACAGTCTCAGGTGTCCTTTTTCAACAAGAAGTGCTCATCCACACGTGGCACTTGTCTCTATGTACTGTCAGTATGCTGTTGAGGTACTCCCACAGCCAAAAAGGTCACTAATCTGTACCCAGTAGAACATGGGTGGTACCAACTCAGACGTAAACTATGTCCCATTGTTAGTATGGAGGTTATCAAGGACTAGTTATAACAGTTGTGGCCAGCTTGGCTTAGCACAGGATACGACTGCTTTATAACACCCTTCCCAATAGAATCAGTGCACGCTTACAGGCCAGAGGAGGTGTGACGTCATATTGATAAGTAGGCTCATCCCGCCAAGTTCTTTGTAAAATTTGACTCTGTACCCTAATCACTGAAATAACGTCAAATACCCTCTCAGCTCATGAAGTTTAGTTTCCTCCTCCACTTCTGAATGCCTCACTTATTTTGCCAAGCAGTGTACTTGAGAAGGAGAGCCGTTATGACTGGGTATTAGGCAAGTGGCGTAAGAGCATGCCTTCAGGCCACAATCAGATTCTATGATCGAGGATGTTACACTTCATGCATAATTTTTCAGTCTTTGGCAAGAGAATGAAAACTAGCGAACGCTATCTCTTATGTTAGTAAACATAAATACTGTTGCGGGCAAGGAGAATAATCTTATCACATACGTGTCTACAAGTATACGTGTGTATGTTAGTAGATGCAGTCTGCAGTCATAGAACACATCCTCCTTCAACCAACTTGGAAAAGCTACTAGATTCTCTCTCTCTCTCTCTCTCTCTCTCTCTCTCTCTCTCTCTCTCTCTCTGTTTCGAGCGCTTGCGCCAGTGTATTTTATCTTCCCCAAAGACACTCGTATTTCTTCCTGTTGTAAGCCTAAACAGTGCCTCGGGTAGTATTCATAATACGAACAATGAAATTCGAGAAGTCTTCTACTCAAAGTAGACTGGATTAAAGCCCTTTTCCTGCACGCATGTTTCCTGCCCATTGTTGATTGACGTTCATAAAAACACTGCTCTTCGCGGCTAAATTCGACGCGTATGATAACGTTTTGTGAATTACTGGGACTGAGTGCTGATTATGTACAAGACTGTGGATCTTCGTGGCACCAATTCGTTGATACAGGGTTCTCGACGTTTCGAGATGTGATAGTTATTCAACTTGATGAAAGAAGAGTGTGCCATTTCATACGGCATAAGTTTTCACCTAGAATGTCAGCTGGCCTTGTCCGTTCAGAAACGTGCAGTGGTAAATAGTTACGCCACTTTTTCCAAAAAGTAGTCTCAAAACATGAATTTTTCGATCTAGTCTCGCACATGTAATTCTTCAAGCTTTCCCGGCGAGGCGTTGTCATGTTGATTAATCGATTTTCTGCCGGTATATCGAAATATCGTCCAGGAAAGACGCGAATAACCGGCAGAAATCCGATTAATCAACTTGACAAGTCTCGCAAATTTGCAAAAAAACATTTTATTATGTGTGTGTGAGAGAGAGAGATTTTGCAAATGTTACATTGTAAAACGTGTTTTTAGTTTATCGTCACATTCTCGAGAGTGTTTGTTTGGCCGTATTGTGACTTCCTCTTATCAAAGAATAGTTACCCGACATTCTATTACTAATTTTATGGTTAAATAGTACGGCGATGATATGTGGGCTGTGGGTGTAAACTTAGCGCCCACTCAAAGAACTGTGCCGATACCAACTGTCATCAGTGGGACAAGTTATGCAGTGCTTTTTCATTGTTTCAGTTGACAAAATAAGTTACGAAACTTGTTGAATAATTGTAAAGTGTCAATCATAATGGAAGTAATACTAACGATGCAGAGAGGACAGCACTTTGAAAACTGCGCGCGGATGTGAAATCGGTTCTTCCTCCTGCCGATAAAAATAATGCTACTGTGTTAAGATTAAGTTAGCGGTGAACTTCTAAGATTTAACACATGTTTGACATTTCCACAGACTGAGTCAATAAGAATCGTACGAACTTAGTGGTTCGAAAAAGGGTAAATCCCCTGAATATGTCCTTGCCTAAAGCAGCTGCGAGCAAACTAAAAGCCCAAGGCGCAGGTCTGCCGAGATTACATGGGCTTCTTAAAGTCCATAAGGAGGACGTACCGCTGCTATCTATAAGTGATATTGAGTTTGCTGAATATTATTTGACTAAGAATTTAGCCTCAGTCATGAGATCTGTTGGTAGAAAGTGTTCTCAATACATCCGGAATACGCAGATTTTATCAGCAGGCTTAAGACTGATGCTTAGCTGCTCGGTTTTGCTAGATGGTTGTAATGTTGTCTTTATTCAGCAAGGTTCTATCCGCAGAGTCCTTATTCTTAATTGCGAACCATTCGACAGATAGATTTTAACCTTCTTTCAGAATGTAGCCTCCAACTTATTTTTTATTTAATAAGGACTATTATGAACAAATTGGCGAGGTTGCCTTGGGAATTACCTAGCAGGCCTTGCGGCAAAGTTTTTTTTTTATGAGAGATTCGGAGGAGGAGACATTGGGCCGTCATCTCTTGGGGGTATCTGGATGACACTTTTTGTAGTGTACCCTCATGACGAGGAGAAACTTCAGCAATTCTTGGACCATCCGACCTCCATTCATAAGAGCATCCAATTTGCCACAGAGCTGAAAAAAGTGTCTCCCTTTCATGGGTGTCTTGGTTCACTACAAAACCGACGGCACTCCATGATGCGGTGTCTTTAGGTGCGAGCGGACAGCGACCATCATATTAAGCAGACCAGTGGTGTCCTCTGTACACTTCCACACTGTGCACATACGAATGCTGATAAGGACACTCTACAGATATTACTAAATACTTAAAGTATTTAAAGGTAATGACTATCGACCATGGAAGATCCGAAAGTTTTTGCAGTTCATTCAAAGGGAAGGCGAGTGTCCCATCTCAAGAAGCTGTAGAGGAGAGGTTCAAGTTAATGGCATTCCTATCGTTTGTAAGGAATCTGTCTCCTATCCTCTCTACACATAAAGTCCGGGTTATTTTTCTGCCAACACTGTAGATAGCCATGTTCGTCGGCTCTGTGAAGATTGACGTGATTATATGGAAGGCAGTCCCTGTCAGCGTCGACTGTCATATTTCGGACGTATTTTACCTGCTGTTTAAGAACTTCCAGTGAAACATCGACGCCGTACCCGCCTGCTACAACCTGATAAATCTCGCCTTGGCCGACACTGTATTCAGTCACACCACATTACGGACAACGGGAAATTCATTTTTTTTTTTTTCTGGGAAGCCACTGAAATGCGTTTAACTAGTGATTAATTAAATCATGATTATGGTTTCAGACGTGTCGAAATGTGGAATCGGGCGCTGGTAATAGCTCTGAGACATCGGTGCTGTTTCCCTGTTGACTATAATTTGAGACAACGTCCTTTATTTGTGCGTTCTGATACGCCTTTTATACAGCAGTGTAAGGTACAGTATATAATCCAACTGAACAGAACATGACTTCATACAGCGCATCGGTCCACAATGTGCATCCACCCATAAAACTTTAATACGTTTCTTGTTCCATAACTAATATTAATAGAAATTTAAATTAAATTTGTGTCTAAGAAGTTGGTTTATGTGAATCAGATGCATAGTAGCTCTATAATTATTCTATTTCAAAAATTATACTCACAACGGGTTGCTGCAACTCCCTAGAAAGTAACAAAATAAACTGTTCCTAACTGGTACCTAACCGAATAAATATACCTTTTACTTGTTATTAGATATAAGATGGATGGGAGCACGGCTCCCTCATACCGAAAATTGCTAAACTGTTTGCAGTCGAAATATTAGGTGAAGGGCGAAGTTTGGTGACGACTGAATTCCCAAAATTTTGTGGATTAAGTTATGCAACGTGTAAACGTGACGATTCACCTTCTTTCACAAGGAAGGGACGTAGCGTCACTTTCTGAACACTCTAGTGGGGACACGATACATGGCCTCAGTGTCACACGGTCCCTAGTATCTGTTGTTACCTGTGCCTCAAATGCGCATTTCATCCATATCGTGTTTACACTCCGTCTGATGTCACCATGGATAGTTTGGTGCTGATGCATGGCTAAGCAAAGAGCTTTATCTGCTACTGCAGACGCAGCGCCTTCTTCCATAGATGCTGCTGTTACTGCTGCCTCCAACGGCTGTCACTGCAGCAGTAATCAAAGTCTTCCACTAACACCGCTTTCGCCGTTTAGGAGATGTCGTGAGCGTGCAGAATATTACACTGTAAAGACATGAACAGGAATGGTAGCCAAAACTGTACGTATCAAGATTCCGTGTAATTTTTACCAGTTTGATTGTGTGAACGTGAGAAATCTTAATCCGCACTAAAATTATTCAGCAAGAACATTGTTGCGATGTGCATTGTATTTTACCAGAACAGCATAGAAAGGGAGAAAGATGACAGTGTTGGAAACAGTAGTTACCAGAAAGCTCGTGGATAAAATAAGTCTTCTTTCATCTAGATTTTTCTGTTTCTTTGTATTCCTCGTCTTTTTGTTCGTCTTCTTTTTATCTTTTTCTTCGTCCTCATGTCCGTCTTGTCTTTTTTCCCTATTTTTTTTTCTTTTTCCTTCTTCCGTTTTGCATCACCTCAGTCTTTCCCTGCTTGTGAATTGGGCCATTCGACAAATTCCAGCTTTTGTGGGGGGTGTTCTCAGTAGCTGTCGTGCGACAGTCTGGTAATCATGCGCCAGCTTTGGTTTTCTACAATCTTCCATGCGTTGTATATGTTTTCTCCGCTTATTCGTTATTCCTTAATACTATCCTGGCATGTATGACCTTCAGTCATTTTTCTGGTTACTTGTAACTGGAACGGAATGAATTTTCAGCGAGTTATATTGCTGTAAGAAATCCCTACTTTCACACTGCCCTTTGTAAAATTGGCAGTTCAGGCAGCGAGAATTCCATTAGCTTGTTACATTTCATTAAGTTGAGTGGCAGTGAAACAAACTCGTTTTTAGTCTTTTCAGGAACTGTCACAGAATATCGACTGTTAGGTTATTTACTCGAGTATTGACTCCGTAGCAGGATCTAATACAGGCACCGTTTCTGAAATTACTTTCATGATCCGAAATGCAATGCTTTCTTACTATCAAGTAACGTATCGCTACTTCTAGGTGTTTATCATTATTTGAAGATAAGTAAAAACCTCGTTATACGAATCGTACTAACCTACTCGGTAAGCAAGAACGTGGCTTAGCCACAGCTCTTACTTGAAAGTGTGGGAAATCATTTTTGAGTGAATTAAACTAATTGTAATGACAATTCTGATCAGTTTGTGCCACGTTTGTTAGTGTATCCATCATTCCGTGGGAAATTAGAATATTAGGACTAAGAGACCTCTCTTAGTAACAATCTCTTGTAACCACTTATTTTGTTGCAGGAATCGCAGCAGCGCCAGATACAGCATGCGGTGAAGAGGGCTTTACGCTGATCCTCTAAATCTTTACGGTAAGAGGAATGAAAAATAATGAAAAAAATAGTTGAAGAGCTTGTGTTGACCAAATGTCTTTCCTTCTTTCACTTGGTACTTCCATATAAATCAAGGTTTCTGCTGTCTTATCTTGTAAGGCTTTTCTGGACAAATATCAGTTTTAATCGTTTCACTTCTTTGGCGTTTCTCATCTTCATATGCTCATTCCGGCTAGGTTCGTACCTCGCATCTGTTGCATAATGTTTCAACCATGCCTTTCATTACAGAACTTTCTGATAGATTCTAAGTGTTATCACTAACGATTTGTTTTCTCCAACCTAATGGTCTTAATTGGTCGGACATATCTCGTCCCGTACCACCAGGAGGCCTTTAGTCGTCTACGGAAACACAATTGGTAACTCGCGCTCCTTTGTGCAGAAAACATCGAAAAGTTTAATTATCGAGTCCTATTAAAACTGTGAAAGTCTTATCGCGAAGGAATTTAGGACGGATAACGGAAGAATTTCGCAGACAAACCTGTAAAGCGAGTCCCCTCTCTGGTTCCACACCAGTTAATTTCGCAACCAATCACTGAGAAAGCTACTTGCTTTCTTCTGCGATGCAGAGTTAAAATATCGCATGTGCTGCTCAGTTCATCCGTCGTGTGAACTAGTGCTATCCGTGTAATATTTTTCCAATTTAGAATATTATTTCGTCTCTACTACAGCTTGACCAGGGTGTAGTATCAAAACTCACCGACTCGAGATGCTGTGGGCCATAAATGGCTGTCTGATAACACCTAAGATACGATAGATATGGAATGCCCTTTATGTTTTTATTTAGGACTTCTTGGAACACAATACTGGGTATGTACGTTATTGATTAATATTTTAACATAATATCCTCCGAAATAGCCTCAGCGTCGCTTTTTATGTAAGAGTAATGTCGAAAGAAATCGTTATCACTCGTACGTCGTGTTAACTTCAAAGACGAACTACTTCCCCGTAAAGAGGAAGACGCATGAACGGCCAGAGAACAATATATATACATCAAAAAATGTTTTGCATCACCCCAGTTCCCAGAAAGACTTTGACTGTTCAGAGATGCCACTAAAGCCGCCCAAAGATGTAAACAACCATGCGTGAGCAGCGCCTATTAGACGGAGGCGTTCCGACAGCCATCAGTTCCAGTCATTCCACCAGGAAGGAGGTACACGGCCCGTGTTGTCTGTAGTTCAACTATGCCTAGACGGTCAGTACCGCAGTTCGATGGTGTCCGCATTGTTACTTTGTGCCAGGAAGGGCTGTCACCGAGGGAAGTGTCCAGGCGTCTCTGAGTGAACCAAAGCGATGTTGTTCGGACATGGAGATACAGAGAGACAGGAACTGTCGATGACATGCGTCGCTCAGGCCGCGCAAGGGGTACTATTGCAATGGATGATCGTTACCTACGGATTATGGCTCGGAGGAACCCTGACAGCAACGCCACCGTGTTGAATAATGCTTTTCGTGCAGCCACAGGACGTCGTGTTACGACTCAAACTGCACGCAATAGGATGCATGATGTGCAACTGATGTGCAATTTCACTCCCGACGTCCATGGCGAGGTCCATCTTTGCAACCATGGCACCATTCAGCTCGGTACAGATAGGCCCAAAAACATGCCGAGTGGACCACTCAGGATTGGCATCACGTTCTCTTCACCGATGAGTGTCGTATATGTCTTCAACCAGAGAATCGTCGGAGACGTGTTTGGAGGCAACCCGGTCAGGCTGAACGCCTTAGACACACTGTCCAGCGAGTGCAGCAAGGTGGAGGTTCCCTGCTGTTTTGGGGTGGCGTTCTGTGGGGCCGACGTACGCCGCTGGTGGTCATGGAAGGCGCCGCAACGGCTGTAAGATACGTGAATGCCATCCTCCGACCGATAGTGCAACCATATCGGCAGCATATTGACGAGGCATTCGTCTTCATGGATGACAATTCGCGCCCCCATCGTGCACGTCTTGTGAATGACTTCCTTCAGGATAACGATATCGCTCGATTAAATTGGTCAACATGTTCTCCAGACATGAAGCCTATCGAACATGCCTGGGATGGATTGAAAAGGGCTGTTTATGGACGACGTGACCCACCAACCACTGAGGGATCTACGCTGAAACGCCGTTGAGGAGTGGGACAATCCGGACCAACAGTGCCTTGATGAACTTGTGGATAGTATGCCACGACAAATACAGGCCTGCATCAATGCAAGAGGACGTGCTACTGAGTATTAGAAGTACCAGTATGTACAGAAATCTGGACCACCACCTCTGAAGGTCTCGCTGTATGGTGGTACAACATGCAATGTGTGGTTTTCATGAACAATAAAAAGGGTGGAAATGATGTTTACGTTCATCTTTATTCCAATTTTCTGTACAGGTTCCAGAACTCTCGGAACCGAGGTAATGCGAAACTTTTGATGTGTGTATATCTTCGTGGTCATACACATATCAGATTTCCTTCGCTGGTTGCGGAAAAATGATACTGCAAACGCCTTATTTTGAGAATCACAGGAAATTAATTGGTGGACGTGGTTGTGCAATGATTGGAAGTGCAAGCCACTTGATTCGGTTGTGGTGCCATCTACAACCAGGCAAGATGAATTTAATTCCCTCCTAGACCTTGACATAGCTCTTCATATCGCGATAGCAATTTTCAGTTAAAGTGTTTTAAGTAAATGATGTACTTTCTTTTAAGAGACAAGTTTTTCTTCTTCGTGACGAATCGCTCAGATAGTTTCGTAAAATAAAATCAGGTATGTTTGTAACGATCTAATTATTTGCAACTCGCTAGCGATGAAACCAACGGTCGTGAGGTGAACAAAGTGCCCAGCTCTACCCTAGGTACAATCACATCGGATAGTTATCTGCGGCGATTGCTGTCTATTGGTTCCTGAAGATGGCGACAGCATTTACAGTAGTTGGAGGGACAAAATGATAGATCTGACTTCTAACATTACCCAACATGGGGGTGCTATGTTAATGCTGAGAACAGCTAAGAGAAAGAGGGAACTACAGCCATTTTATCTTAGAACTGATTTATTGGAATCTTTTGTCAAGCGGAAGCTTGTGGTATGAAATTTAGGAACTGAAGGGGAAAAGTTCTAGACAAGACCAAAAGACTAATGTAGAAAAGGATATTTGGCATCGAAAGTACTGTTCAAAGACACTGTGTAGCCGCCCGCTAGTTGTTAGAAGTTTTGTCAACAAAGGTTAAGCCAACAGTAAGTCTGTTTACAGTTTACTTTTAGAAATTCTCTGTAATAGACTGTGTTCTGTAGGTCTTGGCCGGAGTCCAAACTTTTTCATTATCGTTGGAACCGCGCACACTAACAATTTTTCATTTATTGCATGCATAGTGGCAGATTTTGTTACTATAAGGGTTTAAAAATTGAGCTTACCACTGAGTGGCTTGTCTCTGCCTGGTAATGAGCGTCACAATAATTTTTGTATAGTCTGCTTTCATACTGGTCTCTGTAACTGTCGGCAAATGGTCGCTTACGAAAGTTGCCTATTTTTTCTGAGTGAAACCCTTGTCTGAGAATCGGTTCCCTCTTGTGAATTTGTGCTATTTAAAAAAAAGGCTAGACCGGTTTTACGAATTTGCAATGAACTAGTTACATCCTGCGTAGCATTTCCATAGTCTCTCTCTCTCTCACTCACTCTCTCACACACACACAGTTTTTATGACTGGTGCAGGATTTTGGTGCAGGATTTTACATTTTTCGTTTTTCACTTTATATAAAGTGCTCAGGCACACGTTCGGTATTAAAGCATTTCATCTCAACCAATTACATGTTGAAAAAAATGCTTGTTACAGCGAATAGCAGGTAAGCCCAGTGCTAAACATACTTTATTGTTCAACCTTGGAGGCAGTCGTAACTTTTCGCAACGCCATTGCCATTGCCGGTCACACTGCGTTCTGCGGATGTCACTGCTTACCTGTCACCGTTCTGGCAGGTGGCTTAGCGACGTGCCTGGCATTTGCTCTCACCAAATTAGCATCTGATAAGCGCCGAAATGCCAGGCGTCCCACCCACATACCATACTACATACCATACTTCCTAGGGCATAGATCACTGTGCATTTCACTAATCATCATTTACAAAGGGTAATATAGATGCAAGTTCTTTGCGCCCGAAGAGCATTAGAGAAATAACGTAGAGTACACTTACACAAACACTTCAAAGTATTCAGTCTGGAACCGCGTGACTGCTACGGTCGCAGGTTCGAATCCTGCCTCGGGCATGGATGTGTGTGATGTCCTTAGGTTAGTGATGTTTAAGTAGTTCTAAGTTCTAGGGGACTGATGACCTCAGATGTGAAGTCTCATAGTGCTCAGGGCCATTTGAACCATTTGAACACGCTGCTTTCGATGCACGATCTGAAGAAGCAACTCTCTCTCTCTCTCTCTCTCTCTCTCTCTCTCTCTCTCTCTCTCTCTCCCAAAGACGAAAGATCTGTTTTTAAACTTACTGTCGTTTCACGGATATACACTTTCCCCAACATTCTGCGCATTGCCTCCTTGAAAGTTGATGTACTAATATGTAACTTGCGTCACTGATGGGAAGTGTCACTGTAAACACCGTCTAATTTAGCTTTCATCACGTCACGCGTATTTCCACCCAAAAGCAAAATAGTCTCTGAATGGTGCTGCACTTCTTTCATCTTGTTGAAGACAACACAACTAAGTGGAATGGCTGTCAAATCTAAACCGTCCCACGAATCAGCTTAAATTTTGCATAGACATCGTCTGACCCCAACCCGGCAGTCTATGGTTGCTCACACTTACATTGAGCACATAGTCATCTTCAAGCTAGGGTGCTTAGTAAACCGCCCTGACAGCAACTACTTCAAAATGCCGTTTATTACAAGCCTTTGTGAAAAAGAAAGTGACTAACGATGACGAGGACAGTTCGACGAACGTAAGTAATCACACAACGTTGACAAATTTTTTCGCGCTATGAAATCACGGTGAAAGACTGTGATTTTGTTACTCGCCAACGGTTTTCACAAAAGTGTCAGGTAGTTACAGATGACAATCTGACCGTTTAATTAATGCCTTCCAAAGAATAGCCTACAAAAGAGTATTGTAAGGATTACCGTAGATGAAAAATGTGTCTATGCATAACTTTTCACTCGAGAATTTCTTCTTAACCTGTATACGTACTGTACTTTCAGGCCTAATTCTAAAGACTAGGAGTGTAATTTGATTTTTTGTCTTTTTCTAAATATCTTAGCAAATTAGTTGGTTGCAAGGAACGGATTAAATAATCGTATAATGTAGCATTTCGTTGTAGTTGATAATGAGTTGTTGCTCGATTTTTCTCTTTTGGGCGACGCATATTCGTAAATTTCCTAGTGAGGCTTCTTCAGACCAGTCAGATTAATTTACTCTGACATTCTGATAACTTCATTATTTCCACCCCTCTGCCCGCACATCCTCTTTTGTGGTACCTGTCGATCAGAAAGCAAAGCAAATCCTAGTTGGTGTTAATTCGTCATTACAGAGTTTTCTTGGACTCCAAATGATGTATAAAGATCATATGGAATGATAAAGTTTGTTCTTAAAATTTCTTATTTATGGTAAAAAAGGGGAAAATGTTTATTGTAATTATAGGTAGTTAAATGGGGAAGTTGTCAAACAAAATACCCTCGACGTGGGTAGTACATCGTATGGTTTTTTTTCCCCACCTGTTGGTAAATTTACCCATACAGCTTTCGCTTCTAGATCGTGTCGCGTTTTCACGTACCTACGGCTTCGATGCGAGAATCACAATGAGAGCGTTCAGTGTACTACCGCTGACGTGTTACCAAAGAACGCCAATAAAAACAGGCAGCTCAGTGCTAAGCTTTACAGTCTTGTTAAGTTGTTTTTCGCTTTTAACGACCAGTCCGTAAACCTCTGAAAGCTTAAAAGGCTTAAATTTGAAGCCGTAAGTTCCTTTATACCCGTAAATGACAGCAATGGAAGCAATTCATAGTCTAGTGGTATACTACACTATTCGTCGAATCCCTCACGATATTTGGGCACCTTTCTACCAACGAAGAGTGTTTCCTTGTACCCTGAACAGGACCGTTCTTTCTGTACCATGGGAATCCATTATCCCGAGATCGTGGGAATCCTTCAGTCAAAAATTATGGTATGTATTTTGTTCTAAGAGACAAAGAACATGAAAGGGAGGCAGTAAAAAAAGAAAGAGCTATATCTAGGCATCTGTGTTACTTGATCTGTGCATCCAACAAGAAGTAAAGAAAATTAAGGAGAAATTTGGAAATGGAACTGAAGTTCAGGGGAAGAAATAGACTTTGTTTTCGATGATGTTATGATACTGTCACAACATAGGAACTGGAAGATCAGTTGAACGGACTGCATGGTGTGCTGAAATGGAATTACGGAATAAATATAAAAATAAAAGTAAACCGAGTGTAACAGAGGGTAGCCGAATTAAATCAAGGGTGTGCTGAGGGGATTAGATTAGAAAATAAGGTAATAAAAGTAATGGATGTGTTCTGGCAAATGCGTGTTAGATAATCACTGCAGTGTTTACTGTACAATCTTTACTCAGCATGCCATATACCTCTAATTTCTGTTTCCCCTCTTTTCGAACCTGCAAGCTCTAGAGCAGTGGTTCCCAAACTGGGGTGGGCGCGCTCCCCTGCGGTGGGGGGGGGGGGGGGGGGGGGGGGGGGGGGGCGTGATGATGTTGCAAGGGGGGCGCGGGTGGAGTTAGCTGTATAAACCTAATATTTCTTTTTAATAACGATATTTTAATAAAAATGAATGTGCAGGTATTAATGATAGATTATGGTGCTAAATGCAATCGTTTGGCGTCACACTTCTCGCAATCCTTTCTCAATAACCTATCCTAGAACATACAGCTTTTGAAGATGACGTTTAGAATGTCACACACAGAAACTCTCAAAATTACGAAGGCGATATGCGTTAATTCTAATATATCAGATTTGTAAACAACTTACTTCTGACAACTGGAAAACAGAAAAGTCAGGTATTAACTATTCCGTACATTTGTACACATGAACTGAACGCAATCATGTTATAACTTTTAGCCGTAGTAGGCTATGTTCATCAGAGTAATAATCACTTATAGTGCGCAACTGCAAAAATGCCGTTTTATTACCCTGTCAACCCGCGGATCCCCATGTGATGCGATTACAGTGACTTCAATAGACTGTATACGCTTCAAATGAACTGGCGGTTTCGTAATTTGGACGCCAGAAACATGTGCACGACGTGAATGCGAAACTAGTGCAAGTGTTCGTTCTGAGCAGAGTACTTTCCGCCGTTCTGGAAACATTGTCATGAGTGCTAACAATGAAACATAACCCAGCTAGGGAGACAATGAAGTCCATTAGTGAGGCTATAATTTTTTTTTTTTTTCGAACGGTCAGTACTACAGCTCTTTCATTGGGATTACTTGTCTGACAAAAGTTATTTTTCTTCTGCCTTTTTGAAATACGGCATAATTTCGTTTGAAATTAGTGTACGTTCTTCGCGGCGACAATGGCTTCCTTTGGTATGGGTACAGAGATAACTGTTTGGCACTGAGCACAATTTCCAGTGATGTATGAGGTGTATCCACGACCTTACTTAATTACTGTGAAATTTGACAACCAATTCATTGATGTTATCTCAAAACTTATAAAGTTTCGTTTATAAGTGACGAAAGATAGGGGCAAGAAAACGATTTTCGCATAAAACCCCAGGCTGCACTGCTCAGAACAGCACCGCAGAACAGGTAGCAAATTCTTAGGGTGCCTGTAGGCTGTTTCCCCGTTCTTCGCCCCCACTCCTCACAGGCAGTCATCTGAGGTGCCGACAGACGACAGTAGCTTTCCTTTATTTCAGTTGGTTGGTTGCAGTTGTTGACACATCTGATGTATTGGATTTTGCTGAAATCGCATTGAATCTTTCACAGTTGTGCCTCAGTAAAATCAGTGTTAGTGCGAAATTATACTGTTAACTTCTTGTTTTCTTTTTACTTCACCATGAATGTTGTGAAAATACGTAAATATAATGATGATTATATCAAATACGGTTTTGCTTCTATACAAAAAAAAACGGTGTTGAGCAATGATTCCATGAGATCTTCTCGTCTGGAACGCCATTTGTGGGCAAAGCATGGTGCATTGAAAGAGAAGCGGAAGGAATTTTTTGCTGCAAAATGTGATAATTTGAAACGGATGAAGTTGGACACTGCTGGGTCCTTCACTCAGACATCAGAAAAGGTACTGGAAGCCTTGTATGAGTTATCGCTACTTATTTCAAGGACCAAGAAAAGTCATATTATCGGAGAGACACTAGTCAAATCCTGTTTGTTGAAAGCTGCTGATCTTGTTCTTGGGTCAGAAAGTAAACAAAAACTTTCACAAATACCGCTTTCTGACAATACTGTGAAACATCGGACTGATGATATGGCCGAAGACATACAAAATGAATTACTTACGGCTGTCAAACAATCGCAGTTTTTCGCAATACAGTTAGACGAGAGTACCGATGTTGCGAATTGTTGCCAACTGCTAGCTTTCGTTCGCTATTAGAAAATGAAGCAATTAAAGAAGAGTTGCTGTTTTCTACAGAGTTAAAGACAACTTCAAAAGCAATTCATATAATGGCAGCCGTCTCTGAATTCTTTTGTAAAAATGAGTTATCATGGCAGAAACTGATAGGCGTATGCACAGACTGTGCCCCATCAATGCTTGGATGTCGCTCAGGAATCGTGCAGATGGTCAGAGAAAAAAACTTTAGTGTTACTGCTATCCACTGTGTAATACACTGTCAAGCATTGGCAGCTAAGACACTTCCAAAGGAACTCAATGATGTCTTGAAATTGTGCATCAAAATCTTGAATCATATTAAAAAGAATGCGTTAAATTCCAGGTTATTTACGGCTCTTTGTGAAGACTTGGAAGCAGAGTATAAAACACTTTTATTTCATACAGAAGTACGCTGGCTGTCAAAAGGAAATATGCTAGGAAGATTATTTGAACTTCGAGACGAAGTGATGCAGTTTTTGGAAAATAACAAACAAACTGAATTTTATGTGGAATTGAGAAAGCCCGGTGTTCATGTTGCATTGGCTAATCTGTCATATTTTCGAATCTTACACACATTGAGTTTGAAATTACAAGGTGGAGAGTCAAACATAATTTTTCATCGGGATGCCATCAAAGCGTTTACTGATAAGTTGCAACTATGGAAACGTAATGGCCGGCCGAAGTGGCCGTGCGGTTAAAGGCGCTGCAGTCTGGAACCGCAAGACCGCTACGGTCGCAGGTTCGAATCCTGCCTCGGGCATGGATGTTTGTGATGTCCTTAGGTTAGTTAGGTTTAACTAGTTCTAAGTTCTAGGGGACTAATGACCTCAGCAGTTGAGTCCCATAGTGCTCAGAGCCATTTTATGGAAACGTAAAATTTTAGCCTACAGTTATCCTGCTTTCCCAGATTGTTTGGAATCCTGGAAGAAGCCCGATTTCACAACGATTTTAAGGATACTGATACTAAGAGTAAAATATTGAACCATTTGCAGCACCTCATTGATGAATTCGAACGATACTTCCCTAACAGTTGTGATGATAAAATTTATTATAGGTTAGCGACGGATCCATTTCACGTTGACGTGGATGTGTTGCCAGACAGACTACAAGAGGAAGTCTTAGAAATTAAAAATGATTCTGCAGCAAAGTATGACTTTGAGAAGATGGATAAGCCTTTATTTTGGGTGAAATATCTCACGGTGTATCCCAGCACAGCAGAACAAGCACTGAAACTGTATTTACCATTTTCAAGCACTTATTTGTGTGAAAGAGCATTTTCAGCGGTAGTGGCGATAAAAAATAAGCTTGAAGCAAACTCAGTATTGCCATTTATTTACGTGGGCAGTTTCGACTGTTCAGCCAAGAATTCAAAATCTTGTAAAAAATATGCAAGCTCATTCTTCACATTGATTTATTTGTTTCTTGCCATATGTGTGTGGAAATAATAGTTTTATAATACATACGTCACATTATAAGAGAACTTGTTATTTTCTCCTAACTGTCCTTTCATGTAGGTAATACTGTAAAATTATAGAAAACTATTTCGAAGAAACAATATAAAATAAACATAGTGAATGTAATTTAAATATAAATACAGCGTGGGACCCTTATGGATTCTGATGTTACGTGTGGTATGTTATTCCAACTAATAATAGTATTTCTTCTATATGAAGACACAGCGAAAGTTTATCCTAGATATGGCAATCGAAGAGTAGTCCTAAAATCGTATACTGGTGAAGAAATGGTGTGCAGCAAGGGAATGTAATCAAGGTTTTATTCATAGTTTTTAGAGTTCTGTGTAGTCTGCAAAATTATTTCGTAAAACTTCTTTTTTATTTTTTGTCTGGTTCTGGGAACTGGGCCTTTGTCGCCGTTCGGTAACTGTCGTCGTTGACATAAATGCCAACCTATGCGCAATGACAATTGGGAGCGCTATAGGCATATAAATTAGTAATGTTCGTTAACACCGTGACTGAGTGATTATTTTTGATAATGAGTGAAAGTTATAAGCTACACTCAACTTAAAATAATGACCCGCGTCCACTAATCTGCAAAGGCCGCAATTATTTTTCCTTGTTTACCAAGGACTTTCTTTACTTTAGGAGTGGCTTATAATCACTAGACTAAACTGATGACATAACTGCGACTTGATACATTAACAGCCCACCATGTTACATGACGTCACCATCACAAATTTTTTACTAGTTTCTTGATAATTAATAAAAATCTCTTTTTTTACGGGGGGGGGGGGGGCGGCACGGAAGTTTTCTTTTCGGCAGAAGGGGGGCGTGACAAACAAAAGTTTGGGAACCTCTGCTCTAGCGCATCCCTTTATAACTAAAACGAAAAGGAGAAGCGTCTATTGTGCAGTCTACTGAAATGACGAAATATCCACAATTCGCTTTCTTGTCTTGTTCTTCGGGAATTTTTGTATTTTACAACATCTTTTATGGAACTTCGTGGATTTTTTTCGTGGCGTCAGTATCTCCAACTACCAAAGTACATACTGTATATTTTAGTTCTAACACTTGTTCGATCATATTGTCTGCTGTAATTGAACAAGTTCTTTACACAAGAGGACCACACCCTTTGTTTTGCTTTTATATCTTGGTAATCCGTAGACATGTCAAAGTATAACCTGTCCTTTGCAAGTCAGTTTCAGAACCTGGTAACATTAACACCAAGGGAAATGATGCAGTGATGAGACAACGCACTCTTCTTGGGGGGGCGGACGACAGTGAGATCGCCGTGGAGCCATCTAGCTCTAGCCTTTCCTTGGTTTCCCTAAATAGCTTAACGATGAACGGCAGGGTAACAGTCGAAAAAACTCGAAATTTTTAGATATGTATATTCAGTGAAGAATTATTCCCCAAAATATTATGCGCGAACTTCAAAAAGTAATCATTCTGTAAGCTTTTGAAGCCGAGGATGTACTATGCTGAGAATATGTGTAATGCTGTTTCACAGAAGTTGATCGGATGATGATCGTCAACATCACTCCTGTCCTTCTGGCGAGCATTCGTTGTGCACTTGGCAGCGCGCTAAAGCAAACGGTGAATTGAAAGTTGACAACACAAAACCCAATGCCACAAGTAGTTATCGATGCCATCGCCCCTATTTATACCAATCTGAGTAAACCTGATTTACTGGAACAAAAGTTTCAATACTCTCATTTGGAGATGCGCTCCAAAAATAACTTCCAGCCGAACGACATTATCAGCTTTGCTTCAAAATTGGCCGTATGGCTATTAAATGTAGGCCATACTGCATTAATGCTCGTGGCAAGTGCCCTTCAAATCAAATTGTCGGTGAAATGCGCTGTATCTGTGAAAATAGATATAGACGCCACGGGCGATGCGCTCAGCGACGAAAAGGGCTTTGGGGACGAAAATGAAGGCTTATCAGATCAAAGTAGTAGAAAGCGGCCATCCACTAGCCGGAGCATTAATCTTTATGGATCAGGCATCGATGGTATCCCATAAGTTTCAAGCTTTGTCCCTTTTTTATATAATCAATACTCTTAAAACTTTAAAGGCGTCTTTCTCAAAACCATGTTTTTCGGCATGGTTGTCGTCGCCCACGCTACACTTTTCATACGATTTTAACAATTTTTGGTCTCCCTTGAAGCAAATTGAGTTCTCATCAGTTCGTCGTAGACGATTTTTTTATGTTCATATTTAGTATTTTCTCGGCCGAAAAGAGGTATCCAAAAACGGACGTTTTTTCAGGTATTTATAATTTCGCCATTTTTTATGCAAATCCATACGATGAACTAAAATTGCGTCTGTAAGGATCAGGGTGATATGTTAATTTCATGTTTCAGATAACCACAACCGGAGTTAGAGCGACAACCCTCGATCTACCTCCTTTCAGACTATCCCGCGAAAATCCCAATCACACAATGAAGATATTAATATTTTTCAGTAGAAAATACCATTAAAAACTTCGGTGTATGCTTTATTTGTCTACTACGTTCCAGTACGGACCAAAAAAATCCTAAATTTGAGCAATATTTTCGTCCATCATCCTGTCGTTCCCCCCGTAATGGAAATCTGCATCTGCGTACATATGATACGTAGCGGGTAGTTCCTTGTATATCTGCCAGCCATTCCGTTTCCTGTTCGACTCGCAAAACGAGCGACGGAAAGACCGTTGTCTGTATGCTTCCTTATCTGTATTGAACTTTTATCTTTGCATTCCTTGCGCGAGATGCAGTTCGCAAGTTGTAGACCCGTTCTGCAGTTTGTCGCAAATGCCGGTTCTCGTAACGTACCCAATAGTGTTTCGCAAAAGAAAAGTATTACTCCCTCCAGGGAATCTCATTAAGTTCATGCAGCATTTCTTTAACATTTGCGTGTTTAGCGAACCTACGGGTAACAAATCTGGCAGCACGTCTCGGTATTGGTTCGATGCCTTTCTTTAAGCCGGCCTGGTGGTGATCCCAAATAATCGAGCAGTACTCAAGAATGGGTCGCACAAGTATTCTGTATGCTGTGTTCTTAATAGATGAGCTACACATTGCTAGAATTTTGCCAATAAACCAAAGTCGATGATTCACGATCCTTACCAGTATTGCGTTTGGTTTCACTTCGCTTTGCAGCATTACGTCTAGATATTTAATCGGCGTAGCTGTGTCCGGCATCACACCATTAACACTGTATTCGAACAGTACAGGATTGTTTTTCCTACTCATCCTGATTAACAATTCCTCCCGTTTAGAGTTGGCTGCTATACATCAGACCAAAAACAAATTCTTTTCACGCTTTTTTGTATCCTTCTAGAGTCACTAAAAAGAAAATTCTCGTAAACGGTACTGTCAGCAGCAAACAGTCAGATTGCTGCTGACTCTATCCGACATACCGATATGAATGCAGAGAAAAAGGGGCGATCCTACCGCACTTCCATGACGCACTCGTCCTGGATGGCGAATGTTCATCGTGAACAAAGATATTGTTAAAACGTACTGGGGTCTACTAGTAACGAACTTCCAGAGCCGCTATCATGTGTGGGAACTGTTGCGTATGCTAGGAGCTTTGTTAACAAATGACAATGTGGCTCTGTATCAAATAGTTTTCGGAAATCTGAGGATGTGGGAACTGCCTGTCGCACTTAAAAGGACATACACGTCTTCTCTCTCAATCCTTCTCCAGTACGAGCTGGTACTCAGTCCCTAATGACGTAAAACGCAAATATTTTTTAACGGTGATACACAGGAATGATAACTTTTATTCACGAGCTGATAAAGGAAAGACAGATGTTCGCGAATAACAATGCCTGAATAGTGTGCCGTTCACGTATATCGGAAATTTTAACCTTCCCCATTAATTGCGAATTTTGCGCTGTGGTTTGACTGATCGCAATTGTTGATTGAATGAATGGTTAGTTTAAAGTATACCCTTTATGACAAAAAAGAAGCACCACGAAGGAACATTTTTATTTTTATTTTACGCGTCTAGTTCGTTAGGACCAAATTGAGCAGCAAATCTCCAAGGTCATGGTACGTGTCACTACATGAAATTACAACATAAAAGCAGTAACATATAAAATTAAATGTGTGTGAACCCATAGAAACAAGCCATAAGTTAATGTAAACGCAAATAACAGTATGACACAGCAATCAGCTTAATTTTTCAAGGAATTCCTCGACAGAATAGAAAGATTTTAAAGCGCGTGGATTACTGCTAATATTAATGAATTCTTGTGGTAGCGTACTGAAAATGGATGCAGCAGTGTACTGCACTCTCTTGTGCACAAGAGTCAAGGAAGTGCGATCCAAATGCAGATTGGGTTTCTGCCTAGTATTAACTGAGTGAAAGCTGCTAATTCTTGGAAATAAGCTGATATTGCTAACAAGAAACGACAGTAAAGAATATTTATATTGAGAGGGCAGTGTCAAAACACACAGACGAATGAACAGGGGGTGACAAGAGGTTCGCAAACTTAAACCGCTTATTGCCCGAAGCGCCCGTTCTTGAGCCAAAAACAGCCTTTAAAAATGGGAAGAGTGACACTAAAATATAATACAGTACGTCACAAGCCAGTGAACATAAGCAAAGTAGACTACTTTACGGGAACTATCACTTACTTCAGATGACGTTCTAATCATAAAAATGGCAGCGTTAAGTCTTTGAACAAGATCCTAAACGTGGGCTTCTCACGATAGTTTACTGCCTAACTGAACATCTAGAAAGTTGAACTGTTCAGTTTCACCAAACACATGCCCATTCTGTTATATTAAGACGTGAGGTTTTGTTGAATTATGTGAGAAACTATATAAACTGAGTCTTACTGCGATTTAGCGTTAATTTTCCACATGACATGAACTTACGTCTTGAACTGCACTATTTGGAACAGTGCCAACATTGCACATAACATCCTTTACTACGAAGCTAGTATCATCAGCACCACAGAAGTTCATCTGTAATAATGGAGGGGTTATCATTTATATAAATAAGGAACAGCAGTGCCCCCAGCACTGATTCCTCGAGGAACCACCCCCCCCCCCCTCTCCTCATTTAACCGTGCCCCACACAGACCTCACATCATAGCCCTTCTCACTAATGTGGAGAATGACCTTTTGCTGTCTGTCATTAACGTAAGAGCTACTCCACCTATTCCATAATGGTCCAACTCCTGGAGCAATATTTTGTGATCTACACAATCAAATGCCTTGGTTAAATAAAAGATGCCTAGCGTTCGAAACCTCATCCTGTACCTCACGGAGAAAAGTGAATATAGCATTTTCAGTTGTTAATCCACTTCTAAAACCGAATTATACATTTGATAGCGAAGTATGCGAAATAAAATGGTCAATTATCCCTACATACTCTTCAAAAACCTTAGCAAACGCTAATGGCACAGGAATACGTCTAAAATTGTGTACATTATCCCATTCTTCCTTTTTATAAAACGGCTTACTACTGAGTACTTCAATCGTTCAGGAAACTGACCAGTCTTAAAGAAAAATTACAAATATGGCTAATATCCGAAAAGGACGGATATCGGTAGTGCGATGTATATGTACAAACAAATGATCACAATTTCAGAAAAAATACATGATCTATTCAATAGAAAAAACTTGACAAACTGAGCAAGTCAGTAATGTGTTGGTCCACCTCTGCCCCTTATGCCAGCCGTTATTCGACTTTTCACTGATTGATAGTTGTCGGATGTCCTCCTCAGGTATATCGTTCCATATTCTGTCCATTTGGCGAGTTAAATCGTCAATCTCAAACTGCTTCGGAGGCCCTGCCCACAATGCTCCAAACGCTCTCAACTGGGGAGAGATTAAACGACTTTACTGGCAGGGTAAGGTTTGACAAGCACGAAGACAAGTAATAGAAAGCCGGCCGGTGTGTGGCCGTGCGGTTAAAGGCGCTTCAGTCTGGAACCGCGTGACCGCTACGGTCGCAGGTTCGAATCCTGCCTCGGGCATGGATGTGTGTGGTGTCCTTCGGTTAGTTAGGTTTAATTAGTTCTAAGTTCTAGGCGACTGATGACCTCAGAAGTTAAGTCGCATAGTGCTCAGAGCCATTTGAACCATTTGAAGTAATAGAAACTCTCGCCATGTGCGGGCAGGCATTATCTTACTGAAATGTAAGCCCTTGAGGGCTTGCCACGAAGGGCAATAAAACAGGGCGTATAGTGTCGTCGACGTACCGCTGTGCTGTAAGGTTACCTCAGATGACAATCAAAGGGATATTGCTATGAAAACGCACGCCAAACGATCACTCCTGGTTTTCGGGCCGAATAGCGGGCGACAGTCACATTTGTATCCCACAGCTGTCTGGGGCATCTCCAGCCAGTAGTCTCATTGACTGGGGTGGAACTGCCGTCAAATTGAGCCCCGATGAACAAAGAAGACGTACTTGGAGATACCTCAGCCAGCAGAGAGATGAAAAACTCGCTGTCGCCTGTCATACAGCCAAGAATGATGGTTTGGGGTGCCTTTTCTTTTTATGACAGCATCCTTACAGCACAGCGGCATGTTGACGTCGTTCTACGCCCCGTTTTGATGCCCTCCATGGTGAACCATCGTGGGCTTACATTTCAGCATGATAATGCCTGCCCGCACAAGGCGAGAGTTTCTACTGCTTGACTTTACGCTTGGCAAACCCAACCTTGGCCAGCAAGGCTGCCGGATCTCTCCCTAATTGAGAATGTTTCGAGCTTAATGGACAGGGCTGTCCAATCAGTTAGGTATTTTGACGATCTAACATGCCAGTTTCACAGAATTTGGCGCGTCATCCTTCAGCAGGACATGCAATAACTTTGTCAATCAATACCAGACCGAACAACTGCTTACATAAGGGCCAGACGTGGATCAACGAATTACTGTCTTGCTCAGTCTGTGAAGCTCTTTCTCTTGAATAAATTTTGCAATTTTTCTGAAATTGTAATATTTGTCTGTTCATGTACATCATATCTACCGATTTCCATACCATTAGCACAGTTCCTCCCTGGTTCGTCGTCTTTTTTTGTGTGTTAGAGTGTACCTTGCAGATTTTGACAAGTTAATCATACAAACTCAACCATTTTCGTTGCAGTCATTTCTCAAACATAAAGCTAGGCCCCTTTCAAGAGCTTTTCTCATAGTCAAATGCTTCACGCTGACACTTTCATATGCCGTCGGCGGTATTTGCGTTTCGCACGAGGAATATGTTTTTTATTGCTCTGTGTACTTAACTGTAAAACGAATAAAAGAACTCGTACGGCGACAATTTAATGTGCCACAAGTGCATTTTACCACAGTCGTAATGCAGACTTATATGATCTTAGGTAGGGCTCTTGAGTTGTTTCACTCTCTTTGGGCTGAAATTAAGGTGAAGTAAAACACACAACGCTATACGTCACTCTAAGGGAACGAAGAAGTCTCTCATCAAATATGCAAGAGTAAGCATGAAGCTCTTCAAAAAAGAGAAGTTTCTCGAAACGCATCGTTCGTAACACAGTGAAACTAAGGAACTGCTAAAAGAAACTATTTTTTCCAAGAGAAATAGCCACAGTTATTATGTGAAGACTTATGAAAGAGGCTCTCGTACACAGCAAGGCTGGTGACAAAACATTTGCTAATTCAGGAACAGTAATGTCTTCATTCTGAAATTTTCCAGCCATTCCATTGAGTACGATAATGTCCCACCTGTGAGCACTTCGCGCTTTTTCTCACACACTTGCGTGGTCCAGGTGAGAGTAATAAGCTCCATACGGATTAATTTGTTCTTGAACTCCGTCGTCCACTTTCACCACCGACCACCTTAAGAAAGTAGTACTGCCTCATTATTAAAACTTTATGAAGCCAGTGGTAATCTCAGTTCGTCGAAGAATGTTTCATTTCATATATCTTTGCAACGTTACGCCCAGATATTTAAAGATTCTACCTTGAAAAAATATATATTTTTTTCACTGCTTACACTGGAGTTTAATCACCAGTCTTATTATTTTTCTTTTGATTTTTCAGTTTCTGCTACCGGATCTGCAATGTTAGTGACAGCTGGTGGCCCCATGTTCTTCCTGAGACTATAATTTCCGCCCCTCACCTCCACTCCCACCCTCCCAGAATAGAAATCTGTTTCCCATCTTTCCGCTGGAGTAAATCTCATGTTAAAGTGTGAAAACATTTAGAAAATGTCTGCATAAAGTGTATCTGAGGCGTGCCGTGGGGACCAGCCCAGTATTCACATAGTTGGACGTGAGAAACCGCGTAAAAACCTCATTCAGGCTTGCCTGCTCACCATTCCTTGTCGTTAATCGGCGAGACGGATTCGATCCGTGGCGGGCTAGCGATCCTGTGTCCCGGAATCGGCTCTGATATCACACTAGGTTTCTCGGGGCGGGTCTTTCAACACCATCAGTGGCTTCCCTTTATTTTTCTGTCGTATAGCAGATAAAAGGCTCCATGATGCTACATGGTGTCCATAAATAAAATTACAGTTTCGAAACTCTATAAAAGGAGAACCACTGCTCAGAATGATACCGAATTCGAATAGTATATTATTGACACATGGGAAAACGTCATGGGAAAAAACGAAAATTTAACCAGTAGATGGCGCTGTAAACTTCTTAAAGTAATTGGGGACGGCTATAAGTGACAGATGAATCGCAATATGACGGCTCTGGTTTGAATTGTACATTAACCATCCGTATTGTTTAATAAGAATGACTGCTAAAGTTCGGCAGTCAACATTTGTGGCACCTAGTTATGACCAGCCATCACGGCAGGGTCGTATTTCAACGGATGGGAAAATCAGTTTTTAATTGTCCTGCGACCAAAAGTGGCATAACATGCAAAATGACATCTGCTTCTAATTGTCGTGAGACGGGCGCAAGACAAGTTCAATATGCTATCCACCGTTTTCTGCCACAAGTTGAAATCGAGGAACAGCGTGCTTCACAACAGATCGGAGTGTCTCGAGGGTCACGTTCAAAATGCTTTACGCAGTGCGTGCCTTCAATTCGGCCACGTTCGTAATTGGAGCACTGAACACAGCAGCTTTCATATAAACCCATAGCCAGATCACATGATATGGACGGCCAGGCCGTAGGGAAATGACGGCTGATAATTGTAACATTTCCAAGATGCCTCTGCAACAGCTGCTTCAGTGGCTTTGCAGTGTGCATAGGAGTGTCGTCTTGTATAGAAATGATCCTATCAACACATCCACACTGTCGAAGGGGTGGAATGACTTTGAAGCGCATAAGGCTCGCATAGGGTTTACCATTGACGGTACAGGTAACAGGGCCCGCAAGATTCATCACCTCAAAAAAATACGGCCCCGATAAACGGTGACGTCAATCCGCTCTCGTCACCCACCTTTACAGAGTGAAGTGCTACGGGTTGATGTGCTTGCGGATTTTCCTTTGTCCATATTCTTCAGTTCTGCATATTGACATGTCCTTGGAAGTTGAAACGGGCTTAGACTGTCCACAGAATGTTGCATGGCCATTCATTGTCCACTTCCATGCGGGCAAAAATTTCAGAGCGAACATTTGTCTTGCTGGCAGGCCAGCAGGAAGCAATTCCCGAACATGGGTGGTTGTGTGTGGATAGCAGCGCAGGAGATTTCGTAGAATTTTATGCACTGTGGTCGCAGGGGTGTCTCGTCCAACATTCGGGCACTTCTCCATGCCCTTCATAAACATTGCTCCACCCCTCCTTGTGGCGATATTTTCGACAGACGTCGGATGAACTGCTTTCCTACCTACCCACTTCATTTCAAAAGAACCCGTCTTCTCAAATTTTGTAACCATTTTCTCCAGATCCTTAGCAGACATCGAACCAATGTCTCTTTTTTTCATACTCATGAGTGTCGGGAACGTCTGCGCGGCTACCGGCGCAGTCACCATTCTTGTAACGGACTCGAACAGAGGAGCAGCCGTGTGCCGCACATCTGTTGATCAGCATATTCTGACGCTAACAGTGCCATCTATAGCTCAAATTTTCGTTTTTTCTTTTCTTTTTTTTCCGCGACGTTTCCCCCTGCGTCAATAATATGCCGTTCAAATTGACGTCATTCTGAACAGTGTTTCTCTTTCTGCAGTGTTTTGAAACTGGAATTTTAATTCAGGTTCCCGTGTACGTACAGCTTTGGGACTGTGATCACTACATTCATCACTCTCTACTTGGAATCACGATAGCACCTGATATGAAGCCTTCGCATTTCTAGTCGGGTGAATTTGAGGAAATGACGTTTCGCTTAGATAGGTGTCACTCCCATCAGTTCGCCAGAAATTGATAGGAATGACACTCTTTGAGGTACTCTGCGGCATTTAGACGAACTCACTCGGGCGGATAGCCGAGAGTACGTTCCAAAACAGATCGAAATGTCTCACAGAGGAGGGTAACGAGATCACGATAATTCCTTTCTGCCATTCTGCCGCGTCTCCACGACGATCCATCTCATTCCGCTAATTCCTACAAACGAGTGGCACGTACACACTACTTGACCTCCATGACGTAAGTCAGTAGAGGGTCACTTGACCCCTGTTACCAGATCTACAACGACTACGGCGCTGCAAAGCTACCGTGTGCTCTCTTAAGCCCCTTTCACACGAGCCATATTTAATGTTTCATTTGAGTACTCCTGTCAAGTGAGCCCACTGCAGCGCCCCTGTTATTTTATTTATGTACCTAGTCTCGCCTGTCACGAGTAATACTTTTCGTTTCACTCGTCAGCGCCAAAATTGCCCGTGTTGTGAGAGCTGTCTGCTGTGTTGTTTGCGCCTGAACAGTGAAACTAAGAGTATATATAATCCATTCGTCATAAGAATATATCTCATGTAAACATTGCACTATGTATTCTTCCGCGTTTGCTGGAACCTCATTGCAATTCCTTTTCACGTGGAACTGCAGCCAAGCTGTTTAGAGTACTGTCAGGTATGATAATAAGGGTAAATTCTGTGCTGTGCGTTACGCGCACATTGACTTTGCGCTGATATCGCTGTTGTCCCGTATTATCGCTTTTAACCTGAACAGCGTGGGCCGGTCAGCTGGTACAGTTAGCCTGCAGTGACGTGGCCAGCTGCAGTTCTCACGTAAAAAGAAACTAGCAGAGGAGCAATGCAGCTTCGAACGTCATTTAACTTTTAAGCAGAATGAAATAATACACTGCAAATCTCCCACAATGCGCTCCTTAGACGGCTAGACGAAAACCGCAACACATTATCCTTTTTAGCTCACGTACCATTGTAATTAAAAACAAGAATGATGAAAATTCCAGACTTAATCACAGGGTAATTTTTCTGCTTAAGCTGTGTGTAACGAAAAGAGCATTGAAGGATTTCACCGTATAGTTAAATATTGGAGCCACTGAAGGTATTACGTACAGTCAGTCGTCTGGTAATCTCTTAGCTCCTTCCATTATCCGAATCAGAAAAATACATTTCAGTTCTGGAAGTGTCACCTGCTACTTTATAACGAGCCTTTTAACAACAGAATCCACGAGGCCAACCAGGCGCAGCATTTTCTCTTTTTCTTTTATGACGAGCCGTTCTACATCCCGCCAGCGCTCGGCAGTGACGTGTGAAAAAGCTGCGTGCGTTAGTTTCAGTACTTCTGGCACCTTAACAGTCCTGTTACTTCTCGGGCCAAATCCCACAGCTTGGCTCCAGATCAGTTCTGTCGGGTTCATATTGTAATGGTACAGTAGCAAAATGTAATAATGCAGCATTTGTATGATGTGCTCGATGCTGTGAAAATGATTGTTTTTCATGTTTCTACGATACTTATCTATACTTATCTACCTCTGTGTTATAAAACGGTGGACATTGTCAAAATAAAGATGATTTTGTTTTTCATTTTTGTCTTAAAAATTGAATTGTTATGTTTTCTTAATGTAAACAACTTTTATGAACAGTCTTCCATAAACCATCGATAATTAAGAATATGTATTTGAAATGGAAACGGGAATTTCGCGTCCAATACGTAATTAGAAACAAGAAGATGTGTATCATTCATACAAAACGATAGTTTTGTAATTACGAGATGTAGGTATTTCAAATTGAACTAGGAAGAAAATGAAACTCGGGAGATTTGAACCAACGCACGTATAACCGCTTGAGGTTCACATTCTATTGCTCTACCAACCGCACTTCATGTTCAATATCGATTTATTAACTCCAGTATATACAACACTAGGAAAACTTCAAAGCCAATTATCTCCGTAAATTTATGAAAAACATTAAAAATAGCCTATTTCTCTGCACTTTTTAACCTTGTTCCACGCGCGTGTTACACTTCTGAGCAGAAAGCAGCCTCAGCCATTTCCATACTGCGCATTAAGAACACGACAATCAGAGCTCAACGCTGCAGAGGCTGTGACTGTACACGCTTTTTGAAATAAAAGTAACGTAGCTAAGTCCTGATTAAGAAAAACTTTGATGGCTGTTAATACATTTGAATATTTTAAAGTTCCATTAAACGTAACTCAGTAATAAGATACCTAATACATAAGTAGGACCTACTTCCAAGAGCGTAACACCACCAGTGTACGTGTGCTACGCCTTCTGGCCAGTCATCGCGTTTGTGTTTATTTACATTACGTCTGTTCTTATGATGAACGGGTTATAGTAACAAAAAGTAGGAACAAGCTATAATATTAGAGTATATTAACGAGCAAATGTGGATAGCATATGTTCTTGTCGAAGGTGGTATTGTACAATCTACACATTCCTGAGAACTGAAAGAACAGGAAAAGCGTCGTGTAATCCTATATATTTATTTGCTCGA
Organism: Schistocerca cancellata; assembly: GCF_023864275.1. Classification (NCBI taxonomy): domain Eukaryota; kingdom Metazoa; phylum Arthropoda; class Insecta; order Orthoptera; family Acrididae; genus Schistocerca; species Schistocerca cancellata. The sequence goes on along the minus strand of NC_064631.1, from coordinate 293,113,523 downwards.
GCACATATTATTTTGCAATCACATCACACAATTTAGAACTCCCAAAATAGCACTTTTTTTGCTTTCTCCTTCGTGTCTTTTTTGCTAAATGTCTAACATAGAAAATTATTTTTATTTTTGTCAAGTAATTCTGACAGTTTCAGTATTGAAATCATTTTCATTACTACACTTTTATCTTTTATGTTTTTATTTATACGTAGTGTAGGCTTTTTCTTTGTCCAGGTATAGTCAATATCTTTGAACTCCGCACTAGGCATAGTCGAGTGACAGTTGATGTTACTGATCCACTCGCTACGTGATTGGCTGCTGGTTCACGCGCAGGCACGTGACGCGCACCCTTAGCGAGCAGTCGATTTTGCTCCTGTTTTTCTTCCGATCGTTCTTTTTCGTTTCGAATCTGTATGTGTCGCCTATAACATGTAACCAGGACTGCTTATCAGTTGGTAAGGCGACAGTGTAAAACGGGAATTAAGGAGGTGGCTGTAGTCCGATTGTAATTACGTCAACTGATGTCTGTCACTTGCAGCTACAGTGATTTCACGTCGCTGCGAGCTACGTCTTGGTTATAGATGACACACAAAAACGGCGGGTCACTTAATAAGAGCTGTTACTTAATGTGCACCTCGGAGCACTGTCTGATGCGGCCGCCATGACGTGCGACGGCAATGCGAGATACTACGTCTGGAGCAATTTTAAATGACCACTGACTACTGCAGCAGACGACGCGTTTTGTAGCCCCAAATTTAAATTAATGTCGTCACCTAACCACTAATTCTGATACGCAATTTATCCGAGGACACTACGATCAACAATCTGTGGCAGAAGTGTTGACCACGCTCGCTTTCCTCACGGACGGCGATTAAAGCTATCCTCTATTAGCAAACTGAAGACTGAAAACTTTCAGTGTGAGCGCAGAAGCAAAGTGTAATTTCTCGCTTTGATGGGTTTTCCTGAAACTGTCCTGACACTGGCTACACGAGCTGTCGCCTTAACAACCGAAAAGTAGTCCTGGTTACAGGTTATAGGCGACTCACGCAGATTCCAAACGAAAAAAGAATGACAAGAAAATCAAAAGCAAAGTCAACACGGTGATGAAAATGAGGCAGTAAAGAATCAGAAATAAGAGATTACATTCAAACAAATTAATTGCATAAAAGTAACTCATTTGATTACACTTAGAAATAAACAATTTCAAAGCATGTGACGAGATTCGAACCCACGACCTTCTACATATGAGAAATGTATCTTAACTGCGTACACCACCGTCCAGCGTAATACTGTTATTTAAATATCTTCAACATATCGCGGCCCTGTCAGAAACTGTATAAATATTAATTTTAATTTTACTAATCAACAGCCTCAGTTGCACCGTTTACCTAGAATTTATCTAAGTTTCAGTCGAGATAACCCAACCTTCTTCAGGATAACAGTAACTACCGTTTGTCCATAGTGGACATCGTCAAGCTAAAACTACAAATCCATAAATTATCGTCAAACTGTAAAAATTTACTTGAAACTGCCTCGGTCCGATTTCGCGCCCACTTCGCGACCGCGATGCGGCAGCCACGAGTGCTGTACTGGAACTCATTTATGGATTTGTAGTTTTAGCTTGACGATGTCCACTATGGACAAACGGTAGTTACTGTTATTCTGAAGGAGGTCGGGTTATCCCGACTGAAACCTAGGTAAATTCTAGGTAAACGGTGCAACTGAGGCTGTTGATTATTAAAATTAAAATTAACACTGTTATATTTAAGACTTTCCAGAGCCATTCGCATCGACGACTAGCTGCCTTCAGGAAATTAGATTTCACGTAATGAAGTGTTGACACTCAAACTATATACGATATTGCAGTGCCTGTGTTGTTAAGAACGATGCAATGTTCCTTCGGGCCTGCATACATACTTAGCATGTATACGAGTTCAGATTTTGATGCAGGAACGACGATATATGGAAGTTTGGGTCTAGCCGTGGGTCATATATGGATAGCCAAAGCGATTGAGGCCACCGCTCGCGTAAAGCGGGGATATCCAGGTTCGAGGCCCATTCGGCACAAATTTTCAGTCGTCATTCCCTTACACTGCTGATAGTTGTTTGTATTCGCAGCTTCAAATACATTTCATGTAACTCAAGCTGTAGTTTGTAATGAGTCAACAACTTCACTAACGCTGACAACCTGTCACCGTGATGCTCTTCCTGATATCTTTTACCTTGATTACTTTCTTACAGTCGCTTCTCGTAGTTTGTTGAACTGTGGACCTGCTATGCAGTGTCGCCCCTTGTACCGTATGATTTTTTTTCCTCCTCCTGCGGAGGGTTGAAAGCTGTAAGACAGCTCACATCCACGCCAACTGGCTACGAAACGTGACTGCTTTTTAAAGAACTCTTATGTATTTTTTTTTGCTCTTATGTAACATACAATATTTGGTGAACAGGTCTCTTATCAGAACCTCTCCGATACGAATTTCAGAACAGAAGAGGACGACATTTCGCTTTGGCTTCTTTCAGCTGTTTGTGGACGTTGTCATTGTAGGCAGGGCCTCTTGTTCACTGCCTTCCAGAACACTGCCAAGACGCGACGCTAAAGCACAAGCGACCCCTTCACAGCAGGTGGAGACGCTCAATCGCCGTCGCGCCTCAGCGACGTTGTGTGTTCACGTGTCCTTTCTCCAACGTTGTACATTCATCAAAGTAGCGCTCGTACAGTAGAAAATTCTCTACGTGCTTAACTACCTAAATAACGTTTTTACACGAATATCTTTCATCTGATTGCGAGGAAGAGGTGGGACAACATGTTATATTAAAATAGGAAGCTTATCTAACTTAGGCCGATCTCTGCAATGAACAAGAATCAAATATTAGAAAAGTGGTTAGACAAGGATGTGCTTTCTCTCCTCTCCTATTCAATGCTTACATCCAGGAAGCTATAGACCAAGTTTGAGAAACTACTGAGGTGGGTATCAAAATTGTGATGTGAAACTTGGACAATTGGAAGAGAAGAGAGAAGACGGCTAGAGGCCCTGTAGATGTGCTATAGGAGGATGATGATTAGCTGGAGAGACAAGGTAAGAAATGAAGAGGTGCTTAGAAGAGTACAGGGACCCAGATCTGTGGAGGCACATCCAAACAAGAAGAGACAATCTTGTAGGGCGCATCCTACGACACAGCATCATCATTGGAACAATAGCAGAAGGTGCTATTGAGGGAAGGAATCGGTGGGGCGACCAAGGATATCATACATGCAACAGATCATGAATGACATTGGATGTAACACATACGTGGAAATGAAGAGGAAGGCAGACAGAAGATAGGAATGGCGCTCTGCTGCAAACCAACCTTAGGATTGAACACTAAAAAATCATCGTCCTACAGAAAGCAGTTATCTTCTCGTCTTCTGCAGATCGCTAAAGCGCCTTCCCTGCAAAAAAAAAAAAAAAAAAAAAAAAAAAAATGATGATCTTCTACTGGAAAACTTGTAGTAGAACCAGTAACATTGCACGAATCCAACGGGTTCAACAAATGTTTTTTCAGTATCTACTTACCTGAGCGATTAATTGAAATGTAGTTTGTAAGAGAAAACTTTCGTGTGTTGGCACTTGTTTCATACAAAAATATTGCCAGGCATATGCTAAATAATATTTTAGTCATTCACACGCACACTCCCTCGTAATGGCCAGTTTATGGTAGTTAACCAAACCCGTTAACAAAAGGATTGTCTTTGACCGAGTGCTCGCTCAAATATTACATCATTTGATAACTGCGAATGTTCAGTTTGCGGTCGCGCCTCGTATAACACGCCACGTGGGTTTTTGTTATCCAAAAGCCACAGTTTACACATCACAATCGGAATTTCACATGTTGGTGTTTTTCACACGTTCGCGTCCACTTTGCGTCACCATTATCTCGTAAAACTTTCACATATACCCAGACCTATTATATCCACGTCCGAACATGATCACGGCCGAGATCGAACTTAGGCTTCATAAAGCAGTTCTCGTAGCCCACAAAATACGTGCGAACGAACTGTCTGATTGGCTAATATACATCGTAACCAATCCAATATTAATATTAAACCGCATACTCCTGGATCTTCTACTTTGGCCAATCACAACTTAATAGCTTTCATGAACAACTTATCAAAAAACCAAATTAGAAAATACACAAATATCGAAATAGCTCCCTCTTTAAATAACAAAATTATCGTAAATTGTATCTTGTTCTCTCTGTCCCATAAACTGGCTAGTTGCACTTCACATTTTTCCCTGAGTATGTTTCAACGTATACTCAGTTAATAGTCATAACAATATTTATTTATTTAATATTTCGCATTCACACAAATAATTAAACAAATTATAAGTAATTAAAGAAAGTCGCAGTAAATAGTTTTGTTTCGCCTAATCCACAGTTTTATCGACTTGATAATATCGTAGTCGGTAGGATGCTGATACCTTTCGACCACAGCTATCTACTGCATCCGAGCGCATCTGTCATGCGAGACATGACACGTGTATAAAGCTGTCTCTTACATAGGCGCGATGCAAGGCGCTACGACTCAATGTGACGCCGAATCACGTCTTGTCAGAAAGGATTTAGTCTTGTTCGGTTAGTGCTGTGTATGAGAAGTGCGTCGTTGTGAGTGTGTTATCAGTTCATCACGTCTGATGCGAAATAAGAGGGCCAAGCCCAGGAATCGCGATCCAAAATTCCGAACACATCACGAATGACAAGGAGTTGGAAGTGAAAGTGAACTAATTGTTGTCGCAGTTGGCAACGGCAAACAGTCCAGCTGTGCTGTTTAGCGCTCTTAATTGAGGAAACCTACTCTAACACGTGAAGTGTCAGCCGACAAGTAATACTAATCAGATTGTGTTTAGTCCGGTGAGGTGAGGTCGGGCTGTGAGAGAGTCGCAGGCGGGGCCACCTCGCGTGTTCTCGGCGGCGTCACGCCAGCTGTCGCAGCCGGCATGGGGAGGTGGGTCAGCGGTCGATAGCCGGCGGCGCTCGCCCTCGCCTTCCGATCGAAGTCTGGCGGCGGGCCGCGGCTAGGCGCCCGCTCTCAAATGGAACGTCCCCTACTTGCACGCTGCGGCCCGCCGGAATTCCACAGTGCTCTTCACTCGCAGAGTCTCTACATTGTACTCTCAGCCCCTGGTGCCCAGAGAAGCCGCTGTTAGCAGCACACGCTCCGGCTAGAGCAGACGGTTGTAGATTTGACAGGCGGCGGTATGGGGGTTGCGGCATTTGCACGCAGACAAGTTTTCTGTGGAGAGACATAGTCTGGGAAGCCTTGGGCTCTTGAAACTTCCTGGCGGATTGAAACTGTGTGCCGGACCGAGACTCGAACTCTGGACCTTTGCCTTTTGTGGACAAGTGCTCTACCAACTGAGCTACCCAAGCACGACTCACGCCCCGTCCTCACAGCTTTACTTCTGCGCCGGCTGTTGTGGCCGAGCGGCTCTAGGCGCTTCAGTCCGGAACCGCGCAACCGCTACGGTCGCTGGTTCGAATCCTGCCTCGGGCATGAATGTGTGTCATGTCCTTAGGTTAGTTAGGTTTAAGTAGTTCTAAGTTCTAGGCGACTGATGATCTCAGCTGTTAAGTCCCATAGTGTTCAGAGCCGTTTTTACTTCTGCCAGTACCTCGTCTCCTACCTTCCAAACTTTACAGAAGCTCTTCTGCGAACCTTGCAGAACTAGCACTCCTGAAAGAAAGGATATTGCGGAGACGTGGCTTAGCCACAGCCTGGGGGATGTTTCCAGAATGAGATTTTAACTCTGCAGCGGAGTGTGCGCTGATATGAACTTCCCGAGTTCGAGTCTCTGCCGGGAAGTTTCATATCAGCGCACACTCCGCTGCAGAGTGAAAATCTCATCCTTTGGCTCTTGTTGGGATAAGCAGCTTATCGCAGGTTGTGTTTAGGCTCACTAAGTACTGAGTGCTATTGACAAGGGATCTCAAATTGATTCCGTAGTTCTTGATTTCCGGAAGGCTTTTGACAATGTACCATACAAGAGGTTTGCAGTGAAATTGCGTGCTTATGGAATATCGTCTCATTTATGTGACTGGATTGGTGATTTTTTGTCAGAGAGGTCACAATTCGTAGTACATGACAGAAAGTCATAGAGTAAAACAGAACTGATTTCTGGCGTTCCCCAAGGTAGTGTTACAGGCCCTTTGCTGTTCCTTACCTATATAAACGATTTGGGAGACAATCTGAGCAGCCGTCTTAGGTTTTTTCGCAGATGACGCAGTCATTTATCGACTAATAATCATCGTAAGATCAAAACCAATTGCAAAAAGTTTCAGAAAAGATGTCTGTATGGTGCAAAAATTGGCAATTGACCCTAAATAACGAAAAGTGTGAGGTCATCCACATGAGTGCTAAAAGGAATCCGTTAACTTGGGTTACACGATAAATGAGCCAAATCTAAAGGCCGTAAATTCAATTAAATACCAAGGAATTACAATTACGAACAGTTTAAATCGGAAGGAACAAACACAAAATGTTGTGGGGAAGGCTAACCAAAGACTGCGTTTTATTGGCAGGACACTTAGAAAATGTAACAGATCTACTAAGGAGACTGCCTACACGACGCTTGTCCGTCCTCTTTTAGAGTACTGCTGCGTGGTGTGGAATCCTTACCAGGTAGGGGTGACGGAGTACATCGAAAAAGTTCAAAGAAGGGCAACACGTTTTGTATTACCGCGAAATAGGGGAGAGAGTGTCACTGAAATGATGCAGGATTTGGGATGGACATCAGTAAAAGAAAGGGGTTTTTGGTTGCGGAGGGATCTCGTCACAAAATTCCAATCACCAGCTTACTCTTCCGAATGCGAAAATATTTTGTTGACGCCGACCTACATAGGGAGAAACGATCACCATAACAAAATAATGGAAATCAGAGCTCGTACGGAAAGATGTGTGTTCATTCTTTCCGCGCGCTATACGAGATTGGAATAATAGAGAATAGTGAATTTGGTTCGATGAACCCTCTGCCAGGCACTTAAAAGTGATTTGCAGAGTATCCATGTAGACTTCGAAAAATTTATTTCCAATTCATCAGTGCAGCACACTAGAAATTAGCTTTAACATACAGGGTGTCCAAGGAGGAACGGTCAGTATTCAAGGATGTGATAGAACGATCATTTGAAGCAAAGAACTTCATATGGACATATGACCTGTTCCTAATGGTTGCCTAAATGGAACACGTTTAATGTACATAATTTATTTTATGTGTTATCAGTACACTTTATGGTATGCACGTGTACAACAGTACTACATGCGTTTTACAAATAATCAATGAAAACTCGTATTTTTAAGCCACTTGCCACGAAGCATATTACAGCTGTTGTATAGTTAACAATAAATGTTCGAATATGTCATTAACTTCACTGCAGTTGTGCACTTTTGGGAGAACATGCTGTGCTGCTTGTTTGAGTGCTTGCGTACTTTTCCTAATCAGGACAACAGCGTCAATGATGCGACTAAGCAGTTCATCTCGTGTATTTACCACCATTTGTACACCGCCGACTTCATCCAGCCCCATAAACAAAAATCTAATGGCGTAAGGTCTGGCGATCTTGCTGGACAGTCAATTGTACTGTCACGGCCAATCCACCCATTAGAGTAAGTGCGGTTGAGATGTTCCCTCAAAGGTGTGGGAAAATGTGGAACGGCCTTGTACATTGCTGTTCATAGTAGGCCGCGTGGCCGAAGGAAAGTCCGAAAGGTGTCAACAAACGATTTTTTTTTTAAAGGGAATTAATTCTGTCATTCGCTCTTCTAAAATGACTGGACCTATCAAAATGTACATTAAATGTGCTCAGTCTTGGAAATCATTCAGAATAATGCACATGCCCATATGAAGTTTTTTGTTTCAAATGAGCGTTCCTTTCATAACCCTGAATATTGACCACTCTTCTTGGGACAACCTGTATGTTGAGGCTGAAAAAGCTTCCAATATATGTAAAATAATGTATAATATGCCTTTTATTTGTTAAATCGAGTTGTGCGTATGAGTCGGAGAATTAATGCATTTTGTTAAATTTCATTTGCCTGCGTTCCCGCTGCAAAGAGTTTGAATTCGGTATCCACTGATACAGATTTCGATTCTAAGAATCTCTCTAGGGAAAAGCCGTGATGATGCACTACTAAGACAAGGCTTTGAGTTCTTCATTAGCGAATGTTTTTGCTAGAGACAATTCTCCGACTATGTGTCGTTTCCATGGAACACCACGAGGGTATAGTCTCCCCCCCCCCCCCCCCCCGTTTAATTAATTTACGATACTCACAAGGTTGCCATAGCCTTTTTCCTTTCGGACCCTTGTTAGCCGTCGTTTCAGAGTTCGCAGCGTTGTGATGTAACGCTCTGAATTTGTTGTTCCACGATCAAGGAATTCAACATGGATAACACCATTTGCGTCCCAGAACACTATGGCCATGATTTTTCTAGCCGAGGGCTGCGTCGTGAATTTCTTTTTCTGGGGAGAGTATTTGTGTCGATATTCCATAGACTGATGTTTCGTCTGCGGGTCGTAATGGTGTACCCACATTTCGTCTCCTGTCACAATTGAATGGAGAAAGGCGTTACCTTCATTCTCATAACGCGAGAAGAGTTCCTGGCAAATTTCAAGCTGTGCGCTTTCATTTCTGGAGTCAGCATCCGGGGAACCCATCGTCCACAGACCTTCAGATAGCCAAGCATAGCAATAATGTGACCCACACGTTCTTGTGAAATGACGATTGTCCTAGGTGATACGACGATCTTCCTGAATCAGTCTGTCAACATTTTGCTTGTGAAACTCGGAGGTTGCTGTCACAGGACGTCAAACTCTTTGTTTGTCACGCAGGTCAGATGTTCCCGCCTCATCATCTTTAAACTTACTCGTCCAACGACGCATAGTACTCACATCAACACAATCACCACAAACTGCTTTCATTCTCTGATTAACCTCCTTTGGGGTGACATCTGCTGTCAAGAATTCAATGACTGCACGTTGCTTAAATCATATTGATCGACCGTCTGCGCAGTGTTCCATACTTTACACTGTAACAACACAACCGTTCAGTGCTCAGACTTCCCGCCAACTGGAACTGTAGAGAAGATGCTACGGAGCAAGCCAGTACCTGCCGCATACCTATGCTGCCAACTGTTGAAGAGCTACGAAGGTGGAGGCATTACTTTTCAGTCAACCCTCGTATAAACAACTGACCAAACTGTTTGTTCGAAGCAGTTTTTCCCAGTCGTACGTCGCAGGTAGCAGCGGACAGACTAGTCTGCCCTACTTGTGGAAAATCCTGTTCCTAGGTTCAATAACTCAAGTGTCCTGGGTTCCGTAGAAAAGCAAACATATTCCATCTTCATACAAGTGGCATTCCGCGGAACAGTGTCAGATTTCCGGTACGAGTGCTGTCCGGAAAGTAACAAGATTTATTATAAAATGCGAAGTAGCGTTGGAACGGAAAACGGTAGGTCGGTGTGATTTTTTTTTTTGGAGGGGGTGAGGGAAGGGGGCACAAGACATTTCATTTTTATTGAATAGCAGGACCCTGTGAAAAGGTGGAATCGCATTTCCAGCTATGTAGCTTGAAAATGAGGACCCTCTACTCTGCTACTTACTCTGACCGTACTTAAAGCATAGAATTATTCTCCTAATGCATGCGAGATTGACCCTTGTCTTCACAACCACGCTGAAGGGTAGTGATAGATTAAGGGTGGAACGGAGAAGCACAACTCTTCTTAACCCTTTCACTACCAATTTTTTTTTTTTTTTTTTGTGAAAGACGGTAACGTGTGGTTATGGGCACGGTTTGTGACACTAAAAGCATCTGTACGTTCGTGCGATTTACACTACTGGCCATTAAAATTGGTACACCAAGAAGAAATGCAGATAATAAACGGGTATTCATTGAACAAATATATTATTCTAGAACTGACATGTGATTACATTTCATGCAATTTGGGTGCATAGATCCTGAGAAATCAGTACCCAGAACAACCACCTCTGGCCGTAATAACGGTTTTATACGCCTGGCCATTGAGGCAAACAGGGCTCACCACAGTTCATCAAGAGTAGTGACTGCCGTATTGTGACGAGCCAGTTGCTAGGCCACCATTGACCAGACGTTTTCAGTTGGTGAGAGATCTGGAAAACGTGCTGGCCAAGGCAGCAGTCGAACATTTTCCGAATCCAGAAAGGCCCGTACAGGACCTGCAACATGCGGTCGTTCATTATCCTGCTGAAATGAAATGTAGGGTTTCGCAGGGATCGAATGAAGGGTAGAGCCACGGGTCGTAACACATCTGAAATGTAACGTCCACTGTTCAAAGTGCCGTCATTGCCAACAAGAGGTGACCGAGACGTGTAACCAATGGCACCCCATACCATCACGCCGGTTATACGCAAGTATGGCGATGACGAATACACGCTTCCAATGTGCGTTCACCGCAATGTCGCCAAACACGGATGCGACCATCATGATGCTGTAAACAGAACCTGGATTCATCTGAAAAAAATGACGTGTTCGCCATTCGTGCACCCAGGTTCGTCGTTGAGTACACCATCGCAGGCGCTCGTGTGTGTGATGCAGCGTCAAGGGTAACTGCAGCCATGGTCTCCGAGCTGATAGTCCATGCTGCTGCAAACGTCGTCGAACTGTTGGTGCAGATGGTTCTTGTCTTGCAAACGTCCCTATCTGTTGACTCAGGGATTGAGACGTGGCTGCACGATCCGTTACAGCCATGCGGATAAGATGCCTGTCATCTCGACTGCTAGTGATACGAGGCCGCTGGGATCCAGCATGGCGTTCCGTATTACCCTCCTGAACCCACCGATTCCTTATTATGCCTACAGTCATTGGATCTCGACCAACGCGAGCAGCAATGTCGCGATACGATAAACCGCAATCGCGATAGGCTACAATCCGACCTTTATCAAAGTCGGAAACGTGATGGTACGCATTTCTCCTCCTTACACGAGGCATCACAACAACGTTTCACCAGGCAACGCCGGTCAACTGCTGTTTGTGTATGAGAAATCGGTTGGAAACTTTCCTCGTGTCAGCAAGTTGTAGGCGTCGTCACCGGCGCCAACCTTGTGTGAATGCTCTGAAAAACTAATCATTTGCATATCACAGCATCTTCTTCCTGTCAGTTAAATTTCGAGTCTGTAGTACGTCATCTTCGTGGTGTAGCAATTTTAATGGCAAGTAGTGTATTTACACAAATTGTCCGGGAAAGCGCGACAGCTGCTCGCTTTGCAAATCTGTGAAATGTATTGCCTCTCGGCAACTGCGAACTAATTGGAATCGCCAGTTTGGAGCGGAGCAGAGGGGGGACTATGAAACTTGAAGACAGGACTAGATATAAGAATGCTCTAAATCATTAGCAGGCTTGCAAGTGGGACACTGATACATGGGGACTGATGACCTCAGAAGTTAAGTCCCATAGTGCTCAGAGCCATTTGAACTGATACATAGCAATAAGATGCAGCAACTTCGCATTTGTTGTCTGATTATCTATCGTGCGACTTATATGTTCCAGTGGTATAAGTAAGAGTCGACTACAGGTTCAACAAAATATTTGTATTTTAATGACTGCCCAAAAATACACTGATAATGAATTTCACACGATTGAACCAGGTAAAGAGGCACTGAAGTATGTGGCAAAAGTGCCTGGGTATGAAGTAGTTACTACTGGAGTTGGAGACGACGATCGAAAATACACCGTAAACACGTACAAAATGAAAAAGAAAACATGTAATTGAGGGCGAACGAGCTAGGTAATGTATAATGATGGAGCGTGACAGTTGGAAGTGGCGGATTACCGTAGCGGCGATATGCAATCGTCTGTGGCCCGGATACGATCGTAATTCCGAGTTGTCATCGTAACTCTGGGTGAGGTGATTGTCGCAACTAGCGAGCAATAATATCATTAATTGTTCTGCTAATAACTGGCAGTCTTGTATCTCATCATTGTGCCGAAACTGTAGGACCATATATACTCCGTCTCGTTAGTTGAAAAGGCGTCACTGCAGAATAACTAGGATTGGAAAAGTAGGGTTTTACAGCCGACTGCCCAGAGAACTCCACTTTTCATAGCATAACATAATTGTGCTCATTTGCACGGTTTTTGGCAGGCTGCGTAGTTAAGTCACCGAGACACCACTTTCTTCTAACAGCCAGAACCGCTTCTCTGCTGCCTCTCCTTTCTCTGCTGTTTCAATCGATCAAGGAAGCTCTGTTGAGTTTTATTCGTGCTGCGACTACCGTCAGAGATGTTAAAATATTCCCGATCGGAAAAATTATGGAAACAAAACACGTTTTACTTCTATTCAGACTGAGTAACTGCGTGGTGGCAAAAAGGGTAGAAACTGCGCCATTTCTGTGCTTGGAATAATAAAATCGTCTCTGTGAGTCATATAACAGGCGTGTCTGTTTTTATTCAAATACCATTAAATTACTACGTGAACTTGAAGATTTTCAGTTGCCACAGACTGCCAGGGAAAGATTAACATTTTCTTACATTGACTACGAGTTGAGGTTCGGGAGTTTAAAAGCAGTGATACCGAGAAAGTTGCATTGCTTCTTGTTTTCTTACAGTAGCTGTCAAAACAAGCTTTGCAATTGAAAATTCCGCCTCGTGCAAAATCCATCTTGTAATACTGGTTTGAGTGGGGGAAAGCGTTGACTTTCAGCGCCAAATTTGTGCTCAGTACTGACAGAGTGAAGATGTTGTGTGTTAGTAGTGTCTTTCGGGCGTGGAAGTACGAATATTCATGACGACGACAGAAGTGATTTCCTGTCTGTAGCAAGAACGAAATAGCACGTAAAGTTGAAGAAAAAATATGAAAACTGGCGTTTCCCGATAACTCAAGTCAGACAACTGTCTGGTGATTTCTCGGAGTGTTTCTGCGAGATCATGAATAAACCATTGAGGAACAACCAAGTTTGGTCCTCGTTGGGTACGAAAAACTCCTTTCCGAGAACCACAAAACTTTCGTGGACTTTCTTTCAATTACGATGCGGACGAGTTGAACAGAATTGTCACCAGTGACGGATATGGGTTTTTATGCTATCGCGGAAACAAAACAGCAGTCAGTGGTGAGAGATGGGAACGCTCGCTCAACAAACCAAACTCCTGTCAAACGGGAATGTCACGGCTACGGTATTTTATTTTATTCATTCTTCATTGCTCTTACTTTCGGATTCTCTCAGCTTTCCTTAGAGCAAGAAATAACTCGGTTGACCATGAAGGAAAATCTCCTGGGTTCTGCAATACAGCAGTTATTCCCAGATTCTTTAAAGAATTGAACTTCCTATTTATAAAACAGTTTCAAACTTCTGATTAATTTACAAATTGGTTAAGACGTTAAATATTTGACATTAAACTTGTAGGCTAGAGCAGAAAAGGTTTAGAAAATGTTTGGAATTATGTTTAAAGTGACATCTTGGATGTTCGGGAATCCAGCCGGATGTTCGCGTCGTTCTCGCACGATATTTCAACAGCGTGCCTCGCTGTCTTCTTCAGGTGCTACCTGAGACTGATCTTTGGGTCGATCGAGTCCAGTATTTATGCCTCGGAGGAGCTGGGAGCCGCAGCACCGGACTGACCCAGCTAATGACCACGCAGTACATAGGTAACGTTGCACGATACCTCACGCTAACCACTCCTCACCTTGCATGCTCTGTCGCAGCTAGCAAGCCGCTACTGCCCTTACTGCCCTTACTACCCGTCCTACTGTCGCAGAGGTTTTTTTCCCTTGGCGCTGGCCTTGGCACTTTTTTTCCTCTGCTCTTACAACCGCTACCCTTCGATCGTTTTCGACCACTTCTATCTCCTGATGGACCATGTTAATGAGTAGTCTTACCCAGACGCATGGATAACATCACAGCCTACATCCTGTGACGCCTGATTCAAAAACTAACATGTTTACGGAGGTGACAGTAGAACTTTTGGTTTGGTCACCACGTTGGTGTGGGCGTGGAGGGGCCCCATCCTTTATATTTTGGGCGTTCCCTAATCGGTCCGCGCCGGGTCGAGTGTTCCATCTGCGGTCCGCGCCCGCCAGACTCGGCTTCAATGGACCCCTCCAGTCGCAGATGTTCCGACTGCCGTCGGTGCCCGTTCTGGCCGTCCTCAACGGATGTGGTTATCATCTGAGGTGTGTCAGACCTGGTCTGAGATGTTGGGTACTCTATCTCCTGACTGTTACTATGATTTCCACTTCTGTTTCGTGCTGGGCGCTCCCTAATCGGTCCGCGCCGCGTCGTGTGTTCCGTCTGAGGTCCGCGCCCGCCAGACACGGCTACATTGTCTCTCTCTGGTCGCTGGTGTTCCCTCCGCCGTCCGCGCCCGGCCTGGCCGTCTTCTGAAGTCGAGTTCATGATCTGGGGTGTGTCAGATCTGGTCTCCAATGTCAGACACCTTGTCTCACGGCTGTTCTCTCGGTCTCCTTTTCTATTTCTTGTAGAATCCCGGAGTGTCCTGCGTCGAGTTTTCACAAGCTCAAGCGCTGGATTCCAGGCAGTGCTGATTTGGTATCCCGAGTCACGGTTGATTAGATTGTTTAAAGTGTTGAAAGTAGCGAAGTGTTCCCTATCTCCAATGCTGGATGAATGAAATCCACGTAATTTTTGCACCATGAGGTACACACAACTATAATACTTGAATTATTGTTTGAAATAATTGACGTAAGATTATCTCTCTTAATGAGTGATTATGACGGCATTTAAAATTTTTAAATCCAGTAACTACGTGAAATATTGGAAATCAGATTGTTTCCCCTGGAGGCGGCGGACGTACGACGCATAATTTGAAGTTTCAGAAAACAGCCTTTATGACTGGGTTCTGTGCACTCAGCAAGCGTAAACGTCCTCGTGGACCATTTTTTGCGACGCTTCCTCTTAACTGCCTCTTGCACCTCGTCAGGAGATTCCGAAAGTATGCTCCTGGGACGGTTTGCCTTTTACGAATATATGTTTGCAGTACACCATGGGAGCGAAAAAGTATTCGGCATCATCTTGGCCGACGGTTGTTGGGTCTTTGTCTTTTTTTGACGGTGGTGAGTCGACGTATTCCCACTACTAACTTTGCTCACCTGTCTCAGAACATAGTGACATAACCAGCGTCCGTCCATCGTGATTAACCGCTTAATACCTGAATAAATTTCTGGGTGGAAAAAAAAACGTGGCACTTCAGAGGTACCCGAAACACTCAGGAGAAGGCAGCACTTGTCAGTAGCTGCGTGTAGTATCAGCACCTTCTGGCACTCGTACTCGAAAATAGCAAACCTTCCAATTACTAGCACAGAATTGGTATGATGTGAATTCGAGACACTCGGCTAAAGAAGTCATCGAGTATTGGCCGGAAACAAATGCAACGACACAAATTTTCGTGTGTCACCAATTGTTAACAAATATATTTCAGAACGCTGCGCGCTGCTTCGCGTTTGGAAGGAGTAGGGGATGGGAGAAGGGGTGAGGCTCTTGGTTCTCGGTTCCTGTCTATCTTACCGTCGCTATGTTACAGTGTATTAAGCAAAGTTTGAACGACGAACCGGAGCTGGTGCTCAGGCAAATCATGCGAATTAATTTTTGTTGCAAAATATGTTAATTGGGTTGAAGTTAATGCTCAGTTAATGGCAACATTTGTATGTGCACCGTTCGGAATTTCCGTGAAAAAAAAAAAGTCTAGGTGGCTTCTGAAGCGCGCCACTTGTATACTGTAAACGTTTACGAATCGTGTTAAACTTTATACTAAAGTAGATAAATGAGTAAAGTCAAAACGTCATTTTTTATCCAATAATTTTTATCCGTTCCCAATATACGATGGTTTAAAGACGACGTAAATGTAGCACTTAAAAGTCGTGATTATGTGAACTGAATGTGCGGAGCGGTTTAAAATGATTCAGATAAATAAAAAATGAATTGTTACTGTAGAACTGAAAACTTGGTTTGAAAAATCTAGTTTCATTCGGATTTTATGTGTAAAAGCCTTTCTTTTTTAGTTTTTTTACGCTCGCTACTTCTATATTTCAAACTTCCACTGATCGGTTCAAATTTTGTGAAGAAGGTAGACAAATACATGTTAATTAATGGTCACTTGTTTTGTGAATGCTCTATCTGTTGCTATGACGTAAGCAGTATGGTGCAAAGGACAATAAAAATACCGGTTCAGGATCAGTTGTTCGCAGAATCAACAAAAATTTACATCAATCGCTGAGCTATGGTGGTGTAATGTCAAAATTATGGTAGAGTAAAATTTGGGAACCAGAATGAAAAATGCTGCTATTACAGCACAAAAAAGGTGAATTTGCCCTGGGCAGAGTTAAGAATGTAAAAGAAGAGAACTAGCTTTTCAACTTACGTCAGCTTCAAAGATATCTCGACATACTCGCGCCATTTTACGAATTAACCCTACTCCACCAGCGTAGTGAGTTCTCTCAGCTGCAAAGTGTTGGCACAACTGCATCTTTCAATTTATAGGCTGAAGTCACTGATCCTGTGCCCAAAATCCAGAAGATTCGACAGCCATTATATCATACGGCTGAAGAGCATACATGTAATTGATAGTTTTTCTAAAGGCTGATTTGTACCTGGGGGGGAGGGGGGAGCGGACGACGACGACGACGACGACATAATGTGTAACGTTACTTGACACGATGCATTGTATTACATGATGTAGGTAATAATACTAAAAAGTGAAAAAAGAATCATAAACGTGTCACGTTTTTATTCAAATGTCCTTGAAGCTGCCAGATCAGTCAAAAACCGCGTTCCCATCTTTTACATCCCTAACTCTGCCGAGGACATATTCGCCTTTGTACTATTGTAGGAGCATGTTTCATTCTGATGGGTAATATTTTCATACCTATTGCTGCTAATGCCAATTGAACAAAAATTTCATAACAGCCGCGATGTTTCTTTTGCTGCCTCGATTCGGCGGAATTTTTTAATGGATGTGAGTAGTCGCGGAATCCATTGGGCGGTACGTTTGTGATGATGTTCAGAATGTCGTTGGATACTGACCAATGACTGACTTTAATTTTTTTTCCATTACCCCCTCCATTGTGATACGCCAATCTTCGAGTACCAGGGCTTCCACTTGTCTTGAGATTCCCGGTTCTTCACAGGAAGATGGTGGGTCACTTCGTTCTTCGTCATTTAGACTCGTTTGACCGCACTGGAAACATCAGTACCACATAACGCTTGTCTTACGGGTTGCATTGCTGCTGTACACCTCCACCAACTCAGCATGGATTGTTGCAGTGTTTTTCCCCTTCAAAAGCAAATTAGTGTAAGGTACTAAAGTTTATCAGTGGTCTGTACCAGTTTGCTTCCTCTATCCTATAGGGCCAGCTGCTGTATTATAGTGCGGGATTTCGGTGTGCACCAGAACTGCCGACATGCACCTGCAGACAAACAGAACATTAAACACGTAACCTTATTTTTTGACTTACTAATTGTTTGATTACTACTCTTGCGTCATTGGACGTAGCCTACGTGCTTCGCACTTCACATCTGGGTGATTTCTTTACACTAGATTTCATAATCGCTCCCGGATGTCGTTCGTCTGAGGGACTGTTTAGATCATGACAAAAACAGTGATTTTAACAGAGATAGGTAGGCAATACGGTAATGCTCACAGTTCTGGATCGGTGTCACGTTAGCACACCTCAGGAAAGTAATAAGATTACAGAATTAGTTGCCGGCCCCTTTGGCCGAGCGGTTCTAGGCGCTTCAGTCCGGAACCGCGCTGCTGCTACGGTCGCAGTTTCGAATCCTGCCTCGAGCGTGGATGTGTGTGATGTCCTTAGGTTAGTTAGGTGTAAGTAGTTCCTAAGTCTAGGAGACTGATGACCTCAGATGTTAAGTCTCATGGTGCTTAGACCCATTTGAACCATTTGAACAGAATTAGTTCAATCGATTTAATGAAGTATTTCAAACTAGCCTCGAAACAGTAACCAGAAGATCAGTATTTCTCGAGAGAAGTTCATCCTCCTTTGTGTCACTTGAAGCGAACTTCGTAGTTGATATTAAATAAGTGTTCGGCTTGTGTGTGCATTGTAACATGCTCAGATTACGTCGATGGCTGGTGTCTGCTGTGATGTATTCAAAGAAGTTGAGGTTGTGATACGCCACTATGTCAGTAATTGTTTTCTTCTCTCTTGCTAATTGGTTGTACCCAATTAGTCCGAAACATTAGACGGCGTCGCGCTACGTTTGTGATGGCTGTCAAGTGCTATTATTTTTGTTTTTCTGCAGCCAAGTGCTACATAATATTCCCAGATGTAACGTGATTTCTTAGCGTGCAAGTTATCTTAATCACCTTGTGAATCAACACGTATATTAAAAAAAATCTTCATTTGTATGTATCAATTGAAGACATAGTCTGTAAATAAGTCCGCGATCGTATGGTGGCACTTTGTTTGTAAAGGTCCTTTTTGATCACACCAATTTCTTTTTACGATTCAGTATTACCGGTTTCGGCTACTGCGGCCTTACGACCATAAAATATCCTGAGTAGGCATCAACGTCAAAATATGTACATTTAGGTACATGGTAAGCACTTGCTATGTACCTACATGTGTAGATTTTGACGTTGATACCTATATCAGAATATTTTATTATCTGAAGATGGCAGCAGCCGAAACGGGTAATAGTGAATTGTAAAAAAATTTGTGTGATGAAAACGGACGCTTACACATACTGTCCTGTGTATGTATCATATGTTAACGTAATTTTAAGTGACTCAAGTGTACCTGTGCACTACGGGTAAGACACCCGTAAGCTCATATTAAACGCTTAAAATTGCATTTGTTCGTTCTCCTTCTGTTTCATTTATTTATTTGAAAAAGGGGCCCCCTCTTCAAAATGAAGCTATTGCCTGACGGAAAGTGGCGAATGGCTGTAGAAACATAAGAACCAACATCATGTAAATATATTTGAGAGCAAAGATATCCAATGATGCCTGTGTGCATTCGAAACCCCTGGTGCTAGTCAAAGCGAGAGTAGAACAGAAAAGTAACGCAAGAAACTATTTCATTATTCAGTGCGATGTAGGTATAGAGGCTATTTTTTCTTATTCTTTTCGTTTAGGATTAATTTCTGCGTGCCAGAGCGGGAATGAAAGTCGATAATAAATGTCTAAATAACTAGTTGTTATTAAATTACGTGTTTTTACAGACAAGATATGAAGGCAGGCTAGCTGTTAACTGATTTGTCTTTAGTGGAATATGTCCGGTGGACTAACTTCGTCGGCTACTGATAGGGCTTGTAACTGGACCGGAATGAGGGCGTCGGTCATGTAGAGGAAAAACTCTCAGTAAGAGCAGCAAAACATCCACGGTTCACTGAACTCTTCAGATTGTGGTATCCGGCGACAGGACAAATAAAGCAGAGACTCTGTCCATCGTAAATTTAACACAGAGGTCGGCATTGCGCACTGTATTTCTCAAAGTTTGTTGTTACACCATTGGATTAGCCGTCCCACGCCTGTCGAGCACAGTCGTATATTGTTCTGTCCGCACCAGGAGAATTATACAGCCGGACAGTGAAAGGTCAGATTCCATGTATATATTATCGTAAGAACGATGAACAGCGTATAAACAATAAAATTTCAAATACAATTTAGCTCAATTTGCAAAAAGGTACAACTGAGCTAATACGCTTGACAAGGGATCAGGCTGAAAGGAAAAGTTTATAGAGAGAGAGAGAGAGAGAGAGGGAGAGAGAGAGAGAGAGAGAGAGAGAGAGACTTGCAGAAAAACGTGTCGCAAACATAGGATATTTTATCTGGTTGGGTTTTGTGTGGTGTAAGAACGTACCGTCATTCGCTCTAGAATAACAGAATATCTAAGTAGACCTGTTTCTAATGACGTTTTCACATTGGTTGACGAGCATTGCGGCCGACGACCTATCGCTGCGTGCAAGTTTGTTTACAAAACGTTGAGTTCAGGCTGAACTAAGTATAGTCAGTTGAGAGCCTGCCTGTATCACGGAACTTTCCTACTGTAGGCCCCTCCCGCCCACCAGTGCGGCAACACTGCAAAACACTTGTGACCTGCCTCTGTGTATCATCTGGTCTGAACAGGCGCCTTGTTGCTCTGATACTGACGTTAGGTTTTATGTTCGAGGCCGTCGCAGTGGGCGGCATTCACATTGAACCTGTTTTCGCCACAAACCCGCCCGAATGCCGCTCAGCGTATTTTATTTTCACACACATTTCCCGCAAAGACATTCTGATGTGCGTTCAGTGAAAGTCAGAGCTTTCTCGAGTTTCACTGTCTATAGATACAAGATTCGTATTTGTGTTTTTCTCTTTCTTGCGGCGTTCGTGGTATTGCACTCTGTCCGCAAAACTGAAACGTTAAGGGCTTTCGTTGAGGGATAAACAATTAAACTATTGGGAACAAACACTTGCGTCAACTGGATGCGATACGCAACAGACACGCGGCAAAACTACTACTTTTCGTGGCTGTGTTGTGAATATAGATTTGAGAATTCGTTACAGAAATATGCAGAAGGGGCGATATGTACATTCCTAGAACCAGTAAAGTGTCACTGGTGGTTTAAAGCTGCGTTTGTTCGTACAGAACGGATCTAGTATTGTGTGTGTCAATCATCAGTTCACTTTTGTGGAAGCATGTAATCCAAATTGGTCCATATTAAATTATTCGTTGGTTATAGCTTAGCAAAATTTTGAACGAAGATCTAACGCAGTGGCTTGTCGTACTCTACTTACATAATAAACAAATTATGGATCTTCAATCCCTGTATTGGTGTGTCTGACTGCGAACAAAGTGCAAATAGCTGCTCTACAGCATTTTTGCGCAGTCGAGTGCGCCGCCCACATAGACTTTGTACGTAAACAGCAGCGTACAGTTACAGCTAGTCAGCTGGAGCGGTGTCAAGTTAACGTAGTGAGAGGCAACAGCTGATGAAGAGGGCGCAGAGTGGAGTACGAATGCTATATGGGGTGGAACTGGCAAAGGGGACAGAAGAGAACAATTGTAATGGTAGACGAGGACATGTTGTCAAACGTATTTTATATCACGATGGCTGCCATGCTTGTATTACTAGTTCTGGTGAGGTTGTATAAACACACATTGCGGTTACGAGTGCCCAGTTCTTGAAATGCCTTTTTGTGATACGCGAACATGACTTTAAAGTGTGGCGATCACTACTGAGCTGTAACGTTTGAATATAACAACTACCACTTCACATTCATTTAAATTTAAAGTAGTATTAATGGATCCTCTGTTATTCTTACAATTAGTAAGCAATACTAATAGCGGAGGTTTCTGAACCTCGGAGACGCATTGACCACCGACGTGTTGGAATGCAATTATGTGGCAAAATTTTGGTAAAAGGTTACTAGGGGTCCGCCCCCGAGCGCATTTTGAAGTGTGTGTTCGTAATGTCTCCTATGGGCAAAGACGGCAGTTAGAATGGCGTACTGCCAGCTGATTTTTAGTACTCAATAACGCTATAATGAGACGTTGAGCTGCGCTATAGATTAGTCTGTCATTACATCCAGTATTTCGCGCGTTAGACAGATTAAATAACAACTGTCTCGTCATACTAAGCGTAAGAGCACTATGTGTATAATTGATTACTAAAGACGTCAATGCGAGGAAAACGAAAAAAATGTTAGGATTCCTATTGTATGACGATGATAAAGAGAAGCTGAAAGTGAAGTTCCACACTGGAACGCCTTGTGTACAGTTCGTTGTTGGCTGCCTCCAACCTAACGTGATCATTCATTGCCAATATCTGCATCGCGTGGGCGCCCCATCGTAAACTTTAGCCTTTGCAATATGCAGAGAGAACTTTTTGTCCATACTCCTCGATAATTGGGTTACGGGTGGCGTTAGTGGACAAAATCTCAACCCCGGTTCTCTGTCATGCGTGAGCCTAGGACGCTGTTGATAGTGCCTGATTCATCCAATAAAAAAAGTCGCCTGGTCTTCGCCTTAATACAGACGAGCAATATGTGTACTTCAGTTTGATATCCATGCTCATTTAGGACAACACTATCACACAGTGCGTTGTATGTAGTACTGTAGTTACCTGCTGTGTATAGCAGCAAATATTATACTATCATCGTTGTGTGTTTGATGCTTCTCGTACTACAGTGGATGGGCACAAATATGGAAACATCAGAAACACTACACTTTACCATGAGCAATACGTTGTAGGAAACGTGTTCACATTCAAAACAGTTTCCAGTCGTCTCTGAATGGATGAAAACAGATCGTGTACTTTTTCAAGAGGATCTTACACCAGGGGTTTCCAAACTTTTTAGTCCGCGGGCCACATTGACTCCTCCACGAAGTCATAAGGGCCAAGATCTACCTAGTGGGATTAAAGCACCCTAGCACTCCACGATCACCGTAATGTAAGGCTAAAGGAAAGATGAAATCGCAAAAATCTAAGGTTGTGGGAATAGCTAGCACTGAAACGGACTACGATTTTTATTTAATTACATAATTTTGATTGGTGGACGTGCCTGACAGAAATTCTGGCATATTTTATTCTGGCGAATTTCACCGGCAGAAATGTCACTGCACATTCTTCACGAAAACGTTCTGCAAAGTTAACGAAATTTCAAAATCATTGTTAGCAACACTATTACTGCAAGACGTAACAGAGGTAGAGTATGTCAACGCATTGTTATTTCAAGCGGCGCAACAATAAGTTTAGTTATGTAGTCTTGTAGCGAGTATCAGAGCTAATGTCGTGGTGTATTGGTCGCGATAGGCGTCGAAACTCAATTGTTGGCAGCGTAGGTACCACCTCAAATATTTGGCGGGCCAGATATCGGGGATGTCCGACCAGCTAACGCGGGCCGATTTCGGCCCGCGGGCCGTAGTTTGGAGACCCCTGTCGTACACCATACTTCGTGCAAAATAGCGGCAAGTTCAGGTAGACCACAAAGGTTCATTGATATTGAGATATGATTGTGGTGGCCAGTGGAGATGACAGTTCACCCTCTTGCCCACAAAATCAGTCGTGGAAGAAGTGAGCTTACGAATTTTAATTAAATTTAATTATTAGAGCGTATTTATATCTATCGACAAGTAAATTACGAAATGCGTAGTTTTCATGAAAATGTATGACTGTTGTGGTATGCGAAATCTCGTATACATGCGATCTGGTAAGATACCCATAAGGCCTTTGCACCTCGACGCTTCGAGCTGCCTACACAGAGGCAGGCCCCATTTCGCAGTTAAAGTGCATAGCGATGACTCGTTGCTAATGTAGCAAGAAGGAATAATGAAGGTGCAAATTGTTTGAATATCACAAAATTTACACTTGTACTACAAAAATGAAAGTCTGAGCAGGAGTCGAACCGTCGCTTCATACGCGTTTGTCCTACGAAGCTCGAACGCTAACCACTTCACCACCATGACCTCCAACGTCCGGCACCTACGCACAGATATATCAGTTGCAAACTTCTATTACGATGTTCTCGGAATTACCAGAATACTGCACCTTAGTATATGCACATTATGTAGTTTTAATGGCCTACTGAAGGTGTACAAACTTTGAAGTAAATCCGTGATTCCGACGTCGTGGACTCCCCTTGCCAGTATTAACCAGTGTCTTTCTAGAGTTCCACCGACAAGGTGCACTTATTAATTTAAATGATTCATCCGTGTCCTCAGACACAGAAGCCATAGAAAGGTGTGTGTGTGTGTGTGTGTGTGTGTGTGTGTGTGTGTGTGTGTGTGTGTTCCAAACCATTGAATCGACTCGTTTACTTTTATATATATCGCTTACTGTTAATCAACAGTAGACGGTGGGGGGGGGGGGGGCTAGGTAGATCAGGAGATACAACGCCATTAAAATGAATGCGTGGAAAATGCCGCATGATATGTGACGTTTCAGCAGATGTATTCTTTACCAAACACTTCTACAGTCGAGTACATTTAAGGAAGACCCTGACACCTGGCTGAGCTTTTGACAGCTTTCAACGACGAAGAGCAAGTGGCTGTAGGCAGAAAATGTTGTCGCCTCGAGAGCTATAAGAGGCGTTGCAATTAGAGACGTTTATAAAATCGCATTGTAGACACGCGAAGCAGCTGCTCCCAACGTACAGAAACTGTCGGGGATAATTTACTTACACGTTTGGCTTTATGCATTTTTCTTTGTAAGACTGGTTCATAAATAATTTCAAAGGCGCTTTCGCGAATACATTGAAATGAAATTTTTTTCGATATTATACTAAAACAATTGATACTTTTCTTCAGTTTGTAAAAGAAAATTGTAAAAATGAATACCCGGGTAATGCCGGGTTCGACATCTAGTAAAACAAAGTAATAAAAGGCAGAAGTATAAACATTGTCTACCTAGAGATATACCTCTGTACATAATGGCTGCCTCATTCTTTTCCTAATTGCCTTCCCCCCCCCACCTCGCCTCCCCGCCCTTTCACCCGTTCCAGGATGACCTTGTATGTAACAGGAGCGAGCGCACTAATTTGAAGCTCCGTTGTATTTTGTAATTAATCGGATATTGAATGAAGCTACATCGGTTCAGACGACTGCCTTCTCCGATTACTCGTAGTCTTCTACTGCATTACCGCAAATGACTCTACAGTTATCCGCAAGTTAACCGGATCTATCGACAAGCTTTAGGTGTTCGTGAGATGAGCACTGAGTCGCAATGAATACAGATGCAACTTCTGTTTTCAGACTTTAATGCATTCTGCATGTGCTTGGAGGTAGTTGGAAAGCTTTACATAAAGTACTTTCAAAATTAACATAGTAGCATTGAAATCGGGGTTAACGAAACAAGTTCCAACTGGTAGGCAGGACTGTCGGATGGCGGCGATCTCTTCAGTTTACCTGGACTAGTTGGAGCCGTAGCTCCTCTGGATGACTGATAATCCGGAATTTTAGGAAAAAAGATTGGAATGACATGCGTTAAATACCATAAACATACATGTTATATATTTTCAAATAAAGACGCAAATTATACTTTTAAGTAAATTTTGACCAGATATTGGGAAAAAATTAGATTTATATACTGAAATAATCAGTAAGTTTCTTTAGAGCAGATTCATATGTTGTGTTTTGGTCTCGTAATGAACGTCATTCTATCATTCTCAGAGTTGAAGCTACGGATGTGGGGCACCTGGCACAGGAAGAATGGGCAGGGGACTGGCGCCTTTTAATCTGCTACAAAGGTCAATACTGCGCTGCAATTCAACTAGTAATTTGAAGCACCCCCGACTATCGAATATTTTTGGCGAGCAGGAAGCAAATGCTTTCCAACCATGGTTCATCTCCTTCTCATTTACTTCACATGAGCATAAAAGATTATTATTTTTTCTGCAACTGTCAGAAGAGAGGAGGAGGAGGAGACGTGAACGACTTGCTGTTTTCCTGGAGTTTCTCCAAACCACAGAAAACAGCTTACTTCAAAAGCTTTGAAACTGAAGGAGCCCCTCCCAATAAGAGCTCTTGTTTTATGTCATGATAATCCTCAAATGTAGAAAGCCTTGTTTGTTTACTACGTAATTGTAGTGAGCATGTCAAAGCTAGTGGTCTGCCCGTGGTTCCATAAAATCAGATGTCTACGTGTATGCTTCCCACTGTGTTGCGTTCTCTTTTCTATATTGTTTTGACTGTAGTTCACGTATCCATAGCTATTAAGTACTGAAGCTATTTAGAAATTGGAGACAACCGTTTTTAATTATTTAACAACTATTTACATTGATTTCTCTGTATACATGGTTTTCTATTTGTACCAAGTTGTTGACAGTATGGTTCTAGTGTGTGCTGCTGTCAAAAGGTGCCCGCCTCCCCTTTTAATGCGAATGCAATATTTAGACTTTTGAAATAGAGTAAACTGCTACAACAGTGGACAGTTTCAAGCACTAACATTGTTAGCAGTCTTCGGTCACAATTTCAGTTTATTTCATCAGTGAAGTTAGAAGTTTCTTTTTGCGGTCTGCAAAGTTACTTGTTCGATAGAACCGAAATTGTGGAAACATGTGTGAAAACAGGTCCGATTAAGGAAACTCGCCAAATTTTTCGGGGTCTAGTATCCGGGTAGAGGACTAACAGCAAAGAGAGTAATGCAGTGTCTGTATAAAAACTGACCCACCTGCGGATCTGTGCAAGATGTAAAACGACAAAGAATTCCTTCAGTTTGCGCACCCGAAATTATTGCAGACGTTCGCCGAAGAATTGTTCAGAGCCCAAGGAAGTCTACATGTGAATTTGCCCAACAGGTGCATGTAAGTGGGAGGAGTTGACAGCGGATATTGAAAAGTCTTAATTTGAAGCCATATCGTGTGACGGTTGTGCAGCAGTTACGAGATAATGACGGTCAGAAACTTCTAGATTACTGCACGTGGCTTTTGAATAACATCAACGATGCTTTGTTAGATCCTTTCCATTGCATCGTGAGTAATGAAACATGGTTTCATCCTTCCGGTCACGTGAATTCACAGAACACGAAAACCCTAACATTGTGTCAGCAACCACTTCATGATGAAAAAAATTGGCGTTTGGTGCGGTGTAAAAGGAACGCACATTTTTGAACCGATATTTTTTGACTCTATCCTCACTGCTGTTGAATGTATGGAAATTTTTGATACATTGTGCTCAACTCACTGAATATGAAAGACACAACAGTTCTTCCAGCAACATGGGACAACATATCCCACTTCTTACGTATCCCTGGAAGGGGTCCTTGATGTCAGCAACATTTATGACCACCACGTTCGCCGGAACTAACATGTGATTTTTTTTTCCTGTGTGGACACTAGAAGAGACAGATTATGAAACAAATCCACACACAGTACAAGAAGTTGAAGACAACAGCCATGAAGTCGCCATCAGTATCCGATTTTTACGCCGGGTTTATCTGAATGTGCTTAGGCGTGCACAGCGGCGTCTTAATGTTTAGGGGGCCACTTTCAACATCTTCTATAAATGTATTTTTCACTGCATTTTTCATTGTAAATAAATAGTAAATCCATTTCAGCTCTTCGTTTCTGTAATTTCACAGCATTTCCTTTATGCTTGCACGGGCTACTTTCATCTGCGCCACACTGTATAAACCCAAACCAAATGTAAAAAAAAAGTGCAGTACGATCACGTAGACGTTTCACCTGCTGTAGTTCGGCGGAAGTTGTTTTCTTCTTTCGTTCCAAATAGATTATCATTGTCCTGCAACTTTGTTGCCTGTGAATGTATGACGTCTCCAAATGAGCGCCAATTTCATCGGCTAATCCATCAAACTCTCGTCATAGTCTGCAGACGAGCAAACGGCGATAATCTCATCAGAAATCGTACTGTAGCCAGAGTCATAGTAATTTCGCAGCCAGTGATTTACGTAGTTAGCACCTGTGTCTGAGCATCCTAGAATACGTGCAAACGCTTAGACACCAAATTCAGCAGTAATGTCGTTCAACAGTTCTCCATTATCGATCCTTTTCTTGTGCATCTACCATTTTTCCGTGGACACATCTGCCACCAAGTTTCTCTTCGATGTTCTACACTCGCAACAAACGGAAGCAATACAGTACTGCGGCGGTAGAGTGAATTTCAGTTTAATCATTCTAGTCATTTACTTCCGGAGACGTAGTACTGTACTGTGTTACTGAATTTAAACAACAACCTGGATGAATAGGAAGTCCGGATTAATGGGGGCCGGGTAAACGAAAGGAGATTCCACTGTACTTTCATTAGTTATCTGTTGGAGGTTGAGGCAAATTAGGCAAGGTGCACCCTGTGACGATCACTTCCTCGTCCTCGTTGGGCGACTTGTCTGACGCTAAAGACAGCGCTGCTGTGCCGTTTGGGAGTCAACGTTAAAAACGGAAGCCAGTCCACGTAAGGTGGTAGGCCTGCCTCGTCTGACGCACATGCCATCTTCCCTTCCGGCAATAGAGGCTGCAGCTCTTGCGGCGTACCAATGACGTGCGGCTTATTTTAACGCTCTCCTCAGTTGCCCAGGTCGATAACACGTGCCGGCGCACGTTGCGGGAGGTGACTGGTTTCAGTTCCGGTGGTGGAAGAAATTTCCATCACAAGACTTGGGCTGGCCAGAATTGCAGACGGGAGGCGCACAGTTCAACGTGTGCCGGCTTTCTGGTTTGCGTTCCAAATTTTTGTCGAGGGAGGGCTTGTGACACTGTTGAAGTGATCTTTCGTTCGAACAGCGATGTTCAACTCCGCCATCCCCATCCATGTGATAACGTTTGAACTGCTGTTTCATTTTTACTAAAAATGTTCTCCTGTACTGCTGCAGCTGCGAGTATGATGGTGCTCCCGTCAACACTGGGCCAGGTGCGAGTAGGACCCGCGCTGTGAGGGTTCCATACAAACTTAATTATGTTTACAGGGTGATTCTTATTAACGTGCAAAAAAAAAAAAAAAAAACACACACACACACAGAAGCGACGTAGGTCATGTTGAGACAAGTAATTTGATACAAGACACATGGGGCCGCAGACGTCGGGAAACACCACAAAAGTGGATGACAGGTGTTGAACATGTGACGTCCCCACATGACAGACCTCACCGCACGTGCAGCGGTGGGGGCTATCGCTCTGTCGCAGCTGATCATCCCAGCCCAAGTCTTCACGTCGGTGTGGCTTCGGGTCCTACGGGCGTGTGGCTTCGGGTCCTACGGGCCCGTCTCTAGCGCCGGAGGCTCAGCATGCGAGTCTTGCGTCAGGCTAGCAGTATTTCTTTGCTTTGCTTTAGACAATAATGTATTTAGAATGAGGTAAGATTTATTATTTACCGGTCTCGCTTTCTCCGCTGGGTAATTGCAAAGTACAGTGCAAACAAAACCTTACCGTATTGCGTGCCAAGTAAATAAGTGGAAGCTTCCGAATTGCATCACCTCCAAATGGCTCTAAGCACTATGGGATTTAACATCTGAGGTCATCAGTCCCCTAGACTTAGAACTACCTAAACCTAACTAACCTAAGGACCTCATACACATCCATGCTCGAGGCAGGATTCGAATCTGCGACCGTAGCAGCAGCGCGGTTCCCGTTGAAGCGCCTAGAACCGCTCGGTCACAACGGTCGACCGGAATTGTATCGCTAGCAATAATGACGTATATGTTCTGTACTAAAGTAGGTCTATAACCAAGAAAAAGGTACGAAATCAAAGAAACATAAAATTACAGCAGCTTTTGCCTGGTTATAGTGAGGACAAGTGATCACATTTACAAAAGGCGCTCCGAAACGGAGTAGCGTAGCGGAGCGATGTGTATCATTGCCCCTACCGGAAAGTGTAGAATCGTCAAGCCCAAGCGCTGCACTCGCGGCGAGGTACGTCATGTGGTGGCGTCACGTGTTCAACGTTTGTCATCCACTTTTGGGGTATTTAGCGACATTTTTGGTCCCATGTGTCTTACATTAAATTACTTGTCACAGTCATATGTATCGCTTCGGGTTTTTTAAAACATTTATAGGAATCACCCTGTGTAGACTGTTCATTCATTCCGGGAATCAAGAACTCGACGATTTTTGCCTGTTATCAACTTTAGTATCGGCAAGTTATCGGTCCTGGGAATTCCAAGACTTTCGAGAATGTTTTAGTTTGAAGATGGATAACAAATGATACCGCGAAATCTTGTTTGTTGCCAAATCGCATGAGCTTAGGTCAACGGGAAGTATCGTATAAGTTTTGAGGAGTGTATCTTCGAATACCATAATATGACATAAATGGCTGTATCTTTGAATTTTGTTGATTTTAGAAGCTTTAAATTTTTACACCGCTAAGGGACCGTAGAACTCAAAATCCAGCATAAATTTCAATTTGATACGTCGTCGTGGTCCTGAGAAAAAGGATTCCTAACTCTGTCAGTCAGAGATCCTATAAGGGTTTTATTTTTACCGATTGAGGTACGGAATCCTAAAACGACTAAATGCCGCCCTGTGTTGACCGTTTGCTGGACGCGGTAACTTCAAAGGAAAGGTAGAACAATGTCAGCTCTTATCTGTTGTTGACGCTAGTTTCTGCAGTGAAAGTAGCCACTGTTGTTTTGCGCTGTCTTCAGTCCAAAAAAATGTTCAAATGTGTGTGAAATCTTATGGGACTTAACTGCTAAGGCCATCAGACCCTAAACTTACACACCAATTAACCTAAATTATCCTAAGGACAAACACACACACAAACACACACACACACACACACACACACACACACACACACACACAAACACACACGCCCGAGGGAGGATTCGAACTTCCGCAGGGACCAGGCGCACAGTCCATGACTGCAGCGCCTAAGACCGCTCGGCTAATCCCGCGCGGCTTCAGTCCACAGAGTGATTTGGTATAGTTCTCCCTACTAGTCTGCCCTGTGCCAGTCTCTTTTTATCTGCATAACTGATCCACTTAAATCACCTTACTGTAGTCAAGCCTTGGACTCCCTCTATTATTATTACCTCCCGTACGTTCTTCCGTTCCCAAATTAATTATTATTTCATGGCTCGGGACGAGTCCTGTCAGCCTGTCCCTTCTTTTCGTCGAGTTGCGTAATTTTCTGTCAGATTCGACACTGTATCTCTTAGTTTATCCGATCTACGCGTCTAATCTTCAGCCATCTTCAGCCATCTTCTGCAAAACGACATTTGTAATGCATCTATTTTCCTCTTGTCAGAGCTGTTTAACTTCCATGGTTCACTTCCCTAGTAAGCCTACACTCCAAACAAAACTTCCTAGCTTGGACATGTGTATTAGTTGTTACATTAAAAAAAGTGTCTTGTTGCCAGTCTAAATTTTATGTCCTATTTATTTCTTAGTCAACTACTTCCATTTCCTGGGCTAATCCCATCAGCATCACCCGACATAATTCGACTACACTTAATTACCGTGGAGGACTGGATCTTATCCAGTATTTGTGATATCTTTCTTGTTTTACTCAAAATATTGTAATTTGCCGGTGGTGGTAGAAGACATTGTTCAAAGCTCGGCTTAGTAGTAAACTTTCCTGAAAGATGACATTATTTTAGCCGAAACTCTATTGCCATACACTTGTTTTTATTTTAAAAATTATTGGCTAAGTTCTGCTGTATAGCTGTTTCCAGGTGAACAAGTTCGTAAATGTTTCGCCTTCACTTCTTTCTTTCAGCAAGGCTGCGAGATACCTCCGTTTATACTTCTGCTCAGCAAGCAAGCGCCGAGGTACACATAGGATTCGTCTTGTTTACTGGGTCCCTGAAATTTCCTGGCAGATTAAAATTGTGTGCGGAACCGAGACTCGAAGTCGGGACCTTCGTCTTTCGCGGGCAAGTGTTCTACCGACTGAGCTACCAAAGCACGACTCACGACCCGCCCTCGCAGCTTTACTCCGCCAGTACTTTGTCTCCTATCTTCCAACCTTCCAAACTTAACAGAAGTACTCCTGCGAAACTTGCAGGACAATCACTCCTGGAAGAAAGAGCAATGCGGAGACATGGCTTAGCCAAAGCTTGTGGGATGCACTCTCTCATGTAGAGTGAAAATTTCGTTCTGGGAACATTCCCCAGGCTGTGGCTAAATAATGCTTCCGCTGTATCCTTTCTTCCAGGAGTGCTAGCCTTGCAACTTTTGCAGGAGAAAATTTGTGAAGTTTGAAGTTTGGAAGGTGGGAGAAGAGGTACTGGCGGAAGTAAGCTGTGAGGACGAGTCGTGCTTAGGTAGTTCAGTCGCTAGAGCACATTTCCGCAAAGGCAAAGGTACTGAGTTCGAGTCTCGGTCCGGCATACAGTTTTAATCTTCCAGTGAACGCGACCGTCCAATCGGTAATCACAGCCGTTAGGGTACATCGTCTGCTAGTCTTTTAGTCCACTAATGTCCTGTGCCGTCTGTTTCAGACTTGACTTTAGTTCTGTACACGTTGCAGGTATTGGTGTCCACTTTCTTGTTGTTGCTTACTACCGTCGCTTCATTTGATTTATTAGATGTAATATAGCAGTATTAATAACGGCACTAAGTTGAAAGTAGTGGTATTGGTTTAGCAGCTACTTCTTTTAGTACTGTTAGAGGAAAAGTTTAATGCTTTAATTTTGTTACCCAAATATATGGTCCTATTGAACCCAATTTTATTTTTAATTTTTTGAATGTAACCAATTGTGGTATAGTGCAATGAAAAAATTCGAACATGAAAAATAAGCCAGACCGTAGTGTATGTTCTTTACAGTAAGCAGAAGGCGTTTTATGGGTTGCTATACTAACTGGAACGAATCGTTAAGAAATTCTAGGTTTACTGAAATGGAACCCCGTTTGGGTACTTTTTTACGAAAAATCAGCTACCTTTACAATGTACATCTGGGCTTTGTACTGGAGATGATGACTATTAATTTAGAAACCCGTCCCGTCGATTTCAGCTAATACTTACAGATGATGCGGGAAACTGACATGACTCGGTTATTACGCGGAGATTTGTGTTGACGGTGCAGTATTTCCGAAGCCAGAATGCATACCAAGCCTCTGAGCAGATAATTAACGTGAGGACGTGGCTTGTAATCAGTTTCCCGCTTTCATCTAGACAAGTTCGGCTCTCGTATAAAGTTACACAATCCCGCACCGCTTCCAAACGCAAATTGCGTCAGTTATTAAACTGCGGCACACGTAATCTAGTTACAAATTGTGATGACTCGGTGCTAACGAATTCTTCTCACATTTAACAGCAGCCGTCTGGCGTAGAAGTTTCAGCCTATTCATCGACAAGAAATTTAATTCGAAACTAACATCACCTGGAAAATACTGTAAAGGCAGATTTTTACTTAATTGTGAGCCGTAATGTTCGGCTAATAGTTTCTTGCTGCCGCCTGCACAAGATATGGAAAATGAAGGTTTCGTAGTCCAGGAATAGTGCCACACGAATATTATGTTAGTTTTGACTAGTGGAAGAGTTAGATCATAGGTGTACCAGGAATACTTTATTGAGTCCATAATCATTTAAAGTAAATAGCTCAACTACTGACCAGGGGTACCTCATGGTCGTGGATAGTGAATTATGAGAATTTCCGGAACAGTCGACAAGTTTGGTAGAGGGATTCGTTACAGAGGACAGCAGACTTCAATTAGAAAGTGCAGCATGGAAGCTTCTGTTAGAGGTTGCAGCAGGAGGCTTATCACAGTGACTCTTAATGCCATAGTTACAAGAGGCACCACTCAACTGGACTCGACGAGATGGCGCAGTTGTTTAGACTCGGCATTCGCAATCTGAAGGACAGCTTGGGCACTAAGCTTACGCCAGAACTTTTAACCCGGCTTAGTCGAATGACAACAGTTACGAAATACTTGTTCCCTAAAGTTAATTTTGTGGAGGAAATCAATGTGCGTAAAAGTATAATCGCATAACAGCTTTCCAAAAACACACAGGTATGCAATGCGATTCAAAATTTCAACACAGTAATTCCCGAAACATATTTCAGAATTATATTCTCTTTTAGTAAAAAAAATTTAAATTAATCTTTGGCTCCCGGACGTCAGTCACCCAAGACACATGGCCTCTGAAGTCAATTTCTTCCACGTCATTCCTTGTAGGCCATGTGTATAGGTATTATGCACAACATTTAATAACAAATCAAGACTTATTTCAGCATTGTAGACGAATGACTATTTTTTGGAAGAATAGTGCAAAAATAATATAAGTGCAGAATTTGTAATATTTCAGCAGGTTGCTTTACAAATTTGCGATAATGGGTTGTATGCTTTGCTTTACAAGTGTGAATAATGAAAAGACAGTCCAAGCGCATGAACTCTTAATTTGGACAACCCTTACACATAAATGCCAACCCTGATAAGAGACCGTCCATAATTACTTGGCAAATATGGAGGTGGTCCGTCAGAGAATTTCGGAATCAAAATTGCATAGGTTCTACAGGAGGCCTGGACAACTGTACATCAATTTGAATTCATTGTAGCCGTGTATACGAATTATACACAGGGTCTGAATTATGTGTGGGTTTGATGCGCTTGGCTGCCTATATGTTACCTATTAGTCGCCTGAAAAAATATTTGTCACGCTCAAGGGTCTCGTAATTCCGAGGAACATTTCTGAAGCAATGTAACACTGATCTTTTCACGACGTACCTGTTTAGTGCTTCAGTTGATGTTATTCTTCTCAGATCTTCATTGACAGCACCTAAAATTGAGACAGGGACAAGGAGAACTCACGTTGAGCAATTCCACATGTAAATGTTACTTTTAGAAATTGGTTGTCAATCCCAATAGGACAGTTATTTATTTTCTGCTTAACCAATTTGCTATCGGAATTTTCTGTGTACAACTTCCCTATTTTAGCAGAGATCGAGATGATGAAACAAGCAATTTTATTAGTACCAGATATTTTTCATTATTAAACAACTGGAATTTTTGTGTGCTTGAAGAATGAAAAAATTAGGTCACAGTTCCTACGAAAATCGTTCGTGAAGCAGCAACTGATAGGGGCATTCGTTTAATTCGGACTTCAACAGTATTTTACTGAAATATTTGACCCTTATAGTTGAATCCGAAATATACAGGAACGAACAAAAACTTGATCCAGCATTAAAGTGGCATAAGTTGAAGTTGTATTTTTAACAGACTTGATAAGATATTGCAGTTCTACCACACAGTTGAACTTTTTTGTTAAAACAAGGGAATGTATGATACCGAATTCAGTACAAATTATAACTGTCACATGCATTCTTCTTTTCAAACACTGCGCAAAAAAGCTGTTCTGGCTTAAGAAACTAACGTATCTTGCCTTATTACAGCTGAAAAAGAGTATTTAACTTTGTCATTAGATAACAGTAGCTTTAAGCAAGCCATGCCCCCAAATCAACACAATGGATCGGTGGTTTCCATTTTAGAGCATTCCCACCATATTAAATTTTGCATTCCATCTCAAGATCGTAGAGTGAGTTTAAATATCGCCTGTTTGTCTCCGTATTGTTCCATCAAGCGCAATTTAACATTAGTCGTCACACTACTGCAACTGTTTGTCCAGACTGCTACTATCACTAAACGAAGTCTGACTGTTGCAGTGGTCGAAAGTTTAAGACCTTTACAATAGATATAAAATTGCACTTGAGTGCGGCATTTGCGTATTTAAAAAATGCGACCAGTTGCAAGTAACGCATCACGCGCTAAGGGTGCTGTACAGACTTTATTAGGTGTATAGACACTTTATCCATTCCGGGAATCGAGAATCTGGGCGATTTTAATCTTTCATCGACATTAACACTCGCAACATATTGGTCTCAGGGATTCCAAGACTTTTGAGAATGTTTTCATTTCAACTTTAAAATCGGATAACTAATGGCAAAAAAGTGTTTGTAATTACAAATTAAGTTTTCTGATTTTTATTCTGTACTTGTACTGTGAAACGTTGCTTCTTGCCAAATTTCATGAGTACCCTATAGGTCTTGATGAGCGAGTTTTCAAGTATAAAAATACGTGACATAAATAGCCGTGTCTTTTAGTTGCACTAACATAGTTTACATTTCTTCCAGAGCCAAGGGAATAGACCTTAGTATGTCACACAAATTTCGGCTTGATAAATATGCCGGTTCCTGAGGAAAAAAAGGAATTAACAGCAGGATGGACAGACAGTCAGATAACAGATGACAACAATTTTTTCGAGTGATGCAATTGCAAATTCACAATTTCGGATTTTTTCTTTTACTTGTACGGTAAATCTCGTTTCTTGCCTAATTTAATGATTCTAGATCAAGGGGAAGTAAACTATAGATTTGGATGAGTGAGGTTTGCGAATACCAAATTTTGGACACAAATGACTGTATCTTTTGGTTGCACTGACTTAGAAGCTTCACGTTTTTATCCCGCCAAGATACCGTAAACCGTAGTGACATAAATTTAAACCTGATACGTCGACCAGTTCCTGAGGAAAAGGGTTTTTAATAAGAGGGTTTTTAATAGGCGGATAACAAAGTGATCCTATCTGGTTCCGTTTTTACCGATTGCATTACGGAACCATAAACAGTCATTTGGAGTGCCAGCACGTATAATTCAAAGAGACTGGTCATAAATATTTATTTGTAGAAGCAAAAGGCCTAACTTACATGATTGTGTTGTCTGTTCTTTCTTCCCTTGTCCACTGTCAGTTTACATAAAATTGTAACTGCCGATGTCTGTATATAGGTGATATTTAAGAATACTTGATATGAGGGGTCGTTTAACAGCAACAGAAGCCAAAACTATTACTTTTAGAATATTTGTTTGTCTGTGTGTCCGTATGTTTGTACACGCGTCACGCAGACTACTGCACGACATAGGATGCGGTTTTCACAGTTGTATCGTTGGCCTAACTTAAAATCTGGTGCACATTTCGCCTTGATACGCTGCTTAGAAGCCAAGTTATGTATACACACAGAGCGTTTTCTTTAACTGGGTCCGTACGGGGCAGTCGGAAACCTTAGGAGATTCAGGAAAACTGTCTTAAGAAGCTTTTGCTGCTTTTTTTGTGAGAACAATTTTTCCATATTCAGATTTTCGGTCAAGCGTGACTTATCCATGAAAATTAGTAAAATTGGATTTTTTTTAATGTGGGTCGACTCAGTTTCGTGTTGGGATCATTTCATTAGACTGGGAGAAAAAATCGGGGCAACAGAAGTTTTACAAAATTAAAGTAAATAAAGCAGGGTAGAAGTGGTTGAATGGATAAAAAGTAGTGTTTTGGAATGTTTTATCATAATAATATCAACAGTTGAATCGGACCATTATCCATAGTCATTCTTGAATTGATCGTTGATAAGTTTGTGGAGTTGACTCTAAAAATAACTTTCGTACGTGTCTTTAGAGGTTTTCATCGTGTCTTATCGATATAAGTGAAGTGATGGAAATGTTGTAATTTCGTATTAGTGTCTTCGTTCGTTTAACTTCTTTCATTCTTGAATGCATTCTTCAGTTGGTGTATTCCGTTTATGCAACTACGGAGCTTAACCATCCGAAGCTATGTAATGGAACTCTTCTTAATGTGATGTCGATTGATGATAATACTACAAAAATGGTTCAAATGGCTCTAAGCACTATGGGACTCAACATCTGAGGTCATCAGTCCCCTAGAACTTAGAACTACTGAAACCTAACTAACCTAAGGACATCACACACATCCATGCCCGAGGCAGGATTCGAACCTGGGACCGTAGTAGTCACGCGGTTCCGCACTGAAGTGCCTAGAACCGCACGGCCAAATAATACTACAGAAGTTGTAATTCTCACTGACTGTGGAGTTGGTTCATGCCACGCATACCCTTCAGCACCAACCCAATTTCGCTTTCCAGTTAACACGCCTGTAGTTTTCCGTGTGCATATGCTTTATCATGACCATCACAAAGCCGTAAGGGCGCACGCTTCGAGCCGCCGGCGTCGACCTCAGGACGAGCTGTTTCTCCCATGGACGACTCTAAGTAGCTTTCTCGCGGATCACTAGCTCAGATAATTTGTTTCTAATGCTCCTGTTGGCAAAACATCAGATTCTGTAAGTTAGTTTCGTAATTTAACTACAACACTAGGCTGTTCCCCTAAACATGTGTCTTGGTATTTCATACTTTAATTACCTATATCTGTTATTACAAACACATTAGTTATTTACTATTACGCGTTTTTGACAGCTTCACGTTCAGTTTTTATGTTTTTCTCACAGATAATGAGCTTCAGGATTTTTCAAAATTCATTCTGGTTCGTGATCCACGCGGACGAAGTCGTGGACAAAAAGCTACTGTTTTATAATAAAATCAAATGGATGGAACTGGCAGGTGGACACACACACACACACACACACACACACACACACACACAGAGAGAGAGAGAGAGAGAGAGAGAGAGAGAGAGAGAGAGAGAGAGAGAGAGAGAGAGAGTGTTATAGTGCATTTTTACCGGATGGTGATCGAAATGATACTGGCGCCGGGAAGGCGCGCTGCAGACGGCTGGCAGCGCCTCCGTAGCGACACATACAGTCGGCTGGTGTTACGCGCTTCACGGCGTGGCGGAAGGCGCTCAGCAACAGATTGCCATTCTCGCCCGTCGGTAGGATGTCTCACCTTTGTCGTCTATACGACAAGTGTCTTCTTTCCCGGCTCGGTCAAAAAATGTCCTTCCAAGGCGCTCTCTCTGCGTCCTCCAGTGATAGGCGTGGCCATACATTCGATTGGCTTATTCTTCTTCTCCTTCTTCCCGCCAATCACATCATTGTTCACCATCCTTATGAAATTTTCTGTGCTGTCCACAGTTCCCACGGCTGGCGACTACACGCAGACTTCATCATAGATGGAATTACGCACTGGTAAGATCCGTGCTGCCAGTTAAGAAGAGATATCCAGTGTCCCTTTCATTTGTCCCTTGCGATTTCTCTGCTAAACCTTTCATTTTAGAGTGCTTTTCTCAACACTCCTATCTACAAGAGAGCACACGCAGAAGTTAGAAGGCGTTCGCAGCAAGCATTATTTCCCGAACAAAATTAAATATCGTCATTTCACATTCTTGTCTTACGTCCTTTAAAGGAATCCAGTTGTCTCATCTGGCACACTGCAAACATTTTATCTTCAGTTTTAAAAGGCGTTTTTTTTCTGCTTCTGTGAAGCTGGTGTTCCGGAAGTAGAAGGGAGCAGGGGTATTCGTCTTCAGTGCTTCTCTTTGTTGTTAGTTTTTATTCGCCATTCGTCGTCCTACTTCATTCGCATCTTTGTCATTATAGGAAGTCAGTGTTCGGTACCTTTGGATGATAGAGGGTGTTATGGAGATTGCACCTCGTTGAGCCTTATGCCTTTTAGTCATATAATCACATAAAGTTTATGTAGAGTATTGGTAACAGGAGCAAATAATGTCAGATACACTGACAAGCAACTCATAACGACCACCTGCTTAGAAGTGTATTGGTCCACTTTTATAACGCCATACAGCAACGATTTATCCTTTGTACGTTTGCAGAGTATGTGACACCGAATTTCTACGCTCAGGTCTCGCAGTTCTCGTTAATTAGAGGCCGGTGGCTTGTGAGTGCAGAGCTGGCGCCGTATAGGGTTCGAAATACGTTTCATTGTATTCAGGTTAGACGATTTTGGTGACAAAAACATCGTGATCTCACTATTATAGTTCTGAAACCACTGTAGCACGATTTTGGCCTTCTGACACGGACAGTTACCTGCTGAAAGATGCCATCGCCGTCTGGGAAGACGTAAAGGATGAATTGATGCAGGTGCTATGAAATAACTTAATCCACAGCGGACATGGCACGTTTAATTACTACCACACGTCCCATGGGCTCCCAGAGGAACATCCCCCATAGCATAACACTGCCCACACTAGCTCGTGTCCGTAGTGTGGTGCAAGTTTCGAGTAGCTGTCTGCGTGGATTACATCTTATCAGGACACGAGCATTGGTCTAGTGTAACAAGAAACCTGATTTGTCGAACCAGGCAACCGATTTCCATTGATCTATGGTCCAGTTCAGTGAACACTTGGCCACAACAGTAATTCACGATGTCATTCTGTCAGCATAGGAGCACGTAGGGGTGGTGTGCGCGCGCTATGAAGCAGCATGTTCTTCAGTATGCGCCGAATGGTGTGCTCAGAAACACCAGCACCACCATTGTACACTGTCGTCACGTGTGCCAGAGACTGTTGCCTAACTTGCTTTGCAGAGGGGGCAAGCCTATAACTTGTACGTTCTTTGATGAGACATGGACGTCCAACTTGTGGTTTCACCGTCCCTCAACAACTTTCTTCAAAGAAAAAAGAATAGATGGAGAGGGTGCGGTGTTTCCTAGGGTGGAAGGTTGTGGGTATAGGTACGGAGATGGTTTATCTGGGATGGGTAGTGGAATACAGAAAGTATACAGTAGTTTCATGTGTAGTTCAGGACACGCGGAGGTGTTCAGTGTAGATAAGGAGAGATGGAAATTTGATGGAGATGGTAGAGGATCCTGGGGGGGGGGGGGGGGGGAGTAAACGGATGCGGAATGGGGGACGGAGAGCAGGGTGATTATGGATTTGAAGGGACTTCTGGTGGAGAGGTTTGGATTACAGTAGAGGGAATTCCCCCATTCATTTCTGCTTCGCTTATATACTTTCCTTACCGCTTCAAGTGCCCACATCACCACCAGGTGACTTTTACTGTTGGCTCATCGGTGTATATATGTGTTATGTAGGGTAACGTTGCAAAATCCTTGATCCGCGATTCATTTTTTTTTTTTTCAATGCTTTCCCTTAATCTCTTGTGGCGAACGCTTTGAAGAGAGTACGGACAGTTTCCTTTCCCAATATGAGCTTGTGCTCAATCGCTAATGATGTCGTCGTCGACTGGACGTTAAAGGCAAATAATCCTCGTTTTTTAGAAGTGGACTCGTGAAGTCTCTCATTAGACTAGAGAGGAAAGCTAAAATGTGGTTTGATCAGGTGACTCAGTGTTCAGTAAATGGAGCTGGTTACATGAGTTCATGGTGATGCACACCATTCACGCGTTTACTTTTCAAGGCCCTACACAGAACTGTCGGTGACCCTGTGTGTTGGGGAGTGAAGTGATACCACAGGTAAGCAGATAGCGCCCGCAGTGGGAAGCTGTTCAGGGGCCTTAGTGTAGTTCACGTAACGTCCAGACAATGTGGAAGTGCAATATCATTTTGAACTCGTTGATAAACTAATAAATGTTTAATGATGTTGATAGAAAAATTAGCATAATTGCGTTGACACGATGTTTCCGTTATATTTATTTACCATAGGCCAGATCTTTTTGTGCAGAGGATCATGCTTTGTATTTCGTGTTATTGTTTCGTTCCAGCACTTTTTATCTGCCAAATTAAATTACCCTTTCTGGTATTGCATGCGATCTTGAGGGTCCCGGAGCAGGTAAGGTATAAATGTACAGTGAAATTCCTCTTCTCGGAGATCCAGAACGCTACCATTCATCGATTGTGCAAGTACATATACGAAAAGGTAGTAGTGCAACGTTGCTCTTCTCCGAACCCATGTCGATCTTTATTTTTATGATATACGCTCGTGTTTTATCATAAGCCGTTTGATTTCTACTGCTAAATAAAGGCCGCATGTAGACTTACACATGCTTTGTTTTCAGCCATATGCATCCACGAAGTCTCTGCGTATTTAATGTCGTCATGTACCCTCCTTTCTTTCGGTCTTCGTCTATCCTTTCTTTTTTCATCGAATCCAGCAAAAAACTCCCTTGGTCCATGGACCGTCTAGAATCTCAGTACGTAATTATTCATTTTTGCGAGAGATTATTCATCATAGTTTTTGTAGCAGAGAACGTGTGAAAACAATGTAAGATTTGGTGTTCACAGGAGTCCCCGTCATCGTGGGCGATGAAATGTTTGTTTACTGCGAAGCCGCGTATTTACACGTTCGATTGTTACAAATTAAGCGCAGCGAAAAATGAAATAGGCGTAGTATGCTAGATTCTACGAATAGTCTACGCCTTTGCGGAACTGATGTTTCAAAATCCCACGATTGGCGGAACCATGAAAGGATTGAGTGAAACACATTGTGACAACAAGTGACGAAAAGTCCAACAGTGCCTCGCAGTCTGCGTCTAGCTGTTTCTCCATTCGTTTCAAATTTCGAGCTGCTCGAGTCTGGTCGCGTGAGTGACCAGCCTCGCACTGCACGCGAGCCACAAAAAGGCTCCCATTAGAGACCAACAGTTCTTTTCCTGGCGGAATAAAAAAACAAGCAGATAATGGAAATAGATTCCAATTTTTTCTTGCGCTCTCTCTTAAACTGGGTTACGCGTGAAATAGGAGAATTTTTCAGCCTGTGGATAACCGTCGCAACATGTTTAAATAAATACCCATCTCGCGGAGACTCGAGTATATCGTGCTTAGTTAAAATCATGATATAGTATCTCGAGAATACTCTACTGTTAACGTGTGCAATACAGAATAATCGATAGCATTTTCTACCATTTTTGTACTGCCAGAAACTGTTTTGACGTTGGGTATCGATGTTCGCTAAGCTGCACGTTCATATCCGGAAGGAACACTTTAATATGACCGTACTTTGATTAAATTATGTTTTATATATTTATTGAAAATATTGTGTTAATTAAATGCTACTATTTCAGTGAAACTGTTTGTACGTGGCGTAATATTGCTTCAGTTGGTAAAACAGTAAAAACAATTAAACAGCGCTATGCAAATTCTAGGCCACATACGGTCGATATCTTACGAACACATTAAAATACAACTAAATGCACCTTGAAAGTTATTCATGGAAATAAATATGCTTTTAACTCTCACTTTGCTTTTCAAGGTGGTAGGTCACGTAATGAAAGTTGTGCTTTAGACGTAGTACAGGCCTGGGCCTAGTTCCTCAGAATACCTTAAATTTTCCGGCAAAGTCGTCAGTAAATCTGCCTGGTCCACGTCTCCAATTTTGCTAGAAGAAAAATTAGAATCTGCGCTGATAGTAACAAGCTTGTAAAGCAATAATATAAATTTTACATGTTCCGCATAATGGCGGCGGACTGCAGCACTCGAGCGATGCTGTTTTTTCTCCGCTCCAGACAACGCTGTAGTTCTGAAATTATTATTATTATTATTATTATCATCATCATCTATTTTACATTACGACAGTAAATTACATTACACATCTGAATAAGCAATGTAAGTAATAACGCTTCGGAAAGGGGGAGAGAGAGAGAGAGAGAGAGAGAGAGAGAGAGAGAGAGAGAGAGAGAACCTTTACAGGTATAAAATGGTTCTAGACCGCATATGAACACTTACCAGTACAATGATGTTTATTTTTCAAATACATCCTTATTCCCTTTGTTTTTCAAACTATTAATTTTTGTAATTCCACAAAACACAGTCTAAACACATTTCATACGACTCTTTTATAGTTTTTGTACGTCTCACTTCACTTGCAAAAAATGTTACATATTGGTATGAGTACACTATAACGTTTAAGTTACGATAAGCGTGAGTTTCTCGGGGAAACCCTTGTAAGTACGAGAGGTAGTCGAATTTCAGAGGTTGTATGTAAAGTACCAGTTCTTTCTTGCGTAGTATTTTTTCTCAACCACCAGCAATCACAGATCACACTAACCGTATATATTATCGTACTCTGCTGTATGGCTACTAACCTACTTCATATTCAAAAACTGGTAAGTCAAGGACTGCCAGCTTAGTCTGGTTTCTTAGGCTTTCGAACATTTGCATCGCTTTCGTTGGAGTAGTGCAGTACAAGAATATCATCAAATGGTCAATCGCTGGCACAAAAAATAAAATT
Organism: Schistocerca cancellata; assembly: GCF_023864275.1. Classification (NCBI taxonomy): domain Eukaryota; kingdom Metazoa; phylum Arthropoda; class Insecta; order Orthoptera; family Acrididae; genus Schistocerca; species Schistocerca cancellata. Next base: position 293,070,306 of record NC_064631.1, on the reverse strand, counting down.
GCGAAAAGGATAGGCTAAATACTGGGAACGAAATAAATATAGAACAATGGAACTGCCAAATGAACATTCTTCGCCTCTAATTAACACAGTTCTGTATTCAGTTGGCAAAGTATGATAACGTTTTCGCCACTCTTATGGACGATAACCTATTCCTGGAGAAGTATTTGAATGGTAGAGTTTACATGTGGTATCAGACAGCGAGGTCGGATGTCTGCTATATACGCTGCCAAAGACTTCACTGGTGTGTGTGTGTGTGTGTGTGTGTGTGTGTGTGTGTGTGTGTGTGTGTGTAAAACAAAATGGATTCATTAAAGAACTAAAGTACTACTGTGGCCGCATATTGAGTCATAAAGGACCGCATATGGAAACGAAAGAGAAAATTCAAGTGCGTAGCAGTTTAAAAGGCTTTAAATTATTTCTTGGCAAACAAATTACAATGGCAAAACATACCAAATCCAAATGTCACCTGGATCGCCAGCTCTCTTAATAATTACATGAGAAAGGCGCAAAATGTGAATGACCAATACAGTGTCAGGAGGCTTTACAAAAGTTTAAGCAGTTTCTGAAGTCTGTAATTGATTATGATGTATAACCCGTCAAAATGCCTTTATAATGACCACCGACGCCTCTCAACATGGCATCGAGGCCGTCCTTTCTTAGAAAAGTGCTGATTGGCATGAATAACCTATCACATACACATTAGGCAATCATAAACTCCATGCAGTCCTTTGACACAAAACTTCACCTAATTAATGACCATAAACTACTTGTTTCTGTGTTCGACCCTGAGGACAGACTAAAAGAAAAAATGGCATGACATTGGGCCCACTTACAAAGCAACTATAAAATTCATTATTGGTCGACCGCACAATATGCTGACACAGAGTCCCTGTCTAGACTACTAATGGGGCCAGACCCCACATTTGACTCTTAGGTAACACTGTTTTCCTAAATCGATGACACTCTGTACAAATCCGCTCATAGCAGCCGTAATTGCAAAGGACACGGTCGAGCTCGTAAAGCAAGTTATGAGATACTTGCACCAGTGTTGACTAGAAAACCCACCTCACTCCCTTCCAGAAATCCATGCATTCTTTTCGCTGAAAAATAGGTGCTACGTGACACAGGGAGTCCTGTTGCTGACAACTGACGACAGTGATTACCGGGTGATCATGCCGCCGGTGCGTCAGCATGTCTGACGGCGGGGGGACGATTCGCATGAGGGCACTCCCAAGGCGGCATCCGTGCTGGCATCATGCAGGTCATCGAAGACAACCTGCTCCTGCGTGTCAACCTATTCAGCTCGCCCCAACGGTTCCACATCAGGCCAACTCCACTGCTTCCATGGAAGCATGTACATGTGGCCTTTGCCGAATCATGACTGACTGTGAGAGATGTGGTTTGTTGTCATAGAAGCCAAATTCCTGTTACATTCGAATGCTGAATACCACAGCAGGGGAAACAATAAGCACATTGCAGGAAATATTTGCCATGAAAGAGGCCCCGGAAACAACCTTTTCAGGCAGTGACCATCAATTCTCATTTACTGCACTTCAGTATTTTTGTACCCAGAACAGCGTAACACACCTGATAACAGAGCTGTTGCACTCAGACTCCAGTGGTGAAGGTGAGCTGTTTGTCCACACCTTTTAAGATGCAGATATAAAAAATGTTTGCTCTGAAAGACAAGTACTTGATGGTTCAAATGGCTCTGAGCACTATGGGACTCAACATCTTAGGTCATAAGTCCCCTAGAACTTAGAACTACTTAAACCTAACTAACCTAAGGACATCACACACACCCATGCCCGAGGCAGGATTCGAACCTGCGACCGTAGCAGTCCCGCGGTTCCGGACTGCAGCGCCAGAACCGCACGGCCACCGCGGCCGGCACAAGTACTTGACAAAGTCCCTGATCTCCTATAGGACATACCAATCCAGAGGGCGGAACAGCTGCTTTGCTGCCGACACTGGACTCTGAAACCTCCGGCAGCCTACAGCATACCCAAACAAGCTCAAATGTCGCTCCCCCCCCCCTCCCTCACCCCCCACCCCGCTACTATCTGGGTGTGAGCTAGCATCTTCGGAAAAGTACCAGGCTGGCTAATAGGCGTCGATAGAACCGCGTGGGGACGACAAATGTTCAATGTGGAAGTCAAATACGCCATGCTGATACTGTATGCAACCAACTGCGCCTGCTCCTAGTGGCTTCCACCTGGAGCCAACCACTTCGGCCCCGAGAAGACTCGGTACGACTTCAGATAGCAGACAGAGAGAGACAGACCAACAACCACAGGGCTAGCGACGTGGAACCAGTTCCCCCATGACATGGGACCACTTCTCCAGCACCATCCCGGAGTACCGTGATACAGCGCAACCACAGACATAAAGCAACGTCAAGATGAACACTTAAGCCCTAGCAGGTCTGCCCATCCACACCTCTCTTCCGGTACAGCGATCTCGCTACAGACAGGGACACTTTCTGTGTCGGTAATGGGATGCTATATTTGTGTTCGCAGACAGCGAGGTGGACAATTTCCGAGACGCTACCAAAGACTACACCTGTGGCCTATAAGAAGTTCCGGCAAGTACCAACATGGGCGTGGCCCCTGGGGTCATGCAGAAGATAAAACTGGCCACCTTGGCAACACGAATTCACATCTTATCGTGCTGTGCTCTAGCATCTAACTCACTGACGCTGTCCAAACGTAGCCAGGTGGCTTCATGGCCAACTAACTGGGTCTTTCTCGTTGTGTGCGTCTGAAACTTCACGTGTAACCCAGCGCGGACGAGTTTTGTGAATTGTTAAGCGACAATTGTGTACCAATCCTTAAACAATTGTTTGCTGCTCGCAAGCAGGTGTATTAATAGCACGCCTCCATCCAACCTACTATCTAAAACTGGCTGTAATATACTTTATTACTACGTATTACCGTATGCTTGAATACTTCAGTACTTTCCAGTTAAACGAAGACATGTTTCAGTGTCGTTATCAAACATTTGTCCATTAATACAATTCCCACAAAAGTGAATCAAACACATAATTTTAAAAAAAAACCTAAATCCTAGTTGCAGAATCTTCGGTGATTTGTCGTAAAGTATTCGTGTACGGGAATTTGAGAACGACCCGGAGCATGTCGGTTATTATCTCTAGTACTTCGCGTTTTAGCCCTGCGATCTCGTACAGATAAATTTCTCGAGCCATGCCCCAGGTCTCTCAGCGGTATAATACAACAGGAAGGACCAGTACCTTCCAGATTTAAAGTTTTGCTCTGGTGGTCAATACATTAGCCTTGGGTAGTCTATAAAGCTGCTACATACTAGCGGAACCTCGATTACATGCGTCAATTATGCAACAGTTGTAGAGAAACCAAATTTCGAATCTATATATTTAACCGATTCACATCAGAGTTGACGATGACATTTTTCCTGATGGAATTTAATTGTCCATAAGTTGCACCTTTGGATGTCCTCAATCTGCTGTTATAAGTAGTCAACGATTTAATTGAGGTTGGGGTGACTAGCACAGAGTACAAGGTGTTGCCTCACGGAGGAACAGTGTTAATATAAATACTATAGATACTAGGGCTCAGGTGTCCTGCTTTTGTTAACCAAATGCTAATTTATTGGTACTATCTAAGCTAATATAAAACTTGCTATTACACAAGAACAAAGCCAGGATGTTAATTATATGTTCAAACTTGTAAATAATGCCATGCCAGACAAAATCAAAGGCCTTCTCGATGTCTGAGAACATGGCTCTCGTGCTGTACCCGTCTGCCTTATCTGTACAGATCTTCTCAACCACTCGGGTAGCTTGAGTGAAGGTGCCACGCCAAGCGTGAAAATCAAATTTATCGAGGTTGGTCAATCAGAAAATTTTGCAATGTAGTAAGAAATAGTCCGGCCACCGTTGTCGAACCTGTTGATAATGACCTCCTTACAAAATAAAAAGTAGCACTGAATTTTGTTATAAATTACATATCAAGGCATACTGGCCGGTATTATTGAACACTGGTACACTTTCATGCAGCTGATTTCATTACGGCGCATCGCTCTTAGTTTCCTCGCTGGAACTGTCCAAAACATTGCCTGTGCGTGAATGGAATACCAAAGGCGCCTTAGGGCTATCGATATATCGAGTTGCACGAGCAAAGACAAGTTATATACCCAACGAATGTTGGAGAGCACAACTCTTTCATAAAAAGTGCCAGATCTGCTGCGGTTTCTTAAGCTAAATACTTCCCGATGTCACATACGAGGCGTTTTGCGGTCGTAGTGGCTGGACGCCCCGCTTGCTCCTATGTCCTATCCGCCCATGCACAATCATGCACACAAATTAGCTAAATTTCCACAGCACACACAACTATCAGTCATAAACACTACCTGATCAAAAGTATCCGACTCGACAGTGTAAAAGGAGGCGGGGAGTATAGTGTTGTAGGGAAGCAGTAACAGAAGAACGGATCGGTTAGAGGAGCTCAGTGTCTCACAATGCAAACTAGTCTTTGCGTGCTACCTGAGTGACAGATCCATCAGGGACATATTGGCGAGCAATTCATTTTACTGCATTGTGTTGCATACATTAGAGAAACAGTTCGGAGAAGATTATTGTATCAGCATGACTGTGCACGCTACGATACAGCAGAGTCGGTGGACAATAACATTCGTGAAATGGACTGATCTGACCAGAGTCCCAACCTTACGGTTGAATTAGAACGTAGACTTCGCCTCATATCCGTGCATCCATTGTCACCACCTTCTCTGATTTCGGCTCTTGAGGAAGAATGGGATGTTATTCATCCACAGACACAAAGTGTCCCTTGCGGAGTTAAAGCCGTTATAAAGGATAAGAGTGGACATACCTTATAGTCTCCATTAACAGGTTTCCAGATAATTTTGATCAGATTATTATCAGCAGTGTATTACCTGAGTCTTCGTAACTGCGATTTATCTTATTTAAATTTACTTGTTTGATTCGTATTTGCTTGTTTTACGTTCATTAGCGAATGCTTGATAATGACATTGAGGATAAAAGTGGCCAATAAGAAGTAAACGTACTGTATGAAGATACAACCTCAGTTAACCGGTATTTGATGGCTGTGGAACCAGTGATGAAGAAAAGTTTCAGTATATTCCATCCAGCTAGCCAGCCCGCTTGCTCGTTGCCTTAGCCTGTACTCGTCATCCACTGCTCTCGCGCCTTCCCCTTTTTTTCTGACGCCACTGCACACACTAGGCTATTCCATCTCCCGTAAACTCTCTCTCTCTCTCTCATCCTTTCCGTGAACAATCACTTGCTTCCCACCGTAAAACCACGACTTTAGCTGCTTCACATTTCTTCATAACTAAACTCCAGGATCGATGTAAACGTTCTCGTTCTCCGTAGTAACTTTGAAGACACCATTCCTTTGTTCACGTCCTCTCGACCGTTCGTTTTTCATAGTGGAGAAAAATTCACCTGTTATGATAAGCGTGTTACCAAAGCTGCTGGTTACTTACTTACATACTACGCAAGCCACCATACTGTGCATGGCGGAGGTTAACTTGTAACACCGTTAGTCATTTCCTTTTCTTTTCCTCTCGCAAATGGAGCCCTGACTTATCTTCGCGATGCTTCCGCGAGCTGAGCGTTGATAGCAATAGAATCGTTCCTTTTATTCCGATCTAGTGAAAATCCCAAGCACTCGAGTAGTACTCAAGAATGGATCTCACGAGTGTTCTGTACGTTAACTCCATTATAGATGAGTTAGGCTTTCATAAAATGTTCCCAAAAAAAAAAAGTTGACTATTCGCCTTCCCTAATACCGTCCTTACGTGTTTGTTCCATTTCAAGTCACTTTCAATGTTAACCTAGTATTTAATCGACCTGTCAAGCAGCATACCACTGAAGCTGTGTCCACTTGGAGCTCCAAAGACTCGCTGAACCACTACATTAAGCTGTCTGGAACATCCGTAAGCCCCACTTCCCATCTCATATGCAATTTCCTGTGGACATCACCCCCACAGCAGGTGCTACCTACAGAAAGTGCCCACGCCAATTGGTTTCAATCTCGCCGATTTCTTCTCTGCAGTATTTTGAGGCTACAGCTGGTGAAACTGCCATGTAACGACACAAGGTGTTACGTGTACATAAGTCTTTTGCGTGCGAAGCGATAACATTTCAAGTTGTAATTACGTTTGTTGATGTAGCAGATCACTTGGAATAGTATGGGCGATGATGATGATAATGATGATGATGATGATGATGAAGCCGTCTTTTGCACTACTCAAAACGGTATAGAGCAAATGCTCAGTTTAAAAAGACCATTAAAACAGAAAGCGGTCAGGAACATCCCCACCAGATTCTCCTTTGTGGACTTATCAATAACCAACACGGCCCCCAAAGTAAAGTTCATGACTGAAGTGTCAGAACAGTTTATGATCGAAACCGATATTCGGTAGGGCGAAATTCTGTCTCCTATCCTCTTTAATCAGGTTTTGAACAAAGCCATCCGGGAATGGGAAAAAGAACTTAAAAACCAAAACTGTTGGGAACCCATGGGACCTGCAAGACCAGACGACAGCATTTAACCAGATATAAACTGAAGGAGTGTGCTGAAAGAGTTGGCCTCCCAAATTTCCTTCCAAAGAAACCAGATCCACATATGCTCAGAAATCCTACTAAAAAACTGATCACAAAATACAGACAAATCGAGATACACTACTGGAAATGGAAAAAAGAACACATTGACACCGGTGTGTCAGACCCACCATACTTGCTCCGGACACTGCGAGAGGGCTGTACAAGCAATGATCACACGCACGGCACAGCGGACACACCAGGAACCGCGGTGTTGGCCGTCGAATGGCGCTAGCTGCGCAGCATTTGTGCACCGCCGCCGTCAGTGTCAGCCAGTTTGCCGTGGCATACGGAGCTCCATCGCAGTCTTTAACACTGGTAGCATGCCGCGACAGCGTGGACGTGAACCGTATGTGCAGTGGACGGACTTTGAGCGAGGGCGTATAGTGGGCATGCGGGAGGCCGGGTGGACGTACCGCCGAATTGCTCAACACGTGGGGCGTGAGGTCTCCACAGTACATCGATGTTGTCGCCAGTGGTCGGCGGAAGGTGCACGTGCCCGTCGACCTGGGACCGGACCGCAGCGACGCACGGATGCACGCCAAGACCGTAGGATCCTACGCAGTGCCGTAGGGGACCGCACCGCCACTTCCCAGCAAATTAGGGACACTGTTGCTCCTGGGGTATCGGCGAGGACCATTCGCAACCGTCTCCATGAAGCTGGGCTACGGTCCCGCACACCGTTAGGCCGTCTTCCGCTCACGCCCCAACATCGTGCAGCCCGCCTCCAGTAGTGTCGCGACAGGCGTGAATGGAGGGACGAATGGAGACGTGTCGTCTTCAGCGATGAGAGTCGCTTCTGCCTTGGTGCCAATGATGGTCGTATGCGTGTTTGGCGCCGTGCAGGTGAGCGCCACAATCAGGACTGCATACTACCGAGGCACACAGGGCCAACACCCGGCATCATGGTGTGGGGAGCGATCTCCTACACTGGCCGTACACCACTGGTGATCGTCGAGGGGACACTGAATAGTGCACGGTACATCCAAACCGTCATCGAACCCATCGTTCTACCATTCCTAGACCGGCAAGGGAACTTGCTGTTCCAACAGGACAATGCACGTCCGCATGTATCCCGTGCCACCCAACGTGCTCTAGAAGGTGTAAGTCAACTACCCTGGCCAGCAAGATCTCCGGATCTGTCCCCCATTGAGCATGTTTGGGACTGGACGAAGCGTCGTCTCACGCGGTCTGCACGTCCAGCACGAACGCTGGTCCAACTGAGGCGCCAGGTGGAAATGGCATGGCAAGCCGTTCCACAGGACTACATCCAGCATCTCTACGATCATCTCCATGGGAGAATAGCAGCCTGCATTGCTGCGAAAGGTAGATATACACTGTACTAGTGCCGACATTGTGCATGCTCTGTTGCCTGTGTCTATGCCTGTGGTTCTGTCAGTGTGATCATGTGATGTATCTGACCCCAGGAATGTGTCAATAAAGTTTCCCCTTCCTGGGACAATGAATTCACGGTGTTCTTATTTCAATTTCCAGGAGTGTAGTTCCATACTTAAAGTGCTTACGCAAAATCCTTTGAACGTACAGGGGGAGAGAGAGAAATTGACGCGCCCAAATTCGAATGCAAAAACTTAGAGCTTAAGGTAAAATCTACATATATTTTTTTGTGTCCGTAGACACACAAATCAGACCCTCCAAATGGTTATCTAGCATGAAATCTTGTACGCTAGAGGAAATCGTGATTTGTGAGATATGCTGATAGAAGAAAATTCTAATAAAGTTACTAGGCTGCAAAAGAACAGAAGGTGTTTACAGATTACAATCCCGAAAAGGCCGAAAAACTTTGGAATCTCGTCGTAAACATAAGAGAAAAAAATTGAAATTTTATGGGCATATCCACAAACTCCCAGCGACACAATTCACTCGCAGAATAGAACTCAAAACGATACCATGTATCAAGTACGTCAAAACTCATACAAGTCCCTCGGACATTTTCAACATGAATTTGTACAGACAAACTGCCAGAGAATGAAGTCGCCAGCAGTCCAGGAACAAAGTGAACTGCAGAAAGAAAAAAAATCCACAGAGAAAAAGTGAAATCTAGTTGGAAACTCCAAAGATTCATACATAGTAGTGTGCATTATCTAATAGTGTCTATCGCACATAATGGTAATGGTGATAGTGGTGGTGGTGGTGGTGGTGGTGGTGGTGGGGTGGTGGTGGTGGTGATGATGATGATAGGCCTCCGGTATGTTCTGCCAGTCGTAAAAGGCGACGAAAAGAATAAACCAATAATAGGGCTAACCCCCCCCCCCCCCTTTTAGTGTGATCAGTTGGATCAGGACAGAACTAATGAAGCCTCGAACAAGCGCTGTCATGGTCGGGGACGACGGTTGAACCCTATGCCGTCTACAATGGTAACGACACTGCTAGCCACACGGAAAATGATTTAAATCCAAATAGAGGTGTTTTGCAGGACATGCTTCCTGCAACCACCAGAGAAGGAAAACAGACAGAGGATGAGATGGTCAGACGAAGTTAACCGACACCTCATGTTCTACACTCCTGGAAATTGAAATAAGAACACCGTGAATTCATTGTCCCAGGAAGGGGAAACTTTATTGACACATTCCTGGGGTCAGATACATCACATGATCACACTGACAGAACCACAGGCACATAGACACAGGCAACAGAGCATGCACAATGTCGGCACTAGTACAGTGTATATCCACCTTTCGCAGCAATGCAGGCTGCTATTCTCCTATGGAGACGATCGTAAAGATGCTGGATGTAGTCCTGTGGAACGGCTTGCCATGCCATTTCCACCTGGCGCCTCAGTTGGACCAGCGTTCGTGCTGGACGTGCAGACCGCGTGAGACGACGCTTCATCCAGTCCCAAACATGCTCAATGGGGGACAGATCCGGAGATCTTGCTGGCCAGGGTAGTTCACTTACACCTTCTAGAGCACGTTGGGTGGCACGGGATACATGCGGACGTGCATTGTCCTGTTGGAATAGCAAGTTCCCTTGCTGGTCTAGGAATGGTAGAACGATGGGTTCGATGACGGTTTGGATGTACCGTGCACTATTCAGTGTCCCCTCGACGATCACCAGTGGTGTACGGCCAGTGTAGGAGATCGCTCCCCACACCATGATGCCGGGTGTTGGCCCTGTGTGCCTCGGTCGTATGCAGTCCTGATTGTGGCGCTCACCTGCACGGCGCCAAACACGCATACGACCATCATTGGCACCAAGGCAGAAGCGATTCTTATCGCTGAAGACGACACGTCTCCATTCGTCCCTCCATTCACGCCTGTCGCGACACCACTGGAGGCGGGCTGCACGATGTTGGGGCGTGAGCGGAAGACGGCCTAACGGTGTGCGGGACCGTAGCCCAGCTTCATGGAGACGGTTGCGAATGGTCCTCGCCGATACCCCAGGAGCAACAGTGTCCCTAATTTGCTGGGAAGTGGCGGTGCGGTCCCCTACGGCACTGCGTAGGATCCTACGGTCTTGGCGTGCATCCGTGCGTCGCTGCGGTCCGGTCCCAGGTCGACGGGCACGTGCACCTTCCGCCGACCACTGGCGACAACATCGATGTACTGTGGAGACCTCACGCCCCACGTGTTGAGCAATTCGGCGGTACGTCCACCCGGCCTCCCGCATGCCCACTATACGCCCTCGCTCAAAGTCCAACTGCACATACGGTTCACGTCCACGCTGTCGCGGCATGCTACCAGTGTTAAAGAATGCGATGGAGCTCCGTACGCCACGGCAAACTGGCTGACACTGACGGCGGCGGTGCACGAATGCTGCGCAGCTAGCGCCATTCGACGGCCAACACCGCGGTTCCTGGTGTGTCCGCTGTGCCGTGCGTGTGATCATTGCTTGTACAGCCCTCTCGCAGTGTCCGGAGCAAGTATGGTGGGTCTGACACACCGGTGTCAATGTGTTCTTTTTTCCATTTCCAGGAGTGTATTATTACCAAGCAACAAACTTGGGAAGCAACACAACTGGATACAGATCACAAGTATACACAACATTATTACCAGATACCCAGAATTAAACTTTTTTACAGAACGACGACTAGCTGATCAGATCCGTGTAATAATCAAAAATAACAGGATACCCCAGTCAGAATTAGAAAACATCAAACAACAAGTACAACAAATACTAGAACAAAATACTGTGCAATCAGAAGAAGAAGAAAATACAGTAATGGACTCAAACATCCCAGAGCATACAAACAACAATATGCATAAATTAAACAATCAGAGGAAAACGAAATCTTAAGACAGCCACCAGAACAAGCACAAATAGAACACGAAGTGACACACATGTTAGATATAGAAGAATAATTTCAGTTGACGTATATAGAATACAAAGACACAAATACAGACATTAGACCATTCTTGCATAGACCACCAAATAACCCACAAGTCGAAACAACAATAACAACTATCAACACAATCATACACAACAAAATAAATGAAAATATAACAATGGAAGAGTTACAACTACTGGTTTATATAGGAGCACTCACTACACTAAATATACACACTAGGCAGAGATCAGAACCAACCAACACACAGAAGAAACCCACAAAACCAGCATGGCAACACAGGCTACAGATCAGAATAGAAAAACTGAGAAGAGACATCGGACAGCTAACACAATTTATAAGAAATGCAATATCAGACAAACAACGAAAAAGGTTAGGTAAAATCTCATAACAAGAAGCGATAGAGCAATTAGATCAAGAGCAATTAGATGAAAAGAAGCAGAAATTACAAGCATTGGCCAAACGACTTAGAAGATACATAAAAAGTGAATATAGAAGGAAACAAAACCAAACATTCAACACAAACCAAAAGAAATTTTACCAAACAATGTATAACACACACATTAAAAAAGACAATCCACCAAACATAACAGACATGGAACACTTCTGGAGCAACATATGGTCAAACCCGGTACAACATAACAGGCATGCACGGTGGATACAAGCAGAAACAGATACATACAAGATGATACCACAAATGCCTGAAGTGATAATTTTGCAACATGAAGTCACCCAAGCAATTAATTCTACTCACAATTGGAAAGCCCCTGGGAAGATAAAAAAGCAAATTTCTGGCTAAAGAAGTTCACCTCAACACATTCACATCTAAATAAATAATTTAACAGTTACGTTGCAGACCCATACACAGTCCCTGATACACTCACACATGGAGTAACTTATCTGAAACCTAAAGATCAAGCAGACACAGCAAACCCAGCTAAATATCGCCCCATAACATGCCTACCAACAATATACAAAATATTAACTTCAGTCATTACACAGAAATTAATGACCTATACAACACAGAACAAAATTATAAATGAAGAACAATAAGGCTGTTGCAAAGGAGCACAAGGATGTAAAGAGCAACTGATAATAGATACAGAGGTGACATATCAAGCTAAAACTAAACGAAGGTCACTACACTACGCATACATTGATTACCAAAAAGCTTTTGATAGTGTACCCCACTCATGGTTACTACAGATATTGGAAATATACAAAGTAGATCCTAAATTGATACAGTTCCTAAACATAGTAATGAAAAATTGGAAAACCATGCTTAATATACAAACAAATTCAAATAATATCACCTCACAGCCAATACAGATTAAGCTTGGAATATACCAAGGAGACTCATTAAGTCCTTTCTGGTTCTGCCTTGCTCTGAACCCACTATCCAACATGCTAAATAATACAAATTATGGATACAATATTACTGGAACATACCAATGCAAAAGCACACATTTGCTATGCATGGAGATCTAAAACTACTGGCAGCAACAAATCAACAACTCAACCAATTACTAAAGATAACAGAAGTATTCAGCAATGATATAAATATGGCTTTTGGAACAGACAAATGTAAGAAAAATAGCATAGTCAAGGGAAAACACACTAAACAAGAAGATTACATTTTGGATAACCACAGCGACTGCATAGAAGCGATGGAAAAAACAGATGCCTATAAATATCTAGGATACAGACAAAAATAGGAATAGATAATACAAATATTAAAGAAGAACTAAAAGAAAAATATAGACAAAGACTAACAAAAACACTGAAAACAGAATTGACAGCAAGAAACAAGACAAAAGCTATAAATACTTACGCTATACCAATATTGACCTACTCATTTGGAGTAGTGAAATGGAGTAACACAGACCTAGAAGCACTCAATACACTTACACGATCACAATGCCACAAATACAGAATACATCACATACATTCAGCAACAGAAAGATTCACATTAAGCAGAAAGGAAGGAGGAAGGGGTTTATCGACATAAAAAACCTATATTATGGACAGGTAGACAATTTAAGAAAATTCTTTCTAGAACGAGCAGAAACTAGCAAAATACACAAAACAATCACTCATATAAATACATCGGCTACACCATTGCACTTTCATAAGCACTTCTACAACACTCTAGATCACATAACATCAACAGATACGAAGAAAGTAAATTGGAAAAAAAAACACTGCATGGCAAGCACCCGTATCATCTAACACAGCCACACATCGCTCAAGACGCATCCAACACATGGCTAAGAAAAGGCAATATATACAGTGAGACGGAAGGATTCATGATTGCAATACAGGATCAAACGATAATCACCAGATATTACAGCAAGCATATTATTAGAGATCCCAATACCACAACAGATAAATGCAGACTTTTCAAACAGCAAATAAAAACAGTAGATCACATCACAAGCGGATGTACAATACTAGCAAATACAGAATACCCCAGAAGACATGACAATGTAGCAAAAACAATACATCAAGAGCTTGCCTTACAACATAAACTTATAAAACAACACGTTCCCACATACAAGTATGCACCACAAAATGTACTGGAGAATGATGAATACAAATTATACTGGAACAGAACCATTATAACAGATAAAATACCACCACATAACAAACCTGACATCATACTCGCCAATATAAAGAAGAAATTAACACAACTAATCGAAATATCCATACCCAATACAACAAATATACAAAAGAAGACAGGAGAAGAAATTGAAAAATACATCCAACTGGCTGAGGAAGTAAAGGACATGTGGCATCAGGATAAAGTTGACATTATAACAATTATACTATCAACTACAGGAGTCATACCACACAATATCCACCAGTACACCAACGCAATGCAGCTACATCCAAACTTATATATACAACTACAGAAATCCGTAATTATTGATACATGTTCAATCACCCGAAAGTTCCTAAATGCAATATAACATATACCGTACAGTTAGAAGGAAGTCACGCTTGATCAAGGTCCGCGTCACTTTCGATTTTTGACCAGACCTAAGGTCTGAGAAAGGAAAGATGATGATAATATTTATTTTTGTTTATTATTTACAATATGGTAATTATACCAGAATGCTTTTATGGACCAGAAGCACTGAATTTGAAAGGGAAAACAGGTATTGGAAAAATGGAACGCAATATCGTAAGAAAAATTCTAGACCTGAAACCTTGTATAAGAACAATACTGAGTCTCAGCAATCGGGAAATCAAATACACACAGATATTCACAGTGACACCAGAAAACGCAGGTTAAGGTTCTGCGGGCACATTAAAAGATTGAATCCAGACAGACATCAAACAAATCGACTATTTGTTTTGTAAGTCAGGAGCAAAACCAAAACTGATAAGATGAAATGGGTTGGCTAGATAAAAAATGATCTGAAATTGGCAGGAACTATTCCAGGAGATTTTTGTGTAGTTACAGGAACTTCGGCTGTTAAGTATAAAATGAAAATTATATCACCAGCCGTCTATTTTGCGTTTAACCTATTTATGAAGCCAGTTTCGGTGTTCCGTTACACCATCTCCAGGCTTCTTGACCAACGGAAACTGGGAGGAAGCCAAAATTAAGTAAACGGTATGCGTAGATACAGTATCTGGTGTACACGAGTCACTTCGCCCATCACCGACGGTTGGTGGACGAAGTGACTGAGCCGTATAAACCAGAGATCTACGGAAATCGATTATTTAATATTGGCTCCTGTTAAGATTGCACACGAAGTTGAATTCCTCACGATTTACGTTGGTGGTTGTTGTTGTTGTTGTTGTTGTTGTTGTTGTTATGGTTATGGTCTTCAGTCCCGAGACTGGTTTGATGCAGCTCTCCATGCTACTCTATCCTGTGCAAGCTGCTTCATCTCCCAGTACCTACTGCAACCTACATCCTTCTGAATCTGCTTAGTGTACTCATCTCTTGGTCTCCCCCTACGATTTTTACCCTCCACGCTGCCCTCCAGTACTAAATTGGTGATCCCTTGATGCCTCAAAACATGTCCTACCAATCGATCCCTTCTTCTGGTCAAGTTGTGCCACAAACTTCTCTTCTCCCCAATCCTATTCAATACTTCCTCATTAGTTATGTGATCTACCCATCTAATCTTCAGCATTCTTGGTTAAGGGACCTGAATTTGGTGCAGTGGAACACCGAAACTGGTTGCCCAAATAAATTAAATGCAAAAGAAATAGCTGCAGGTGTTTTAATTTTCATTTCATTGTTCCAAAACTGGTAGAAAATCACGAAATTTGTAGGTCCAAAATTCAAAAATGGTAAGTTGACCAAGAGGAAAAAGTCATCGAGGAGCAAGAAGAAGAAGACAGGGACAACATAGTCTGAAGAGAGGAAGCCCATGGGAAGGGAAAGAAAGAAATATGGGCACAAGGGAACAGCAAATGCCCTCTTTAAAGTACTTTGCGTAGTGGTGGTGGGCGCCAGCCGCGGTGGTCTAGCGGTTCTGGCGCTGCAGTCCGGAACCGCGGGACTGCTACGGTCGCAGGTTCGAATCCTGCCTCGGGCATGGGTGTGTGTGATGTCCTTAGGTTAGTTAGGTTTAAGTAGTTCTAAGTTCTAGGGGACTTATGACCTAAGATGTTGAGTCCCATAGTGCTCAGAGCCATTTTTAGTGGTGGTGGGCTTATTCCTAAATGTCGCTTTGACAACTTACTACAGAAATGTTGACATCGAGCCATGCGGCTCCGCTCCTCTTCTACGCTGCGCCCAAGTCGCGGGTATACTTGCGTGTCACAATCCATGCGTTCTTTACTTTACCGATGCACGCGATCACGTTATACGATATGTTGGCACTACTGTCGATGAAAGAACAGCTAATTAGGCGAACTGGACCAACACTCTGCGTTGCTATGTTAATGAAATAAGCTCATTGGACAAAATATTAATCACCCCGGAAGAGTTCACTGGTCGCTTTGTGGCGCTGTACATGGTGAACTGAGATCCTCCACCACTGTCGTAACCAACAGCTGTGTGTGTATCTGCCAGTCGGTTGTGGAATCAGTGCAGTGAGACGTGACAGAATAGCAGAAAGGAGCGATCGAGTTGGAAGTGTCTATGACGGTACCGTGAATGAAATTGCCCGATTTGTTGCCGTACCATTGTTCTTTGTGACATGCTATGTAACGCAGCCCAAAGAACAGTGGTCGTCAAAAGATCCTAACCGACAGGGTCTGGAGGCGAGTAAAACATGTTGCGAATGACAGTCGCTTTCAAATCCAGCAGGAATTGTTCCTTCTCGACTAGTTGCCGAGCGAACATCGCAAAGAAAACTGCGTGCAGTTGTCATTTGGACTTTGTACCTCCAGAGAGGCCGCTGCACAAGCAGCACACACACACACACACACACACACACACACACACACACACACACACACACACACACTTCACGTCTTCAATAGGTCAAACAGCCCGGAAGCTATGCAGCATATTTTCCTGACATGGTCAGTCTGTGGGCGACCTACAGTGTTTGGTAACTGAAGAAAACGTCACAAGCTAAAAAAAAATATCGGGTCACCTGTTTCGACAGAGCTATGTTGTCACAGTAGAGTCTTAAGTTTTTGAATTTTTACAACATTTTGCCTATCAGTGTTAAAAAGTCATAAGCGTAAGACCCGATCATGACAGCATAGCTTTGTCGAAACCGGTCATCCAATAATGCCTTTTTTTAGCGATTTTGGCTTGTGAAGTTTTCTTCAGTTGCCAAACTGTACAGCAGCTGACTGGAGGTGTGTAGTCAGTAGTGTGGTCCGAGTGCGATTCTGCCTCTTTTTCAAATGATGCGAGGGATTGAAACGCCGACGGCGTAATGAGCCGTATAACCCGCGGTAGGTGGAGGATGTAGCTCAGGTATGTTGTTTTGGGTTGCTTTTTCGTACCGTGACTTTGGCTCACCCTTCCAGGTTGCCGTGAACGTGAACCAGGTGTTTGTTTCAACATACCCCGTTACCATTTGTTGCGCTTTGCTCTACATACTCATGGTGAGTAATGCCGTAGACCCTCCATTCATATAACAAGACGACAGGCGTATTGACAGGGCTGCATTCATACGTTCCTGGTTTGACGAACAGTAAATCTCCCTATGGCACCTCGACTCACCTGCTAAATGAAGGAATGGAAATAGGCTTCAACGCCCCATCGACAACGAGGTCTTCAGGGACAGAGCACGAGCTCTGAAGTTTTCAAGGTAACCATCCAGGCATTTACGTGGAGCGATTTTATGAAACCACGGAAAACCTAAATTAGGATGGTAGGATGCAGAACTGCAGACGAATCGGTATTTAACATCTCAGTTAGGTTACCCCACGAGATCGAATTAATATTGTATGCTTCAGCTGGATATAGAGTATGTGAAGAAACTTTTGGATTATCTCATTCGCCGAACTGAGGTCATTGTGAAAGCTAGAGATGTTGATACACAGTATTAGTGCGGTGTTTCTTGGAGATAAATGTATTTTTCCTGTATGCTTAATTTCAGTAAAACATCCCAACACTTTTTAACCTTTTTGACTAGAGAAGATAGTTGCAAGATTACCACAGTAGGAGAGTAACAAAATAAAGATAAATCATAATCGGTGTCCAACAGGGTTAAATTTTTGGTCCACTCCTATTCCTTATACACGTGAATGCCACTTAACATTCAAGAAGCAAAACGGGTACTTTTCGGAGATATTAGTGTTACAATAAATCCCATTAGAATGCAAGCAGCAGAAGAGGATCTTAATGATGTTGTCAAAGAATTTTTAAGTGATTTTGTGAAAAAGGACTCTCCCTTAATTTCGAGAAAACACACCACATTATAGCCAATTCTGTACAACAAATAGTCACACCAACAATTGACGTAACACATGAACAGGAGTCAGTAAATGCTCCAAAATTTTAGTTATACATGTTGACGAAAACAACTGGAAGAAGCATATTATAAGCTTCTCAAACAATTATGTTAAGCAACTTTGCTCTTCACATAATTGCTAGTCTTGGAACCGAACTAATCAACCTCATGTCATTTTGTCTATTTCCACTCAATAATATCGTACGGAATAATTTTCTGCAAAGTATTGATTGCGCAAAAGCGAGCATTGTACATAATATGCGGTGTTCACCAGTGGTCGTCATGTAGACACCACCTCAAGGAGCTGGGCATTGTAACGGCACCATAACAATGCATAATATATTCGCTAATGAAATTCGTCTTAAGTAACCCATCACTGTGTGAGAAGAATAGTGATGTCCACACCTACAACATGAAAGGAAAAAATTACCTTTATTATCCATTATTAAAGTTGCCAGTGGCTCAGAATGGAGTCCAATATGCAGCAACAAAAGCCGGCCGGATTGGCCGAATGGTTCTAGGCGCTTCAGTATGGAACCGCGCGACCGCAGGTTCGCATCCTGCCTAGGCATGGATGTGTGTTACGTCCTTAGGTTAGTTAGGTTTAAGTAGTTCTAAGTTCTAGGGGACTGATGACCTCAGATGTTAAGTCCCATAGTGCTCAGAGCCAGCCAGCAACAAAAAATTTTTGATCGTTTGCTCTGTAACTTAAAATGTCTGACGGGTAGCAAAGCAAATATTAATCCTAACCTAAAATCATTTGTCATGGGCAACTCGTTTTATTTCATTGACGAATTTCTACCTAAAAGCTTGTAACCTAAAAAAAAAATCAGAACCAAGAGTTTACTTGTTATTCAACCTTAAATAAGATAACTGCTCCTTCGAACAACGGTATTTTGTCGTCGTCATCTAATGAAAAAGCCGCATAGAGAATGGCTTAACCCTACCAGCATGTGGTGTAGAAAAATCAGCACTCGTTTTGTTCCCCGGGCTTTGCATACAACGCAAAGCCATGAACTGCTGCTTTGTGTATAGCGGAGGAAGACACTCGATCGTGCACGTGCCCTTCTTAGCGCTGTTTTTCAGCTGATGGCCTACTGCCTGGGAAGGCATCGTCATATCTTGAGCCTACCAAAAAATTCATATGCAATGTCGTAGCCGCAAATTACATATTGTTTGCTTCTTTTAAAAAAAGTACAGGACACAAAAGTGAGAACGTACATCTCAGTTCGTGAACGTAGCATTTTCAGTAGTAGGAATACTTCATGGCACAATCATACTTGTGACAACGATTTATGTTTATCAAAACAGCCCTTGTTTAGGATGTAGAAGAGAGACTGTGGAGTCAGACGTGCAGGGAGATGCGAGGTTGGATCTTAAGCAGCGGTTTCCGTATTAACAAGCCGAGGCGCCCATTGAATGCACGTGGGCTGGGTCGTGTGGTAAGAAACGCGGCAGCTGTGTCATCGGAGGAGTGGGAGTGCGAGTAGTTACAAGAAATAACTATTACACAGTGTTCCGAAAATAGAATACTGGATCATGTCACGACTGTTCGTCCCTGTCTTCCTGTACTGTTTCCTCCGTTACCGTTTTGTTACTTGTATGGAACTGCATCTTGCAGAAGACTCGGTTAAAAAAAGGCAAAAGTGCGGAATACACGATGAAACAAACACAAGGGCACCTACAAGTATTTACAGCAGATGATGTTCTTCTTTTTCTTCTTCTACTTGTTGTTAGAGTTAATCCCACGCAGTTCGGTCCACTATGCTCAGAGTTGGGAAATTTATTTTACTTAACTGTGTGGCCGGATACCCTTCGTATCGCCTTAGTCGTCAGTTGCCCAGGGAAAGGAAGTCGTGTGCGCCACCTTTCTGCGAATAGAGTAAACTTTGTTCTGTGATTGTATTTTAGCTGTTTGTGTATCGTGTTTTCTGAAACGGAAATTGGCGAACCAGCTGAGCAGTTGTCTGAGCGTGGGAACCCCGTCTAACAATCACACTCAGTGTGGCAAATGCACAAACCACGGTCGTCAATCCGCCGCACGTATTCGATCCTGAACCGGCTCACCCTCCTGTTTTGCATGTTACCGCTCCGCGTTACGTGGTACGAGCAGGTCTATTTATTACGGAAGATAGAGTGAAAACATTAGATTTCGTTTGACTATACATCGGCGACCGATCATCCTGCAGACATTTATTTAAGGATCTAGGGATATTCACAGTAGCTTCTCAGTATATATGTTTGTTGTTGTGGTCTTCAGTCCTTAGACTGGTTTGATGCAGCTCTCCATGCTACTCTATCCTGTGCAAGCTTCTTCATCTCCCAGTATCTGCTGCAACCTACATCCTTCTGAATCTGCTTAGTGTATTCATCTCTTGGTCTCCCTCTATGATTTTTACCCTCCACACTGCCCTCCAATGCTAAATTTGTGATCCCTTGATGCCTCAAAACATGTCCTACCAACCGATCCCTTCTTCTAGTCAAGTTGTGCCACAAACTTCTCTTCTCCCCAATCCTGTTCAATACCTCCTCATTAGTTACGTGATCTACCCACCTTATCTTCAGCATTCTTCTGTAGCACCACATTTCGAAAGCTTATATTCTCTTCTTGTCCAAACTAGTTATCGTCCATGTTTCACTTCCATACATGGCTACACTCCATACAAATACTTTCAGAAACGACTTCCTGACACTTAAATCTATACTCGATGTTAACAAATTCCTCTTCTTGAGAAACGCTTTCCTTGCCATTGCCAGTCTACATTTTATATCCTCTCTACTTCGACCATCATCGGTTATTTTACTCCCTAAATAGCAAAACTCCTTTACTACTTTAAGTGTCTCATTTCCTAATCTAATTCCCTCAGCATCACCCGACTTAATTTGACTACATTCCATTATCCTCGTTTTGCTTTTGTTGATGTTCATCTTATATCCTCCTTTCAAGACACCATCCATTCCGTTCAACTGCTCTTCCAAGTCCTTTGCTGTCTCTGACAGAATTACAATGTCATCGGCGAACCTCAAAGTTTTTACTACTTCTCCATGAATTTTAATACCTACTCCGAATTGTTCTTTTGTTTCCTTTACTGCTTGCTCAATATACAGATTGAATAACATCGGGGAGAGGCTACAACCCTATCTTACTCCTTTCCCAACCACTGCTTCCCTTTCATGCACCTCGACTCTTATAACTGCCATCTGGTTTCTGTACAAATTGTAAATAGCCTTTCGCTCCCTGTATTTTACCCCTGCCACCTTCAGAATTTGAAAGAGAGTATTCCAGTTAACATTGTCAAAGACTTTCTCTAAGTCTACAAATGCTAGAAACGTAGGTTTGCCTTTTCTTAATCTTTCTTCCAAGATAAGTCGTAAGGTCAGTATTGCCTCACGTGTTCCAACATTTCTACGGAATCCAAACTGATCTTCCCCGAGGTCGGCTTCTACCAGTTTTTCCATTCGTCATACTCTTATGAAATTTGTTATTAACAACCAAACCCAATTCAAAAGTAATAGCAGTGTGCATGACTACAATACTAGGAGAAAGGATGATCTTCACTATTCAAGATTAAATCTAACTTTGGCACAGAAAGGGGTGAATTATACTGGCACTAAAGTCTTTGGTCACTTACCAAATAGTATCAAAAGTCTGACAGATAACCAACAAGTATTTAAGAAGAAATTAAAAGAATTTCTGAATGACAACTCCTTCTACTCCATAGAGGAATTTTTAGATATAAATTTAAAAAAATATTTAAAAAATAAAAATAAAAAAATAAAAATAAAAAACACAAATGAAAAAGTTGTTATATTAACTTAAGTATGTTGTTAAATTAACTTAATTATGTCATGTGTTGGAAAATTTGACTCGTTCCACATCATTACGAAATATCGCATTCATGATCCATGGAACTAGTATTAATCTAATCTAATCTAGAATCTGTCACAATCTTGAAGTGTATAAGAGTTTCTTCGCAGATGTAGGGAGAGCGAGTCGGCAGTGTTAGAATTAATGGTAGAGCATTAGGAAAGTGTAATTCACTAACGAAAGAAGTCGTTTGAAAATTTGTTCTTCCTTCAATCCTTGGAGTGTTATTAGTAGCTCTTAAGATCCTTGCCGAGATATATTGCTAGAAGAGGTAGAAAATATTCAAAGGAGAGCCGCACAGTTCGTCACGAGTTCGTTTCGCCAACGTGAAAGTGTTAGGGAAATGCTTAACAAGATGAAGTGGGAAACGTTACAAGAGAAATGGACATCACGAAGATTATTCCTCAAATTTCCAAAATAGTTGGTGTAACACGAGCTCGGAAACAAACTGCTTAGTAATCAGGTAATGATCAGGACTTTAAAATATGAGGACTTAGTCCTCACACACAAGCGAACCGATAGCGAGTCCACCCACATATCATCTACGAACATTCGAGCAATCTCATTTCCCTCTTCCTTTTCTACGAAGAACATTCAGTAATTAAACATACAAATTGCTTTACAGCAAAAGTGTTCTTCTCTTCTGTTTCCTGCCCTTATCCCCGATCTTCACGGGGCCCGCACGTAAATGTAGGTTTGATAATGTTAGTGGCTGGACGCCCTTTCTGTCGCCTCCACACCCCACCCTCACCCATCCCCGATGGAAATTGTGTATGTCTTCTGCCTGCGTCTAGCGTGAGAATGTTCTCTAAATGTTTGCGAATCGTGTAACTGAGGTGGGACATGTAGTCGGATTTGGGAAATCGCCTAAAAATCACATCCAGGTTGACTGGTACTCTGGCCCTCGTCGTTAATCCGCAGGGCGGATTCGATCGGGGGTCGGCGGACCTTCCCGAATCCTGGAAGCCGAGTAATAAAGCACGCGGCTATCTGGGCGGATCGCATCCAGAATTGTTAAGTACATGAATGCAATTTATTGTAGATTTTTCTACGTAATCCCCACGAACTTCTACGCGCTTGTCCCCATATTCTCTAAGAGTCATCAAATGCCCTCAGCGAAAATTTTTGTACCTTACTCTCGAAGCGAGTGTTCTTTAGCTTTTCTTTCCTATTGAATTTGATGCCACACAAAGCTTCTTTCATTGAACTAGGCTAATAAAAAGCCGAAAGGTCAAGGTCACGGCTGTAAGCTGGATGAAGTAGCTCGCGCATCCCTGTTTACCAATATTTTCCAGTGTCAGTTTTGCCGTATGACTTAGAGGGTTGTTCTGAAGAAGTAGTACGACTTTTGTCTGTGCCATCTCACAGTTCCGCTTCATTGCATGCTTCACTTTGTTCTCTGTCACGCCGGAGAAGTGTAGGCTGCTGTTGTCTCCTTATGTCGAAAATATGTGCGGCATTGCTTTAAAGGCGACCTGTAACTATTTATCGGACGAGTGAGTAACATTCTTCGAATGGTTCTTAATTAAAACATTTACACACATTATCTGCATTCTGCGTTTTTTTAAAGCGACCACCTCGAACCTAGTAACAGTTGCAGGAGTCGTAGGTAACGGTTTCCAGGGGCCACACAAATTTGATTTTCATTATTTCGCGTAGTTATTGATGGAATTTAAAATGCTCTCAATAATTGGTTATAAACAGGTACAATCCTGTGTTAAAAGTTTAATTGAATGAGACAATTATTACGGTTAGAAACTGTCTTGAGACAGCTTATATGACGGCATGCAAATACTTAATTTGATTCATCGATTATTTGAGTGAGACCAATTAGTGTCTTTCAACAAACTTTTTTACATGCGTAATGTCAGACATTTAAAACATTAACTGATTTTTAAAGTAATCAGACGTTTGAAGCTATTTTATACATGGGAGCTCCATTCCTTAATGAATCGGGATTTACTGCGTTTCTGTTTGTTGCGTAGACGAATCTTAAATGTCTTTAATAACTCCTTCGTAGAACCATAAGGACTGACTAACTACCGGGAACGAAAAAGATGTAGAACTAAAAAATGTTTTCACTTCTAGAACTAAGATCATAAATTTCTAGAATTGCAAAGTTGTGAAAAAAAAAAGACCCGAGAACAACGTGGACACGAAGAAGGCAACATGGGGGTAAACGAAAGAGTAATGGAAACAACACGAAAAGGGTGAGAACTTGTTTCGTAAGCCCAGTTGGTCAATGCGAAAATAAGTCAGTGTAGTGTGTATTACCTCTTTATTAGGGCGACGGCGTTCTTTGTGAGGATCCAATATTTTTTCCAGAAAGTTTTATATTCCTTTCATCTTAATTTTTTTGCTGACATGGTTTTCAGTTTAATAATTTTATGTTATCTCTGTGTCAGAACTCGTTTGAATGAAAAAATTCGTGGCTATATAAGCGCACACTCAGTGAAATGGCTCATGGGAGTAGGTGAGTTTATAGAAATCGAATCCCTAACTTATAATAACATTTCCGATCTCGACTAGTTTCAGCTAGCAGGTAACACTCTAATGGGAGTAACTTACCAATAAACAAGATTATTTCAAACGCAATCGCACACAATATTTCAATGATTGTTAACTCGGCGTGCCTCTCCTCCTTTCGCAGATATAGGCGCACTAAACTTAGTGTTGTCTCCTAGCTCATGTTGATAGCGACCGGAAATCAGTCGATGGTCTGGTCAGATGAGTCGCGATTTCAGTTAGTAAGAGCCGATGGTAGAATTTGAACGTGGCGCAGACCTCTTGCTCCACCAAGCCATTGACAAGACAGGGTGCAAGCTGATGGTGGCTCCACAATGGTGTGGACTGTGTTTATATGGCATCGACTGGGTCCTCCGGTCCAAGTAAGCCGATCATTGACTATTTGCCATTCATGCACTTCATGTTCTTAAACAACGATGGAATGCTTGTGGATGACAGTGATCCATGTCACGGCCACAGTTATTCGCGATTGGTTTGAAGAACATTCTGGACAGTTCGAGTAAATGATTTGGCCACCCAGATCGCCCGACATGAATCCCATCGATCGTTTATGGGACATTATCGAGAGGTCAGTTCGTGCTCAAAATATTGCAGCGGCAACACTTTCTAAATTATGGACAGCTGTAGAGGCAAGCATGGCTTCAGGAAACTTTCGACGACTCGTTGAGTCCATGCCACGTAGAGTTGGTGCACTATGCCGGGCATAAGAGCCCCGCCACGATATTATGAGATATCCGACGGCTTTTGTCACCTTAGAGTATATTTGCATGTCGCTATCCCTTGACTTTTCCCATCTCAGTGTATCATCAATCCATATCTAGGAGAATACCGTGCTTCACACAGTCAAATGCCTTAGATAGGCTGCAGAAAATACCAACTTGTTATTTAATGCTCGTAAAATTTGGTGAGTGAACATGTGAGAGGCATTTTTAGTAGAGCAACTCTTCTGGAACACAAACTGCGATTTGCTGAGGACATTATTGTTGCTAAGATGAGATACTATTTTAGAATACATCACCTTCTCAAAAATTTTGGAAAGTATCAGCAGTGAAACAGGTAGGCAGTTAGTGACATCTCTCCTATCACCTTTCTCAAACAAGGGTTTAACGACATAGTTCAGTTTCTCTGGAAAACTGCGATGAGTTAGTGATGCATTACATGTTTCAAATAAGACTGTGCTTATTGTATGGCAATAAATCTTTAGTGCTACTTTATTGGGAACAGCGGCAATCCCGATTTAAGTTTTGCGTGGTTCACAAAAACCGCGTAATGTAAATGCCACATCGGTTACTTCGAAAAAGACCACGGTCGATTTCCTTCACCAATCCGAGCTTGTGCTACGTCTCTAATGACCTCGTCGAAAGTGGGCCTTTAAACACTGAGCTTCCTTTCGTCCCATTGTAACTACGACTTCGATTCACAAGTCATGGTCGGAGAGATTTCTCTTGCTGCATGCGAGCACGTAGGAATAACGCGCCAGTATGGTGGTCGCCCTCGTCAGTACTGCGGCGTCCCCGGGAAAGCGCTTGTGGCAGCCTGGCGTTGCCATTGAATGGCGTTATCTACCGTGGCAGCATTTTGTAAGGCGGCGTGGATTCCCCGCCTGTCTAGCTGCCATGCTGTGTGGCCGTTACCACAGCCATTCACTCGGTATCGATCCCTGCCGTTTCTGTTTGGAGAACACAACTTTAGACCGACAGCCCACATCAAGCATTCACTCTCGACAGCGGCTCACATGCGCCTAGGGTGCCCTTGAATTCAAGTCACTGGGAAGTAAATGGACTATCGAGCCGACATGTCGCAGTAGCGAAAGAAACAGATACTTTACTGCTAAATTGCGTACATTAAAATGCTGTCACTTTTTTTGTCCGACATTTGTGAATATTAGTTTTCAAAAAATTCTCTCCCTCTCTCCCCTTTAACTGTAATTTAGTTGCGCACACTGCACTTTTATTCCCTAGGGCAACATAATTCCGTTTTTTTTTTTATAGCAGGAATAAAAGCACTAAAAGCCGAAGGACGATGCAGACTGTTTCGTTGTGAAATGATGGGGTAGTGCAATTTTACTGTCCACCACCACCACCACCACCACCACCACCACTACTGCCGCTGCCGCCAAACATTAATGCCCTCCACTTTTTATGTCGTACAGGTTCCTAGAATTTTAATAGAAATACTGGGTTTGCTAAATGAAGACACATTACAAGAGACGATCCCCGAGAATACATAAGGGGTGTCCAAAAAGAAACAAGCCGGAGGCATAATTACAGAAACCGTTACCTGTATATTAGAAGTATTGACCCTGGCTGTTGAGACACTTGTCCTTCTGTGACACAAGGCGGTGAATGGCTGTCTAATAAAATTCCCGGGGCTGCGATGTTAACAAATTCCGCACGTACAGCTGGACGTCGTCGTCAGACTTCAATCGTTTGCCACTCAGAGCCTTTTTAAGGGGACCAAAAAAGGGCGTAATTACAGGGAGAGAGGTCCGGACTGTATCGAGGGTGGTCGAGAACCTCCCGTTGAATTCCTGCAGGAGTGCCGCGACTGTGTTGGCCGTATGAGGCTTTGCATTGTCGTGGGGCGAAGGGTGGTCAAGGCTTGCGAGTAACGCTGGTCTTTCACTGTGATCCCGTACTACAGGAAGTGAATCAGAATGGGGCCATCTTGGTCAAAGAACGACAGCATAACCTTTCCTGCACTCGTGTGGATGGCCTTGCCTTTTTTTGGTGGTAGTGACCCTGGATGCTTCCGCTGGAGACTTTGTTTTGATTCGGGTTCGAATTCATGCCACCATACCCTTCCCGAGCATAGCGCTGCAGATGAGCAAGACAATGGGCCATTCGGCATGATTCCTGGTGCGGTTGAAGACTGTGGGACACCCATTGGGCACACACTTCGCGCATGTGCAATCGTTCCTTCATGATGGTGTGAACACTTCCCACGCTCAATCCGACCACGGCGGCTATGTATGGCTTTCACTGTTACTCGGCGGTACTGGGTGAGGAGTGCATCCACCAGCTGGACGATGCCATCCGTAATGCAGTGTGGTGCTCCAGACAGTGCATCATCGGCTAACGACACTCGTCCATCCCTGAAGCGCTTGTGACACGCTTTGACCCTTTGCAAAGGACATGCAGTGTTCGCCGTTCACTTGTGAAATTCGTCGATGAATGTCCGTTCCTCCTCCTTCCACTGTCAGAAAACTAACAACATATCTTTGCTCTTCGATTGACACCTCTATGTCACTGCATTGCGACTGGCAGCGTTGGACGGTTGATGCGTGCTGCTGCTAACTCTGTATAGTCACGTGACCTGCACGCGTGCCCTCTAGCGACGGGCTGTGAACTTAAACGTTCTTGACGGAACCACACCTCGTTACACACGCCACGATATTACCCACCTGTCACCGATCTGCACATTCCAGACTTCGGCTTGTTTCTTTTTGAACGCCCCTTATAGGAAGCAAAAAATGTCTTATAAACATGGCCTGAAATATGGTCCTGTACGCAGATAAAAGATCGTTCACACCGTAGGTTTCCGTGATTGAAACCATACATGAGAACACATCGGGCATGTGCGAATGTTCTGTGCATACAAATGTTTCACCTCCACACTCAAAGAGGGCAGCTGGAGCTTCTTCGTGTAGTAGCCACATTATCTTTCGTACCAACAAAGGGGGGGGGGGGCATGTTCATGCGCAGGAATCGCAATTTTTTACTTGTGGGTGAGGCGTTGTCTGGATGACTGGTCCTATGATACGTTCGTCAATAATCCCCGCCCACACATTGACGCTGGTGGTTCTCTGCCACCACACCACAGCGATCTCTTTAGCTCACATGTGGTTGGCGTGAAGGTTGACGAAACTGTCCCTCATACATGTAGCGACATCTGTGAAGAGGATAGACGACAGAAAGAAAGCAGCCCCAAAACAGCCACCATAGAGGCAACTACGAAGGTAACGAGGCACGCGCGCGTCGTAATATGTGTTCCATTTAGCAATATCACCCTGCATAAAGTGCTTTAATACAGTAATTTGTTTACATCAATGATTAGTACACTACTTAAGCATATGTTCAAAAAATTGCGATACAGAGAAACGCATGTGTGGCACGCATTTGGTTTAAAAACCGTAATAGCAACAAACACACTAATTATAACCACTCGGTACATTATCACGTTATCAAAATAAACTTACGCTACTTGAGCCAGTGAAGCGAAAAAGTATTTACCGTATGGGTACCCAACTTTATAGGAATGGTGTTCAGACTGTACGCTACAGGATTTGTGTTGATAGCGGAAGTAAGGTGCGTTTACACTGTGCGCTTTGCAGGCGGCTTTAGCTTGCCCCCACATGGAAGTAGAGGCGTCCAGTTTGAACGAAAGTGCGAGTGGGATTACTCGCAGACATATGTTGAAGAATGAGGCATGCGACCAACACGTGTGCCTCTTCTTGCCTGTGGGGGTGAGCACAGTTGCACGGCGACTCGGCGCAAGGCGCAAAGGTAGGCCTATATAACGCACCTTCAGTGTCATGACGTGCCGTTAGGTACCGGTACAGCAACTTAGGGACGAACTTGGACCCCAAGGACATGTAGCGTGAACGGCACACGTTACAGTGATCTACTTCGCCAGCATGTGATCCCTGCTCTGTGGGAGAAAAGTGTTTGGACACAACTGTCTTGATACACAAAGCACCTCACATGATATTGCTCGTGAGGTCACGCGGTTACTCCGTAACATTTTCGGAGAAAACGGAATCATTGACCGATCATTCCAAAGTGCGTGGCCACAAAGCTCACCAGTCCGGCTGTGGGGTTACTTGAAGAACACGGTTTATCAACTGGACGCTAACACACGTTGGAGGCTGAAGATCAGCGTAACGAGTGTGGCGAAATAAATAAAAAAATTAAATTTATTGATTTTTTGAAAAGGGGAAAATTTACGGACATGGAACTGTAACTTTAGAATTTTTGAAGGGCTTTTTTACGGACTGTATTGACCGGCTTGAATGCGGACAAATTCAGTGCTGCGTGAAATATGCCTGTAATATAATTTACCATTCCGATTAATTACATTTTTTGAATTCTATGTCATTGTTGATTTATTCCGAGTTCCTACCTTAGACGTAGAATTCGTCTTTCTGCCACAGTATTAATTCATTAGTCGCCATCGGTGTTCTTCTCTTTGTTGACCGTGTGTATCTTCCTAAGTCGGCATCGGTTCACTTCACGAAGACGGTGGATACCAAGGAATACAATGCTACGTCCCTTTAAATAATTTTCGTAACACTTCGATACTTCTCACTATTTTTTATTCACAACACAATAAGACTTGCTCTGCTCGTTTCACAAACCATAATTACTAACTATATGGCTGCCTTTCCGCACACTCCAAAAATCACGTCCATCCTCCACAAGGCAACAATCGAAAGTGTCCCTTAGCTCCTTGGAGTATGAAACAAAAGAGAATCCAATGTGAACATTACAAAGATTATAATCTACATGCCTCTCAATTTAATCTTTGGCGCAGCTTTTAAGGTATTGTATGTCTCTGCGTCGGAATGTGTCATTACACGAGGTAGGTAGCCAACATCCCACCTGAGATATTTCGGGCAGCAGTAGAGCAATAGTCATCATCGAGCTGTCGTGGATGCAGATAGTGTGTGTAATCTGGAACATAAACATGGTACGCAGTTAACAAAGGTTACCGTCTCATGTGTAAATCATTCGTTTGTCGTGAGGGCCCTCTGAGGTAACGAAAGTTTAATGATAACTACCCTGTACACGTTATAAAATCAAAGTTTGCATTCACGGTTAGCAGTATTTCACTTAGCACTGCCACTGCAAACACAGGTCTGCTGAATATGTGGCCATGTAATATGTGGCAATGTGAGCTGGTAAATGAGGGGAATGCTGTTCATTTCAGTCGTTTCGCCTACGTTCTGAAAGTTAGTTGATCAGTTTATATATACTTTCGTTTGTGGAAAATCTTTGTCATTCTGTCTTCTGTCAAATGCCGATTCTAGTTGTAGCCATATGAACCGCGCCAGATTTGCTGTTCATCGAAGCGTGAAAGAGGGACTCTCCCAGGTTGGACCGTTGCCTGCAGCCTTTCAGTCCACAGCTCACCAGGCAAGCAACTGAAAAGTCTTGGGTTGTTGTTTCTGTATAACTTCTGCAACACACATCCATTGTATCCTGTTTACTGCATTTACTCCCACACTTCCCTCGATGCCAAACTGATCATTCTTTGATGCCTTAGATTCAGTATCTCATATCAGCCAATCTCTTCTCTTAGTCAGGTTCGTCCATGAATTTCTTTCTTCCCCAGTTCGATTCAGTACCTCTTCGTTAGTCATTGTATCTATTTCTCAAATCTTCAGCATAAATATATATTCAGTGCTATCAAATTTTTCGTTTTCAGAAATGCTTTTGTTGCTATTGCCAGTTTGCATTTTGTATCTTCTCTATTTCGGCCATCGTCATTTATTTTGACGCTCATATAGCAAAACTCCACTAGTTTTAGTGTCATTTCCTGATGTAATTCCCTCAACATCGATTGGCTTTATTTAACTGCGTTCCGTCGCACTTGTTTCAGTTTTGTTTGTATTCATCATTTTAGAAACACATTTCTTCTCCATGAACTTTAATTCAGTTCCCATATTCGTTTGGTTTCATTCACAGCCTGCCCATTGTAGCGATTGAAAGCCATCGGAGGATATGGTACAACCTTGTCTGACACCCTGATGACCTTTTATACCCCTTCGTCTCTTAAGATTGCAGTCTGATTTCTCTACAAACTGTAGATAACATTTTGTTCCCTGTATTTTAACCACCATTGTTAAAACCCTTCCCTAAATCTACGTTGATGTGCCTTTCTTTAAGAGATTTTCGGAGTAGGTATTCACACTCTTGCTCCTACTTTTCTCGTGAACACAAACGGATCGTTTCAGAGGTAGAGCTGTACCGGTCTTTCCATCCTTTTGTAAATAATTCGTGTCACCACAGCTCACTAAATTAATGGTTCGGTAATATTCACACGTGCCGGCAGTCATAATATTTAGAATGGGCATTAAAAACCAAACTACCAATGATGCGGGATAACGGTGACCAGAGACTACAGGAATAACAGACTAATGCCGATAATCCAAATGTACTTATTTTCATCGTAAAACTATTTACAAATCATGGTACATGCACATTTGAAAGCCTACTTACGCATTACTTTTGTTGTGTTAGCAAAATGTGTTTGGCTTTAATAATATAAACGTGGCAGGAAGAGAACTCGCTACCACCGAAATAGTTGCAGTTATGAGATGACATCCTTGCACGCAGCAACTAGACAGCTTCGTCACATGGCCGAATGGGGTTAGGCAACACAGGTCGCTAACGAGTTACAATAATTTATTAATAGGAACTATACATTACTTTATTATGATGGTTCGTCGCAACTGTTCAGAGTTCACTTGCCAAATAGGCGTTCTTCTATGTGGGCTGTGTTTCCTATCTTCTCCTGAAACAACGGGTTGTAAATAAGTGACCGAGGGAAATGGCTAGCAAACATACAGACAGGAAATAAGCCGCGTACATGTTAAAAATGGCTGAAACCCCGCATTCACTGGAGGATTAAATGGGAAAAAGGAACAGTGTTTCCTGGTGTCCGGCGGTGGTACTGGAACCCACATTGTCTTCCGGCAGTAAAACAGCAATCACGTATATATTATTGTGCACAAAAGAAAATATTCTTTCTACACACAACAGAACATCATGAAATGTACTCGCAAATTGCGAATACGGTGCCTTCCCGCTTTACACAGGTCCCAATGAACATTGCATCGAAGTTTACGGACGCAGTCAAATACAGACAGTGCACTAATGTATTTTATGCCAAATCCAAGTCAAGCTCACGACAAAACTAAATAATTCTCGTCAAATACAGACACTGCACGAATGTACAACAGAATAATTCAGGCTTTGGGTTTTTTTTTTCATAAATCGTCGAACTAAGCAAGAATAATCCACAAATGGGATAATTCACTCAGATGATCGGGAGTTCGCTGTATTGGTGCTTGAAGTCTTGAGAAATATCTAATCTAGGGGCCTTGTTTCGACGTAGGGCGTTCAGTACTGTCTGATTGTTCTCACATTGTCTCGTCTTCCATCTCCATTTGTATAATGTCTTCAGTTTTGCTTCCCGTGTCGGGTTAATCTTTTGTTAATTATAAGTTGTAATTTTTAAGAAGTACGTGCCATTTTCGAGAGAAATAGTTTCCATCGTACATTATTCTCCGAAAGATAGCAGAAAAATTTGGAAACTGATGTATCTAAAAACATGCATCTACGTCTGTACTCCAGTGACCATACGGTCTGTGGTGGCGCCAATATTTTTGTACCCTCCCCATTTTTTCCCTGTTCCGTTCGAGGTGGTCACGCGGGAAGAACGATTGTTGGTAAAGTTCCGTATCTGTCGTTCTGATTGCTGATTTTCTAGTGGTGGTCACCTCTCGAAAATTATGTGGGAGGAAGCAATGTGTTGTCCTGCTCTTGCCGGAACATATGCACCTGGCATTTCAACAGTAAAGTTTCCCGTGATGATGCACAAAGCCTCGCTAACGTCTACCAATGCTGTTTCATCGTCTCTGCAACGCTCTCGCGCCGGCTAAACGATCCTGTGAAGGAACTCATCGCCCTTAAATATTTTTTCTCTTGTCTGTTAAACCAGCCTCATAAGGGTCCCAGGCTGATAAGAGGTACCTAAGAATCGGCCGAACAAATATTTTGTAAGCCACTTCTTTCGTGGATAAATTACATTTCTTTAAGATTCTTCCTCTGAATCTGTTTGGGATCTGCCTTTCCTGCAGTTTGTTTTATGGTGTCAGTCCATTTTGTTTGCTCCTAAATACTTTACGGTAGTTGCTGATATCAGTGATTTATTCCCAACACTAAGCGGGCAGCAGGAGATTTGTTCGCTTATTTATGTGAATTACGCTACAGTCATTTACGTTCAGAGTCAACTCGCGTCGCTTCACGAGTCTTCTGACGTTATTTATGCGTAGAGGTGACAGAGGCTATGTTGGCCTTGAAAACCACGATACAGGAAAGGACAGCATCAAGAATTAATCCCTAAAATACAGTGGACTTTCTCTGTCTGTGACTGTTTAATCTGTTTAGTATGTGTTGGAAAAAGTCATACCAGGAGCACAGTAACTAGCAAAAATGTATTGCTGTTTAAAAAAAGACGGATGTACCTGCCAGAATTACAGAGGGAGTATGTTACTGGACGCAGCACCAACGGTTTATATTAGGATCCATCCAGAACACCAGATCAAAAGCAATGTCAGGGTATTTATTAAGTGAAGAACACATGGATTTCACAATTTTAACAGATAAAGATAACCTGCAGGAAGGAATTTTTCATCTAATCAAAACAGCCGAGGAGTGCCATATGACTATATCCAGGAAGAAAACTAAAACAATGGTTTTTATGGGAAGAACTTCCAGAACAACAAAAATAGAGGTGAACAATATAGTGGTATAACAGGTTCTGTCATTTGAATTTTGTGCGATGTGGTATCACATAAGGGGATGACAAAGATACAGACTAGTAGCAAAATTTATTAACAGGTGAGGATCAGCAAACAGGACTTTGCGAGTAAGATAAGTAAAATAACACGAATGAAGGTAAATCGAGTAATGGCCGTCCGCACACTACACGGAAGCGAGCTACGTGTCAGGTAATATCCAGGCAGCTAAAATGAGCCTTCTTAGGGCTGAGGAAGTCTGTAACACAGAACTTACAAAGTCAAAAATTATAATCCGATAGTCTAAAAAGGCCAAGGAAGAGACTAGCACCGTAATAGGCAAAGTCCTGTTTGAAGTGCAGAAGACGACCCATCTTGAAATTACCTTTATACCTGTCAATTTGGTTCTATTAGGAGCAACGAACTCATAATTAGTCATAGTTCCTTTGGCTAAAAAAATATTTTTGTTAGTAGATGGGAATCCTGGTATCGGTTCGGTTTCAAGACGAGCAGCTAAAATGCGGACGTCGCAACTGCGTCCAGCTGGCGTTCATGTTACGTGATGTCCCTCGCTTTTCGTTATCTTGACCGTCGAATTTACGAAAGCTTTGTTAAGGATTCAATCGCAGCTAATTGTGATATGTAAGGATGTGAACGTAAAGATATGTTCTTACGTCCTCGCCTAGACACGCCCTTGGAAAACGCGACATATTCGTAGAAAAGACCAAATATTGGTGACAAGAAAGTATAGAAAGTTCTTGCAGGTTGTGTTACTCTCAGCAATTTCATACTTCATTTTTATGAAACTTACGTTACAAAACCGAAGAAACTCATTCCTGAGAGAATACGCTCTTTTATGTAAAAAACACAAATACTGCAGAACATAGTTCATTATATTAATTACTAAGTCGTAGAATGTGTTAAAAACGTGAAGATAATAGAAAAAAGAAAAAGCATGTTAGGCTGCGAACCTACTGCCTTTTACTTCGTGATTGCGTGTCACTTAAAAGACCACAGCGATTATATACAGCAACGAGCATTGTTATTAATCTTAAGGTCTCCAAAATGTTTTGGCCGCTGATGTATCATTAACAGAAATTTAACAAATTGTACCAAGAGTACTGTGTTTGTCTTCAACACACCGTTACTTTGAAATGGCATACGAGTACAACAAGCAAGTTACAATACGGAAACAACCAAAAAGCATTAATCCAATATAGCCTGAACAAAACGGAAACAACGAAAAACCATGAATCCAATATGGCGTGACAGATTTAAGCCTAACGTCGTTTACGTCAATTTAGCAAGACGTATTTTGGAGAGAGCCAAAGATCTTTGCTCTCTCCCCACCCCACCCCCAAACCACAACTTGCTGTCACTCCCATAGTTAGCATGCCTCAGACGTCTGAGATTTTAGTAATAGTAAAAATAAAATAAGTATTTATAGTATGAAGTCATAGTCTGTAAACATCAGTGGTTAGCACAGCGCTTTTGCTCGTTCTGGTGAGGGTGGGTGACACATTCCCACCTTCCCCTCCCCACCCCTTAGATCAGCCCCTACAACTAGGGATTGCGGTTATCGCTAAAACAATCGGTTTTCGGTTATATCGGTATTTTACGACGCCAGTTTAACCTGAAATAACCGTTTTTCGTTTTTTATTCGTACTGTTAACTGTTATAAACGTAGAAATCGAGCAGAGATGAAAAATTTCGGCTCCCTCACTTTCAAGATTCGTAGAATCAAAATATTAACTTGAATAGGCAAATAAAAGAAAGCTTAGACCGTTAACCGTTTGCTGCTTTCTCGAGAAGTGATAAGTGTTCTAATGCTACAGAAAATCGCCAAATCCTTCTGCTGATGATAATTTTTTGAAACTGTAGTAATAAATAATGTTGTAACCGAGAATCATGCTACTATTTTGGACATTGTGAACAGTCATTGCTAAAGAGTGAAACTTGAGATTGAAGAACTTTATTTCTCGTTTTAATTTGACAGTTTTCAAGGTCTGCAAGCAGATAAAGGCATAGTATGCCTTTATCACACACATATATATTATTCTGTTTTTAGTTTAATTGTGTATCGCTGTGTGTCAAGTGTGTTTAATGAAATAACTTACTGAATTACCTAAAAAATATTCTTCAAATACGACACGTGCACTTGAAAAAATCTGATTGTCTGCTAATGTAAAATAATCTATAAAAATGCTAATGTTCATTTGTTTCCATTCTTAAATCTTCGAAATTAGTTCACCAATTGCTTTCATTTGACAGAATGTTGCCATGGAATTCGTGCATGTGTTTATACGCAGCAATGACGATACGACTGCGAACAGTTATAATAGGGTATTTGACTGTGTTCAGGAAATCATCTTATATTGTTAATTACGTAATTTTATGCTCATAATAAGCTGTTTTTCCTCATGAATGTAAATATTAACAACAAGAAAAGATTGGTCACGCACCATGGGGGGGGGGGGCAATTGCCCCCTTTGCCGCCCCCCCTCCCCTCCCCCCTGGATCCGCCCTTGGTTGTGGTCGTGAACAGCGAGAAGTTACCATATGCGACAAGTCATGCACACTGCATGGACACGCGTACCATCTAAGTGGCCTCACTGCATGGTAACTGGTACATCATTGTCTCAGCTGTATCAGTACTTATGCATTGTGTTTGTTGCTCGTTTCTGACGGCATTGTTATTAAAATAGCACTGATCGATTTCCCATTTTCTAATATAACGCAATATTTCAAAGCAATGTAATACGCATAAAAATTATTCCTTTTTTAAGAAAACGTTTATTTAAAAAACAAAAATTTTTACTGCTGCTGAGGCTAATTAGTATTTTGGTTTTTAGCGGATTATTAGTAAAAATAAAAAAAACCTGTTCTAACCCGAGGCCAAACAAATACCGGTTATTCAGAGTTAAATTACCGGTCTCAGTTTTAACAGGTGGATTTTCCCCATCCCTAACTGCAACGCAGCAGCTGTAGTTTGCCTGTAGAAGCTGGCAGCCCTCCGGAAGAGAACGCCGGTGAATGGCGCGATGTGCTGTGCTGCGTGGGGTGGGGGGTGAGCCGCCACTGGGACACATCGACCCAGCCGCTTAGGGGTCGATAGCGGCGGTGCCGCTGCAGGTTGCCAGCAACAGGTCCGGCCGCCGCGGCCGGGCGGCAGACCCCTACGCGCATGCGCGCCTGCGTCCGCAGCAGCTGTTGCCGACCGCCAGCTGCAGCCCAGAGGAAATTGCGAAATTACTTCAAGCGAGGCGCAAAGAAACAATCCGAGCTCCCAGAACAAAGCTGCCCTTTGAAATTAAGTTAGATCGTTAGCAGTATTTTCTTGAAAAGCGTCTGCCCAGAGCGTCTCCTACCACACATTACACCACATTTACCTACATAAAAAACAATCCAGTATCAAACTGCATACGGACACGGGCGAAACTAGTTTCGCTCGAAGCGTACTTGGAAGTGAAGTCAAAATGACATTTACTTGGGCAACACATTTGTCGATAGCTGTAGTGTTTGGCCGTCTCATCGAGTTTTACGGAGGTAAGGTTTATGAAGGTTGGTTAAAGGGGGAGGGGGAGTGATTCGCAAGTGACGAGGTATCCCTCTAATGAAAAGCATTGTGATCGTGTCGATGCTACGCCAGCCACGTAGAAAACTTTTCAAGTGAGAAGCTAGTGTCACATGAAGCTTACATAATAAATGTGACTTAATGATGTATCGGCGGTAAAATGCTTCAGGAGACCCTAAGAAGTAGGACAACTGTCAGCAGTTATGAGTTCACGGGTTTCGTTTATGTATTACTTCAGAAAGATAGGCATGTATTTAATACTTCTATAAATCGTAAAGTCATCTGTACTTACATTGGAATTAATTAGGATGTGGCTCTTGACTCATTCGTGGTACGAAATCCATTCTATAAATGCCTACCAGTTACATTTACGAAATATGACGTGCTCTCCTTATATTAGCAACAATGTGTGGGGACGCTGATTGTTGCTGTGTTTTGAGAATACTTCGTACTTGCACTGTAGCCGCGGTACTTGCACTGTAGCCGCTGTGCAAAGTCTGTGGGTGCAGTAGTTCACTAGCAGGATTTAGTCTATAAAGTTCTTGCTGTGGCATCGTGGTCACGAAGTGAGATGCTGTCAGTTTTGCGGCACAACTTCGCGTGTGGTGTAAACATAGTGCTTTGAAGCAATGACTCTTGCACTCGGTGATGTGTGTCCATGTCGTAAGCTACATTCAGGTGAGACAGAGAATTTCAAAGAGGAAATTTCACCCCGTAGGGCGCTGAGAGTACGGGAATGTGACGATCATTAGTTACGGAGGAAAAGATAGGTGACCTACAAGCAGATAGAGGATACCTTAGGGCTAAATGCAGTAGCAGTTCGTTCGCTCTGCCCGATCATTTGCAAGTAAAGAAACGTTGTTCCCTGGATGCCACATAGACTGACGGAAGAGCAAATGACACGACGTGTGACTTGGTGTTGGGAGATGTAGTTTTCTAAGGGACAATCTCAGTTTGTGAATAACATCGTGACAGATGACGGGGCTTGGCTGTACTATTATGACGCGCCGACTAAAACTCAAAACAAAGTTTGGGTCTTTGAAGATGACGACGCCCCTCATAGCTGTCAGAAAAGCCTGACAAGTGAAGGAGAAAATGATAGCTGTTTTTCCCCAAATCGAGTGTGTTTGTGACACAGAAGACAGTCACAGACACACATTGGGCAGTGCCTGCCCAAAGTCATCCAATCTTTGACGAACCTGCGACCGAGTCAAGAATTTGCAGTGTTCCTGCATGTGAAAATTAAGCTGAAAGCAGTGCAGTTTTCAAATGATGATGCCCTCGTGAGGGCTTGGGATAGGGAGTGTGCCTTACTCCCTTCAGAAACTTGGCAGAACTGGTTCAGGGATTGGACTCAGAGGGTGAGAGGTGCATTCAGTGCGGCATCTGGGGAACTTGTTGCCTGCCGGCCGCGGTGGTCTCGCGGTTCTAGGCGCTCAGTCCGGAACCGGGAGACTGCTACGGTCGCAGGTTCGAATCCTGCCTCGGGCATGGATGTGTGTGATGTCCTTAGGTTAGTTAGGTTTAAGTAGTTCTAAGTTCTAGGGGGCTGATGACCACAGATGTTAAGTCCCATAGTGCTCAGAGCCATTTGAACTTGTTGCCCAAGGTAGGGTTTGACAAGCATGAAAACAAGCTGTAAACACTTGAGCCGTGTGCGAGCGGGCATTATTTTGCTGAAATTTAAGCCTAGGATGGTTTGTCATGAAGGGCAACAAAATGGAGCGTAGAATATCGTTGACGCATTGCTGTGCTGCAATGCTGTAAGGGTGCCGCGGATGACAACCAAAGGCGTCCCGCTATGAAATGAAATGGCATCCCAGACCATCACTCCTGGTTGTCGGGCGACAGTCAGGTTGGTATCTCGCCACTTTCCGCGGCGTCTCCAGACACGTTTTCGCTGGTCATCGGGACTCGGTTCGAAGCGGAACTCATCACCGGAGACAATTCTGCTTCACTCAATGTGACTGCTGAACACGCAGTCGCGGGTTCGAAACGTTCATTTTATTTAGTCGACAAAAAGTCCTTGCATATTTTTCTGTAGATCTTCGCCGAAGATGTTATCCAAACGCTAGTGAGAATCAGTATAGTACTTCTGACAGGAACCACTGTTATGCCATCGTCACTTTTGGTAGATACATGTTGCTACTGATGGGGATGGAGATACAGTTTACATAGTCTTGTTGATATTATAGGAGCACACGTTGAAACACACGAAAAAGATTCTTTTGCGTCGGTAAATCACGTAATATGGAAACGGTGCGTATAAGTT
Source organism: Schistocerca cancellata (assembly GCF_023864275.1). Taxonomy (NCBI): domain Eukaryota; kingdom Metazoa; phylum Arthropoda; class Insecta; order Orthoptera; family Acrididae; genus Schistocerca; species Schistocerca cancellata. The sequence goes on along the minus strand of NC_064631.1, from coordinate 293,030,740 downwards.
ACTTCGTTCCAGCTCTGTAATGAATTGAAAACGTAAAGTATTCTTTGACAGACCTGGGTTGTCATATCGGATATCTATCACACCTGTGGCTGGGAGGATTGAAGATTAGGGTTTAACATTCGGCCGATGACGAAGTCGTTAGAGGCGGAGATCATCATCGGACTAGGGAAAAATGGGAAGGGATATCGACCGTGCCCTTATCAAAAGAACTATCCCGTCATTCGCCGTAAGCTATTTAGGGAAATGGCGAAAAATCTAAATCTGGAAGTCCGGACGGGGATTTGAACTGGCATCCTCCCAACTGTGTGTCCTGTGGTCTAACCACTGCGGCACACAGTTCGGTCCCTGTGACTCGATTGAAATGTACAACAAGAATGCAGCGCAGTATCCTAAGTGCAGAGACAAAGTATTGAACCAGTCTCTCTCTCTCTCTCTCTCTCTCTCTCTCTCTCTCTCTCTCTCTCTCTGTGTGTGTGTGTGTGTGTGTGTGTGTGTGTGTGTGTGTGTGTGTGTGTGTGTGTGTGTGTGTATATATATATATATATATATATATATATATATACAGGAAAGTTTTGAGGATCGCTACTGATGAGCCAAATCAGTATGATCAACTCGCTAATTGCGTGTTGGTCCACCTTTAGAACGCAATACAACAGTGATCCTGCTTGACATAAATTCTACTAGGGTTTGGTTGATTTCGGAAGGTGACAGGATACGGAAACCGTGTAATTTAGGAACGCTTGTTTTTTGTGGGTGCGGAGCTGGCGCCTGATAGCGTCCTAGGTATGTTCTATCGGTTTCAGATCAGGCGAATTTGGTAGTCAAGACAACAGATTAGGTTCTCTATTATGCTCCTCAAATCCCCGTCGCAACATTCTGGACTTGTGATACGGAAAGGTATTCTGTTGGAAGATACCATCGCACTCGAGGGAAGACATCAAGCAAGAAGGGATACACGTGGTCCGCTATAATTCTCGTATAAACATCTGTCATAGTACCAACGATTACTACGGCAGGTCCCATGGAACCACAGACATACGAGGGGGGACACAAAAGTAACCGGAATCGTAATGCTGCACATCGTGTACTTGTAGTAGCAGTTTGCGCCGCCAGAGGGTTGTAGTAGGAGCTCTGCTGAGTCATTCCGCCACGCGGCGTCACCCTACAGTGAGAAGTGTGGTTTCTTTGGCAGTTCTTTGAGTGTGCGTACAGTGCAGACGTGACATGAGGAAATGGCTAGTTATTACAGACAACGAGCGGCAGAGAAGTTTTGTTTCTTGCTCGGCAAGAACGCAGCAGAAACTGTTCCGATGATTCAGACAGTCCTCAAAGACCATGCTCTTAGTAAAACGCAAGTGTACGAATGGTTTTCTCGGTTTAAAAAGGGAGAAATTGTGGTTGAAGATCAGCCACGTTGCGGTCGATTTCAACTGCTCGAAGCGAAGACATCGACAAAATCCGTGATCTCATCAGTGAAGATCGACGCAGGACAATCGACCAACTCGAGAACTTCTCCTGGTTGTCCTGAAGCTCAATTCAGCGGATCTTGACCATCGATTTGGGAATGCGAAGAGTGTCAGCAAAATTTGTGCCGAAGCTTAGCTTTCAAGCCTGTCTCGAAATGAAGGACGCGTTCAAAGATGATCCACATTTTTTCAACAAAATCATTACAGGTGATGAGTCATGGTGCTATGGGTAAGATCCAGAAAGTAAACAACAGTCATCACAATGGAAGTCACCTGGCTCAACTCGACCAAAAAAAGCTCGACAAGTGAAATCGTATGTGAAAACGGTGTTGATCTGTGTTTTTTACATCAAAGGCATCGTACACTCTGAATTTGTCTCTGAAAACCAGACAGTAAACCAACAATTCTATTTGGAGGTTATGAAACGGCTTCGCAGGAGTTTGTCGCGAAAACGTCCGGCTGTGTTGGATTCTGGCGTGTGGTTCCTGCATCACGACAACGCTCCCGCGCACACGGCTCTCAGCGTTCGCCAGTTTTTGGTCTCAACGAAGACGACTACCTTGACCCATGCGCCCTATTCGTCGGATTTAGCACCCTCGGACTTCTTCCTACTCCCGAGGATGAAAAGAGACTTGAGAGGGAAGCGTTTTACGGATGTGGTAGACGTAAAATGCAATGTCATGAAAGTGCTCGCAGATATCAAAGAGGACGAATTTAAAAGGTGCTTCGAACACTGGAATGAACGTTTGGACAAGTGTATTAATGCTAATGGAGAGTACTTCGAAGGAGATTAAGGTTGTATTTGAAAACAATAACGTATATGCTTTCTAGAAAGACATTCCGGTTATTTTTGAGTCCCCTCTCGTATGTCCCTCACAGCAAAATACTGCTGCCAACGACCTGTGCACGTGGTGGTACATATTTTGAGCAGCCCTCGCCTTTATCCGGACTAGACTATCGACCTGATGTCGCAAGAAACGTCATTCATCCGACAAGGCGACAGATTTCCATTGATTCCTGGTGCAATGTCAATGATCTCATGACCCACTGCAATCAACATTCGTATTCGCAGGGGCCTTCCGCTGTGAAACTCATGCTCAAAAACATGCGCTGAACGGTGTGCTCCACAGCACTTATGCATTCACCATCGTTGTACCGTCTCCAAAGATTTGAACTCATGGTCAATACTGACTTACAGAGTGGGCAAGACTCGATCTTCACTTTGTGATGAGGTGTTGATACCAGCACGTTATCACCTACTCGTGGTATCACCTTCAACCACTACTACCAGTGATGTTACGACAGTATGAAGCAAACGCTGGACAGCTTCGCCATATCAGAGATCCACGCTCTCCGGCATCTGGTTATAGCAATTAGCCCTTTGTCAAACTCGCTCATGTCGGTGGATTTTCTCATTTGCGATCAGCAACGTCCCTCCTCTTGTGTACTTTCGAAACGCCATCAGGCGGCATTCGGTCTCTCGGTAGGCAGTAGTCACACATAATGCTTTGGCTCATTATTGTATGTAATGAGGCGCTGCCTACTTCGTAAGTAAAGGCTGCCATCAACGCGAAAGTTGGTTTGCACACCAGCGCTTTGGAGGCTTCGGAGACACACCGTAGGAAGATAAAGTTCTGTTCAACATGAAGAGAGGGATGAACATCACAGGCGTGATCTTGCTGGTGTTGGTGTGCCATTATCTTCCACCGGTCTTTTTAACTGACATACGCAGCCTGTCACAAGTGCACCTACAGTATGTGCAACTCGGCTAGATTCATATCAGCCGCCGTTGTCAGAGGTGAAAGAAGTGGATAAGTGACAGAGAAAAAACCTATGACTGACTGGGAATCGAACCCGGGATCTCTGGATTCAGTCTGGCATTTAATCACAGAACCAGCGAGCCACGTATTTGGGAACTATATTTTATGTGTTCGCATGTGTATTTTTTCTGACAACTGGAACATATTATCGGAGACACTCTTTTTCCATGGCTTATAGACAAGTAGTAGATTGCAATAGTTTTATACACTCAGTGCTCTGCAATTCAGAAACTTTATTTTTAGTTGCTAAAAGTTAGTGAATGCATAGAATATATTATAAAAAATAGGGGGCTCAAAGAAAAGTGGCACGGATAATGTTCCACACGCTACTGTAAATCATTTGTTTCGAAATAACAAAGTTAAGTAATACTAGAGACCTTCCCTAAGACACTGAAAATAAAATTGTCAGAAACGAAATATTACGAAGCTTTTCATATGCACCTACATTGTCACACGACTATCTAGGAGCATTTGCACAGAACTGCTTTGGTTGCGCATAAACGTACTTTACAGAGAGACAAATACAATTTGTCAGTTGTGTTATACTTTGAACAAGTGTGTCACTGAGGATGGACATGTGTTCCGATACCAGTCTGACACAATAAAATTTTAAAAATAAATATAATGCTGCTCGACCAGTCCACGGGTATACTGTCTGTTCATAGTGTCCAACGGGCACAATATTTCGGCGATCAGACATGTCGCCATCGTCAGGTGCGCAGTTCGTCTTGTTTCTGGCTCATTATGTCGCAAAAATGTGAGGTTCTGTTTGTAACAGACCAAAGTCAACAACTTGCTCGACATGTGCTGCAATGAATCTAGTTTATCAGTGATAAACACTTCAGAGTTAGATTTGCAGTAAGTTTATAAATCGATTAAGGTAAATACGAGCATGGTTCCTAATTGTCGGTGGGACGCTGAACGCTCCCTTTACATGTTCATTCTACCTTTAGATATAAAGTCATGCGTTTACAGCTTTGGCTGAAGTTGCTCGCTTGGTTGAAGAGCTTCGCTAGAACACACACACACACTCTTATTTTATGGGTATGAATATAGTGATTAAATCTGCGAATACATGTAACCTATTATGCAGAAATAGGAGAAGAAAAATTATTTTTCGATCGCGTTATTAGCAGTAAATTATTGCAAACAGTAACCTAGGAGTAACCGTCCGGGGCGACCCACAGTGGAATGATAGCATAAAAACTAATAACAGGAAAACCAGATGCCAGGCTGAGATTTTTTGGAAGAATCTTAAGAAAATATAACTCTTCCACGAAAGTAATTGCTTACAAAAATTTCGTACGACGGATCCTGAGTATCGCCCATCAGTATGGAATCCTTAAAAGTCGAGCTGCACGTTTCGTCAGGGGATGTTTCAGTAATTGTTTACAAAAATCTTAATTGCCAGCCATAATTGAATTCGTGGCCATTAAGATTTTCTTCTGTTTCAGATACCTTATTGTATTTGAGCTCGGAGTATGTTATAAGATCCTACAACAAGTGGATGTCAGTGATATTGGGCGGTAGTCCCGTGGATCACTTCTGCTACCCTTCTAGTACCTGTGTTTTCTTCCAACTATTGGGCACGAGTTTCTTTTTCCACGGATCTCCGGTAAATTATAGTTAACAGAGTGACTAACTCAGCTGCAAATTGGATATAGAATCTGATAGGAATTCCGATGGAAGAAAGTAATGTGTTGTTTGTCTCCTTGGCACGAACGCTCTCTGAATGTCAACAGTAAATCTCTCCGTGATATACAATGTCTCGATTGTAGAGTCTGCCACTAGCGTTTGTTGAATATTACGGTAACTCTGCCGCGCTTACTGAAACATCCCCTGACGAAACGTGCCGCTGTTCATGTTGTATATTAATTGCCTTGTGGACAATATTAATAGTAACCTCAGACTCTCCGCAAATGATGCAGTTATGTACAACGAAGTACCGACTGAAAAAAGCTGTACAAATATTCAGTCATTCGTAAGATTTCAGTTGGTGCAAGAATTGACAGCTTTCTTTAAATGTTGAAAAATTTAAACTGTACCCTTAAAAACATAGTGTGCTATGAATATATTATTAGTGGGTCACCGCTGGAATTTGTAAACTCATGCAAATACCTGGGTGTAACACGTCGAGGGATATGGTATGCAGTGATCACATAAGATCAGTCGGCGGTAAGGCAGTTGGCAGACTTCGGTTTATTGGTAGAATGCTGGGGAAGTGCAACGAATCTTCTAAAGAGATTGCTTAAAAATCAGTCTTGCGACCCATTCTACAATATCGCCAAAGTGTGTGTGGAACGCGTACCAGATAGGACTAGCAGGTGACATTGAACGTATGCAGAGAAGGGCAGCACGAATGGCCACAGTTTGTTTGAGCCGCGGGCGAGTGTCACTGAGATGTTGAAAGAACTGAACTGGCACACACTTGAAGATAGTCGTAAATTATCCCGAGAAAGCCTACTTACGAAGTTTCAGGAACCGGCTTTGAATGATGACTTAAAAAATATACACCACCACTCTGCGTATAGCTCCCATAGGGATCGTGAGGACAAGACCAGATTAATTAGCGCACGCACAGAGTTAAACAGTCATTATTTGCATGGTGAGTATGCGAACAGAACGGTGAAAAGCCCTAATAATTTGTACAAGGGGCGTACCCGCTGCCGTACCCTTCAGTGGTTTGCAAGGTATAGACGTAGATGCGTCTCATGAAATGTCCACGACGAGAAAATGAGAGAAAAATCCTCATACGAATTTCTACGGATAGTCGTTGTTCCCACACGTTTTCGTGAATGGGAGTGGGAATGAGGGAAATGAGAATGGTACGAGATGTTCTTTCCACCACATCCAATAAGGCCCGTTGCCGAGTCTGGACGTATATACATAAATTTGAATTTCGTGAGGTAATTGAATATATATATTGTCTGTGATGTTTATAGTCAGCGTCAAGAATGACTCAAGTGAGACTGACTGCTTATACTAGGTTTTTAAGAGTCTTAAATGTTTTGGGAGGGGCCGGGCGCGGTGGTCTAGCGGTTCTAGGCGCTCAGTCCGGAACCGCGCGACTGCTACGGTCGCAGGTTCGAATCCTGCCTCGGGCATGGATGTGTGTGATGTTCTTAGGTTAGTTAGGTTTAAGTAGTTCTAAGTTCTAGGGGACTGATGACCACAGCAGTTAAGTCCCATAGTGCTCAGAGCCATTTGAACCATTTTTGTTTTGGGAGGTGGTGGTAAACACGAATCCCAATAAAACTTCGACATAACATGTATCCAATTTTTATTGGGTACAGAGATAAGAGTCTTAGAATGTAAGACAAACAAATACAGGTGTTAAGCAAAGGCAAGTGATCAAAGTCGACTTTAGTGCACCTTTCAGTTCTCTTGACAGCTCCACGTGTAGCTCCTTTGAGGTCGTCTTGGCGTTATTTTTTGAAGAAAGCATCATTCATGAACCGAACGATTAAGTCGTTTCTTGTGTTTACGTTTACTTTGAAGAATGCGTCTTTAAGTCACATTCACAAGCAAAAATCTAAAACGATGAGGCATGAGGACCTGTGCCCACCAAACGTGACCATTTCTGCTGATCCATCTTCCAGGGAGTGTTAGGTTTCCGGTATGTGACGTGACGACTAGTGGGTGCTGTGAGCACATCATGCTGGAAGAACATACCCATCCTTGTAGTAGTAGTAGTAGTTGTAGTAGTAGTAGTAGTTGTAGTAGTAGTTGTAGTTGTAGTTGTAGTTGTTGTTGTTGTTGTTGTCTTCAGTCCTGAGACTGGTTTGATGCAGCTCTCCACGCTCCTTGTAGTCAGAGGAACATTTTCTAATAATGCTGGAAGCTTAAAAGTCCAGATAACTGTGCCCGCTAAGGCAATGCGGTAACACGACAGGCCTAGTCAGTAGATAGTCCGTCACACCACGTAGCCGATGTGAGCTGCTAATACAGTGTTGCTGATAGCGTCACGAGTGACAGCGACTTTATTGATGAACAGTATCAATGGGGTTACACGGCGGTCTGCAAGTAATCAACGACAAAATTCCAATCGTCTATCGTCATCTCCTTCTCAATGGCGTTGAATCGGCTGTAAATGATACGGAGAGGGGCTCCATGCGTACATAATGTCTTTCATATTGTTGCATTTGGGACACCGATACAGTAGAAGTTCTGCGTGTTGTTGTTGAAAGACTGCGTTCTAACAACTGAATGTCTCCTGCTTCATCCACACTCTGTTAATTTGCATATGACTGCTGGGAACTACGCCAGTTTGACGCAATTTAGTGTCAACACTAGTTAAATAGCCTTGAATCTGGCGCTCTTAGTGTATCTGGTACACTAGTGTCAGGAAATAGTCACCTGTGTACTCTACAAGAAGCAGAAGCAGAGTTTCCCTTACAAAACCCGAACACAAATACCATATTTGCGCACTGCGTATTTGTAAATACGAGCGGCATGTATAAACGAGATAGAAGAGGCCAACATGCCACGACCGCAACTGAAAAATTCAGTTACGTACATTCAAGCAAACTCCACAACTTGAACTTCAAAACGAATATGGCGATCGACAAGTAAACCCTTAGCAACTGGAGCATCAACACACAAAATCTGTATCTGTAAAGAGCTGTAACTCTGTACCCAGTAAAAACTGGACACACATTATATGAAATGTTTTCTTCGAATTTGCTTACAATACGACCTACAAAAACTCTACTGTTTCTCCTGAAGCAAGATACAGTTAAGGAAACACTAATAAGATACAGTTAAGGAAACACTAATAGTAGTGACGTGATGGGTGGATGAACGGACTTACTGGAAGCTGTTAGGCGCTAAAGAGTGTGGTCATCAGCGGAATTTCCCGAGATAGAGGTACTGTGGTGTGGTACGAGTAGTCGTGTTAGAACGAAAAATGAAAGGCAAATAACCACAGGCATATTGGGGGGAAAAATCAGACATTTCAAGTGTCTTTTCTTACCGTTTTCATACGTTAATCGTTATAGAAAAGTCATTGTTTGACGTTGCTACCCAAAAATCTCGAAATCTTTTTTACAGACTTACTTGAAATTTTTACCGATACGCTAACGAACATTCGCAGCGATATACCTTAGAAACTTTCTTGAACTATTTACTACAACTTCTCACTCGATACTCTAATAAACATTCAGGCGAACGTGGACTATACATTTTTTTTTTTTTTTTTGTGAACAACGATGTGCAGGTTTTGTATTGAAACCGACTGCGAGAAAAAAAAAAGTGCTGAAAATGTGCGACTTCCATTTTTCAGTCCGTTAACAGCAGGGCATTTAAATAATTAGACAAATTGTTTCTCCCGTACATATTCTTTCTCGTAATTACATTTTAAACTGGAATTGTATACACAGAAAACCAGGACGCTGTATTTACGGGTTACCAGCTTATGATTAGAATACTGCTACGGAATCTGAAGTTGAAATAACGGTAAAGAAGGCTCGGGGGGAAGGGAGCATGATGGACAGGACAGAGAGGGGTGGATGATGATGATGAGGAGGAGGAGGAGGAGATCAAGATGTATATCCAATCCCCATATATATTTAGCAATTGAGAAACATTGCCGATTTATTCTGTTAATAAAATAGTGGGCGGCTAAATGCGGCTGGTTGATAGCGGGGGAATATGTTGAATCACACACCCAAAAACATTGAAACCTTCATCGAAATAAGTGCGACAGGGACGGAGAGAATCAGTTACTCCTCCTCCTCCTCCTCCTACTACTACTACTACTACTACTACTAATCTCCGCTACCTGTCATCAGGTAGCTTGTGGAGTACTGTTGTAGAAGTAAAAGTTGGGCAGAGCCCAGACGCTACACAATGTCAGTAGTTGCATTGTTAGTGACTTGTCATCGCGTGAAATTGAGGATAAATTCCTCGGTAGTCCATTGGCCTAAAATCATACAAAATATACGACGTTAAAATGTGATGCACTGTGGCATGCGAGTGAACAAATTTATTGTAGGCGGTTGGTGAGAGGCAGCTTCGGCGTCACGTGCAGTTAACGATTGCACGCGGTGCAGCAACCCCGAGCCGTGCCAGCTGACAGCGGACTAGTGAGGCGGTGCTATCGCATAAGGATGTGTGTGCACGTCCGGAGTGTCGATCCGGTACGTGTTGCCCCGCGCTGTAGGTCATTGATCCCTACACGGCCCGGACGGCATGTGGGGTCAGACCGAGGGGCAGCAGCCGCTAGAGGCAAACAAATGGCCTTGTTGGGACGTGTCGCTAGCGCTCTGCTAAGATAAGGTTTTATTTATTAACTCCAAATAATCAGGCTACGCCATGAAATATGGTGTGGGGTTAGCTCTTCCCTGCATATTGACGCTTCAGTGCTACAAATTTTTCCTAACGATGGGCTACTTGACAGGTACCTTGGTTCAGTCTGAATTTTGGATGTCCAGGAAAGTTCGATCAACATCTACATGACTATACCGCAATAATTGCGATATTTACAATTAAGTGCCTGGAAGGAGGTTTGTCGTACCTTTAGACTATTTCTCTACCGTTTCACTGCCGAACAGCGCGCGGGCAAAACGAACACTTCATTCTTTCCGTGCGTGCTCTGATTTATTTTATTACAATGATCATTTCTCTCTGCGTTGGCGGGTGCCGGCCAGATACTTTCGGATTTGGAGAAGAAAGTAGGTGATGATAGAAGTTTCCTGAAAAGATTTCGCCGCAACGAAAAACGTCTTTGCCCGTATTTGACTTTTTCGATGTCCTCCGTCATTCCTGTCTGGCCCATACCACGCATCAATATTCCAGAATGTGACGTACAGGGGTTGCGTAGATACTCACTTCCGTACACCTGTTGCATTTTCCAAGTGTTACGCCAATAAAACGCAGTCTTTGGTTGTAACTTTCCCCACAACATTATCTGTGTGATCATTCCTGTTCGTAACTGTTATCCCTCAGTATTTAGTTGAATTGACAACCTTCAGATGTGTGCAATTTCTCGTGTAACCGAAAATTGAGTTCCTTTTAGTACACAGGGGAATGAGCCCACACTTTTTATCATTTAGTCAGCTGCCCACTTTTCGCAAATTACATCTATCGTGTCTAAATCATTGTGCAATTGGTTTTGCTCTGTGTCTTTACTAGAAGGTAAATGATATCATCTGCAAACAATCTGGGGACGGCTCAAATTGTCTCCTAAATCGTTTATGTAAATTACGAACAGCAGATGGCTTAACACTTCCTTGGGGAACTCAAGATATGACTTCCGCATTACTCGACGGCTTTCTGCCAGTTACTACGAACTGTGACCTTTCCGACAGGAAATCACGAATCCAGTCGCACAACTGAGACTAGGCACGCAGTTTGCTTGTGAGGAACGGTGACCGAAACCCTTTTGGAAGTCTAGGGATACGGAATAAATTTGAGATCCCCCTCTCGATAGCCCTCATTACTTCGTGTGAATAAACAGCTAGTAGTGTTTCACAAAAACGATATCTTATGTATCTTTGATAACTATTTGTCAATAGATTGTTTTTTCGAGGTAATTCATAATGTTCGAACACACTAAATGTTCCAGAATCGTACATCAAATCGATGTCAGTGATATCGGTCTCTAATTCAGCGGATTACTCCTATATCGTTTCTTGAGTATTGGTGTGACTTTTGCAGCTTTCCAGTCTTCAGATACGGGGTTTTTGACAGTCACATGGTCATTCTGGAAACGCCTGCTACGCAATGATTCACAAGTAAAGAGGAAGAAATCACTTGTTGCCTTGTTACAAGAACATAGGTGGGGGATGGGAAGGGGGACATCGGCAGGTCATGAAAAATTTTATGTTGCAAACAAGTTGCAGATGTCGCTGTTTCTGGTGCAAACCGAGTTGGGACGTTGCTGTAAAGCACACACACCTCGTTGGACATCTTCGCGCAGCGCTTAGTCTTGAAACCCTCCGGTAACCTCGTCAGTAGATTTTGGGTGGTATGTTCTTGTGCCGGTTTTCCTCTTCAGAATATGATCTGTTAGCACCACACAATAGTAGTCCCAAAACACCGCCTCCGCAATGATTGTTGGTTGTTCTTTTTCAGTCTTGATGAGTAAACGTTTTCCCATTACCTGCTTTGCTTTTTCGTCTTGAGGTCACAGTGATGCACCCAACACTCGTCTACGGTGATTAGGCAACGAAAGAAGGCGTCTGAATGTCCCTGTCACAGCTGCAACATTTATGATGCTGACTCGGTTCAACGGGCATTTTGAATGACTGAACACAGCGAGCTGCGACCTTCGTCATTATCAAAATGTCCAACAATATGTTGGAAGCTTGTCAATGACATGGAGCGAAATTTTCGCGGCCTAATCCTTGTATAAATGCTTCGTGGTGTTCACACCACGTCCAATCGCAATTCTCGATCTCCGCGAAAAATGAATTAAGGACTTGCCGCGTACGGTGAAATCCCGCTTGGACCTCAGTGGCGAGAATTACATTGGCAAAAAATCCGTGTCGCGCCGTAGCGGAGCGCTGCGCTGAACGTGTCACAAGAAGTACAAAAGCTTGGATAAATCAGCGATAGGGGAATATAGCCTTAGGGAAAGGGTACAAAATCAAATTTGAAGATACTCCCAGATGTAAATTTCGTAGTAAAAGGAACTGTAGAAATTCGCATGTGTACCAACGATTTTAACGGCGACGAAGCTAACAATATCAGTGGTGCCTTGGAGGCAAGCACATGAGACGAAACGTCTTCGAACAAATGAAACATAGAAGAATCGTAATTCTTAAGGGATAGGTGACGCCTGAGGGCGTGGGGGGTGTCTCCATTAGCCTTCGGTCCCTCAGTCGCGGCCCCGTGGGGAGAACTTATTGCTTCATTGACGATTTCCCCCATTTGCGCATGCGTCTTCCTCACTCCCTCCAGGTCTTCACTCCACCAATTGAAGTTATTACTCCAAGCGACATGACCCGTGACAGGCTTTGAAAGCTGCTGTGACGGAGGCAGACTTTACTCCCTACACAGTCAATCATCTTCTGACTAAGATGATGATAACCATCTTCGGTAGCTTGGGTTTTAAGTCTGACTTGAAAAGCGGTCGGAACTCCCAAGATTATTTTGACCAGTAATGCAGTTTCGCTTTTTACACCATCGCCTGGATTGTGATACTCGGATCTCCGCTTCTTTTGTGATTCACGGTTCTTCACAGCGAGCCGGTGTGCCACGTATTTTCTTCGTCATTCAGGCTTGTTTGACCACACTAGAAGGGTCAGCGTTGTTGCCGCACACTTCGATCTACTTAGGACGGATTGTTGCAGCGTTCTTCCCATGAAATGCAGAAAACGTAAAGTACCGCTCGATACCCCATTTTGTCAGTGGGTTATGCCATTTTATTGTTGCTCATCTAAAGGCGTGCTGTGGTAGAATGGAGATTTCAGTTTGTACGAGTACTAAGGACATGAATTTGAAACAAAAAATGAAATGCGTAACTTTATTCGAGAGGATATTTAAATCTTTGGCTCAGTGGCTGACCAGCTACAAACGAAAAGGCCTGGGGTTCGATCCCTTGTTGGTTCTAGAATTTATCACTTATCACTTTCTTCGTCTCTGGTAAATTTTTATTTCTTGTCTATTTTATTTCATATCTATTTAGAGCGTTCAGGCACTCTATTACACCTAATCAGGCAATCTGTATATTTTAAATTGCATATATCACGGTTAAGTAATAAATAAATAAGAGACCTGAAAAAGTAATGGAGGACAATCTTGGCGAGGAGCAATTTGGCTTTAGACGGAATACGGGCACCAGAGATGCAATACGGCTCCTACGAGTCTTGGGAGAAAGGTTTATTGAGATCTCTATATGTGTTTCATCGATCTAGAAAAGGCATTTGACAATATGGCTTGGAACAAGCTGGCGACTATGAGGAAAAAGAGTGGACTGGAAAAACAGAAGTATTGTAAACTCATTACATCTGAGTCAAAAAGCCTCAGTTTAAGTGAGAGGAGAAAGTACAAACTGGATCGGACTAGGAAAAGTATGAAGACAAGGATGCTGTCTATCACCTATCCTTTTCAACCTCTACTTGGACGATATGATTGACCAATGCTCATTAGATGACGAAGGAGTGGAAATTGGAGGAAGAAGAGTAGGATATTCTTTGTAGCACCTCGTCTCAGATACTTCGATTCGCTTCTGTTCCGGTTTCCCACGGTCCATACTACACTACCATACAGTGTTGTGCTCCAAAAGTACGTTCTCAGAAACTTTTTTCAATTAAACCCTATGTCTGATACTAGTATACTTCTTTTGGCCGGGAATGCCCTTTTTTTGCCAGTGCCAGTCTGCTTTTGATGTCATCCACCCATCACGGGTTATTTTGCTGCCCGGGTAGCAGAATTCCGTAACTGATAAGTTTCTCGCTGTTCTCATTTCTGCTACTTTTCATTATTTTCGTCTTTCTTCGATTTATTCAGTCCACATTCTGTATTCATTAGACTATTCATTCAGTTCAATACATCCTTTAATTCTTCCCCTCTGATATGGCACTGGAATATCGTTGAGCAGAACAGGAGGCAATAGGTCGCGGAATTCTGCGCTTGCTAATTTTTAATGGGATACTAAAATTTCTTCTGTTTTTTGCGTAAATCCCAGAGTTTGCGTTCGTGGCACCACTGAAGACAGATCGTCGTTCATCTAAACGAGGGCTGTATAGATATCTTTAGTTCTGGAACTCGTGTAAAGCTGGAGATCGTCGACGTAAAAGTGATAAGATTTGTGAAGCTTGTTTTATCCCGCCGTATACGGTGTCCATTAACTTAACAGGATGCAGCCGGGTGACGTCTTCGACAGCCGGCGTCGTCAAAAGTTATCATAATGAAAATTAATAACACCAACACGTGAGAAATCATTACTCTGTGTCCCGTTGTTGGTGTCTTTTTTGTAAACAAGGAAGAAACTGAAGTCCACACAGAATTTAAGCAAAATCCTCCTTATCTATTTAAAGATCATTTTCTAATATTATTTCAACAACTTAATAACACTTTCCCAATAGCTGGAAGTGCATGTTAGAATTACCGTGTTGTTATATTCCGTAGGATGACCGGTGGGTGCCTTCAAGGCAATCTTCTATAATAGCAGAGTTACTCGGCTTTTTTAAGCGTGTGTGACGCTTATGCTCAGTACACCGGTCCTCCACTGTCCTGAAGGCCTGACGAATGTGCGATATGCCGCAGCTGCAAGGAATACGATAGGCACCTTAGTTACACAAACAAGGATTATCCTTTATGCATTCTAAAATGACCGTATCTTAGGTGGTGGTCGTCGAAAAACACGCTGCACATCATACTTACGCAAAATGTGACCAATCGTGTTGGAGCTGCTTACTGTCTAAGGCTGAAAGGCAGTAAACTTCGGTGCCGCCTCAGTACAATCACTCACACGGTGTACAGTTGGTCGATATTGCAACGCACGTCTGATTTTCTTCCTTTCTTTTGCTTGTGCCTTTTTTCCCGCGGGTACGCAGGGTCGCCATGGTTAATCGGATACGGCAATGTTAGTGGAAGGGGTGGCCGGATGCCCTTCCTGCCGCTACCATATACCCCCGGGGACGGAATTAGTGTCCTCAACTGTCCGCGACTAGTGTAATCCATGGAATAGTGCGAAAGTGTTCAGATGTCTGCGAGCCGTGTAACTGAGGCGGTACGTGGGGACCAGCCCGGTATTCACCTAGGGGGATGTGGAAAACCGCCTAAAAACCACATCCAGGCTGGCCGGCACACAGGCCGTCGTCGATAATCCGCCGGGCGGAGTCGATCCGGGGTCGGCGCGCCTACCCGAGTCCAGTAAGCAGCGCGTTAGCGCTCTCGGCTAACCTGGCGGGTCAACGCACGTCTGATCTGTATTTCACTATAACCATTCTGACGAAAGGTGATATCAAGATGGACAAACCCAGCTGACAAACTCTGTGTCTGAGATGACGTGGGCTCAGTGAACCAAGGTACGTAGTGGTATCCCTTCACGCTGAACCGGATTGTGACAGATACCACCCTCCCTATGCAAGTCAGTGTGATTTGGCTTCCTGTAAACCTCCCTCGTGAGCGACACCTCAAGCCACCCTTTTCCACCTCCACCGTGAAACGAACATTTGGATGGACTGAATTCGTATATACTAAAAAGTTGTTCAAATTCTCAGTACCATGAGCCTAAACTACAAAAGTATCGTCTACATATGAGAAAAAAACGAAGGTTTCAATTTGTAAAAAAGAATAGTACTTGTAAGGAAGGTTTTCGGACAGAAAAGTTAAAGATTTTTTCATAAAGAGACTGTAGTTCAATAATACGCAGCCAGTCTTCAGAATCCTCAATGGGGTTCGTCGCAGACTCAAACTATCCATAACGCAGACTGTTCTGATAACATTAATTCAAGAATATGTGTGGTGTGTGTCTTTTCGGAGATGTTCGAATGAACAGACACCATTCTGATTCTACATCCACTATGAATCAAGACACAAAGGAATTAAATACATTAGCTGCCAATGGGCACTGATATAAATCAGTCACTTTACGTAAAGACTGAGGTGTAGATGAGCTATCTGATAAATTACGTCAGAAATAAAATGACACTAATTAATGCGTCGGGCGTGGTCGTTGTGAGTTAACGCACTGCACTGTTTCCAAAGAACTATTGAGCACTGTAAAGCGTGGATTCCAAGATATCTGAGATAAGATAACTTAAGAACAAGACAGTTGTGGGAGTCTGTGTGAAGTATCCGCACGTCTTAAACCAACCATTAACAAGTTAACTCTGTTTCAAAAGGTCCTTCCAAGCTGTATAAGAACGTAAAGTGTCGGAAATTGTCTGAAGCTGGTTCTCCGCTTTCAGACAGTTGTACGAGACGTACTCGTATTCGAAAAGTAAGGGCTGTTTGCTTCTGCAGTTGAACCTGGATAAATGTCCGCTAAAAAAAACAGGATTTTTTTCTGTTTTACAGAAGTTTCAAACGGGTAAAGCTGTCATCAATCCGAAGGTGGTCTGAACACCACAGTACACGAGTAGTGTTAGAGGTGATTGCCGTTGCCTTACTTCTAATTGACAGACCCGTACAATTGTAGGGGGACGTATGGATTTTAACGTAGATTTCTAACTACGGTGCAACTCGACAATTTTCGTGGAGGTATGGTTCGTCTTTGCAACTAAATTGAAGGCAATTTTTTGCCGTATGCATGAAGCATCTTCAGTGGCGTGTAAGACAGGTTTGTTTTTGTATAATAAACGCATTATGTAGCAGTTAAAAGTATGTTAATATGTTACATTTTCTCATGTCCTGTTTTGTCGAAGTTAGAAACAGCTTTTGCAGTACAAATTTCGTGATGTTAAATTACCGTTTGGTGTTGCTATTTCCAGTGTAGTTTGTATGTGTGTCATCCTGGAGATGTGTTCACTCTACCTCCATACTCCAGATGACCGGTTTTCAGCATTTTTAGCGCACGTTTATTACGACATGTCACTTGCTATTTTCACTGTGTGTTGAACGTGTGTGTGTGTGTGTGTGTGTGTGTGTGTGTGTGTGTGTGTGTGTGTGTGTGTGTGTGTGTGAGAGAGAGAGAGAGAGAGAGAGAGAGAGAGAGAGAAACCAATTAAATTTTTGTCCGATTCGCCGTTTCCTTTTCTCATATTGATCAAACAAGTGCCGCGATGCACAAAGTTGTCAAAGTTCACCTCACTTTTAAAGCAGCCATCACGCTGTGTGTGCTGCGCCGCAATTATTTAGACACTAACGCGAATGTCTGCGTATGCATCCAAAGTTTTTGTTGCATTGAATTTACCACTGTGTATAATGGAAAAAAAATACTGGTTCAGGGAATGATGGACATTAGGAAATAAATACACAAATGAAAATCTGCTAAAGGAAATGTTACATTCAGAACCTGATGATAACATCCTTTCTTCGAATGGGTAGTAAAACTTTAGATAACCTCATTGGAAAAAGAATGTTATTTCAGTCTCGCAGTGATTATCTGTAACTTGAGATATCAGGTAACTGGAGCAGATTTAGAACATACAAAATTTGCATAATATATAGAGATCAGTGGACTAATGATGACTAGTTGAAATAAGTCTCTCATATTGGCTGTTCACAGCTAGAAATATTAAAGAACTGGTCTGAATAAAAGTAACTGCTATGGGCTGGTGTTACAGAAAAAACTGGATACATAGCTGCTTACTGCATGTTGATAGTGTACTTGGAAGTTGAATAATTTTTTGTGCATGATACCTTTGTTGTGCCATCTTGATATTTATCATATTTATAGTAACATATTGGAGCAATTAAATATATAGAGGATATAAAATGTAGACTGGCAATTTCAAGGAAAGCGTTTCTGAAGAAGAGAAATTTGTTAACATCGAGTATAGATTTAAGTGTCAGGAAATCGTTTCTGAAAGTATTTGTATAGAGTGTAGCCATGTACGGAAGTGAAACATGGGCGATGAATAGTTTGGACAAGAAGAGAATAGAAGCTTTTGAAATGTGGTGCTACAGAAAAATGCTGAAGATTAGATGGGTAGATCACATAACTAATGAGGAGGTATTGAATAGAATTGGGGAGAAGAGGAGTTTGTGGCACAACTTGACAAGGAGGGGGGACAGGTTGGTAGGACGTGTTCTGAGGCATCAAGGGATCACAAATTTAGCATTGGAGGGCAGCGTGGAGGGTACAAATCGTAGAGGGAGACCAAGAGATGAATACACTAAGCATATTCAGAAGGATGTAGGTTGCAGTAAGTACTGGGAGCTGAAGCAGCTTGCACAGGATAGAATAGCATGGAGAGCTGCATAAAAACAGTCTCTGGACTGAAGACCACAACTACTACTACTGGTCTAGCAGCAGCTGTAGGGCCGTCCGTCTCACCTGTATGCGTTTCGTACTGCTCCACCAGTACTGGTGTTGCTGAGCGGCGCCTACAGTGCGCCATTCACAAGGAGCAGTCATGAGCTCTGGCCCACAGATTCCAGTTTTCGGCCGCAAAGTCGTGTGTTATGCACTAGTGTCGGCGTCGTACCGTTCATCCAGAACCAGAACTTTACTTTAATGACGATCCACTCACTGTAATAGACATATCGATTCTTAGAACCGGTTTTCGACGCCCGATTGACTTATCTTCCTCACCTTCGTCAGCTTAAACGGAAGTACTGGCAGCACCTCACTGCCCGCCCCCCCCCCCCCCCCCCCCCCCCACACCGGTTGCCTGAGCAACACCAACTGGGGTGCAGATCGCTCTACGCTGCTGCAGCTCTACAGAGCCCTTGTTCAATCCCGCCTTGATTATGGGAGTCTTGTTTACGGTTCGGCAGCGCCCTCAGCATTGCGTTTACTCGACCCAGTGCACCAGCGACCAGTGCCTAGCGACAGGAGCTTTTAGGACGAGTCTGGTGAGCAGAGTTCTTGTGGAGGAGGGTGGAGTCCCTCCATTGCTGGTTAGGCGTGCACAATTGCTGGCCAGTTACGTTGCATACATCCGTAGTTCTCCTGCGCATCCAAATCACCGTCTCCTTTTCCCAACCACGGTGGTTTATCTTCCGCGTCGGTGGCCTAGGTCAGGGCTTCCAACAACAGTTTGCGTCCGATCCCTTCTTTACGAACTGGAGTCCTTGCCTTTACCACCTATACGTGAGGTCCATTCACGTACACCTCCATGGTGTACACCTAGGCCACGGCTTCGCCGAAACCTTTCACCTTTACCACCTATACTTGAGGTCCATTCACGTACACCTCCATGGTGTACACCTAGGCCACGGCTTCGCCGAAACCTTTCACCTTTACCACCTATACTTGAGGTCCATTCACGTACACCTCCATGGTGTACACCTAGGCCACGGCTTCGCCGAAACCTTTCACATGGGCCTTGCCCGTTTGTGATCATACATATTGACGTTGAATAACTCGAGCATACGACTAAATGGAACGAATTTGACACACGAACCGCAGTGTGTTTGCAATGTAAATCTTACTATCATGATACTTCGAACTACTTAAAGAGACAGATTGTTGCGTAATTTATTTTAATTACACTGTACGTCGAAAAAGCACGTTCGACCCTTGTTTGATATTGGTAGCGTGAGTAGTGCCATTGAAAATTTGGCTATATTTCCAAAACGCTTTTCTCCAGCGGAATCACAACCTTGATATACCTCGGTATAAAATTCAACGGAGTTGGATACATTCGACAAGAGTTATTTTGCAACTGATTCCATTCAGATTCCGTTTCATTCTTGTCGCCGTATAAGTGAGTTCTATAAATTATAGTGAAAATGCCAGACACATTCGGTTTTATTTGAGACAAAGCAACTTGTGGGTGAAGAATGGCCATCGTCTTCAGAATAGACAAATTATCTGGCAATCTTCTTTTGAATTTCTCGCCCCAAAGTACAGAGACATCTTATTTGGCATCTGGTAAGTCTTTCTCGTCTATATTTTGTGCAATGGAATGAAACTCATAACCAAAATACAGCGCGAATGCATGCAATAGATAGGACACGAAATAAAAATCTGCTAATTCACGGTTACTCACTTTCTTTAGGCTCGATGGTACAACAAGTTTTTGCAGTAAACTTTTGAACATTAAAAATAGATCTTCGTGCAACTTAGTAGGTTCCATGTGGTCACTTTTGGAAAAGTAAATTCATTTGCGTTGTACTTTTCAGTTCAAATTTTAAGACGACAAGGAAAGCGTTGAACGGTAATCTTGTCATAATATCGCAAAGCTGTTCAGCCATAAAGCATTTATCTTCCGATTTAGCAACTGAAAATAGCAGTTGTAGTTCTTCCCACTGGTCTAATATTGTGTTAATTGCCTCGGACCATGCCAACGTGTTCCACCAAGGCCTTGAATCTTTTTTGGTTTTCAAATACCAATCATAGTTTCGTACAGTATCTTATACTTTTCTGATCGTTTAGGGCTGTAGGAAAACCAGTTATGCGTTTCCGTACTAAGAATTCCAGTTGACGCGGTAATGTTTCCGATGCCTTTTCAGCGCGCAGATGGCGTGAATGACAAAACTCACCTCATCCAGTTATATTCTTAAACAGAGCGGTGGCCTTTCTTTTTTTTCCCGGGCATGACGCACCATCGACGCCAATCCCGACCATATTTTCAACTCTCAAACTATCTTCTTCTAATTGATCTTTATGGCATCGTGCAAATTTTTTGCATCAGCATCAATTTTTTTTATCAATCTGTAAAAAGTTGTGATCAGTGCCTTTTTCTTTGCTCAGAATTACCGCAGCATAACATAAACAAGTTTTTGCGTCGAAAGATCAGTGCTCTCATCGATTATGATGGTAATACGATATTCAGTAATATATTACGGTATACATCAGTTCGAATTAAACCAGATTGACAACCTTTAGACAATTTTTTTAATGAGTTGCAAAGACCACCTCAACTGCCCGAGGAACGGAATAAATGTAAAAATGTTAGTTAAAAAGAACTTTCACACCACCTACATATCAAACGTCACGAGTGCAAGCATGAAAATATTCAGAATACCGCGCCGATAGAAATATCCCTATGATTCATTCGTAAGCTAGACAGATTAACGGACTCGTGTCGAAAAGCAAGCAAGTACATGTAAATTGAACAAAATTAATGTGCAACACCTGGAAGTAATAGTCATTCACTGCCAAATCAATCTCCTGTTCAAAGGCATTCCGCGAACTGAACTGAACTGAATCACACTGACTGACATACTTAAACTAATTTACCTTTTTTAAGAAAATGTTGCGAAAATCGTGGCTGGTCTCCTGGTCTGGAAGCTTGGAAGAAATTCTTGCATAACAAATATTTATCAAAAGAATCAACATTTATATGACTATTCATTACGTATTGCTGCAAAACAATGACCGATAGGAACAATCTGACTGCGGAAATCAGCTTATCTCCCTAACCTCATTTTACTTTTGAGTTTAGATTTTCCGTGATCACATTCGGTTATTCTTTTTCTCAAACAGAGTATGATAAGGAGAAAATAATATTTCGACTAGAATGCGAGATATTATGTAAAAAAATTTATACCAATTTAAAAAAAAAACTTAGCTGCAACCCTTGGAGTTCTGGATCAGTCTCCGAACATTTCGCATATTTTTGTTGATATCGTTTCGTGTTTCCTTTTGGCATTCTGGAGCGAATATAAGCACCAATCGTTAATCATTGATGTTCTTGTTCATTTCTTGGTACTTTAGAAAGACAATTATAACTAACTTTCTAATTTTAAAGAGTAGAATACGCTACTTCAAAGGCAATCAGGTACCTGGCCACGTTAGAATCTCAGCCATGGAGAATAGAGTGAATGAGTGTGCACAGAATAGGAGAATACGTAGTACCGCCGTACTGGAAATCCGTTTAGTTCTGTGTTTTACCGCGAGCGGCGCGAAGATGCGCAACTTCCAATAGCAGTACAATACCGTTCAGCTCTTGCGCGGTACAAAGTTCCTTCACGTTGCGTTGGAGACTAGAGTAAACCATTCCCATCATAGCCCCGTCTACATATGTGTTGCCGACCGTAGCGCCGCCACAAGAGGTACGGATTTCGTGTCCACTGCTGAAGCACGCTGTGCACACTCCTTTGCTCTTGTCTCCATGATCTCAACCGCTGTCGTTCGCGCGCGCTTTCTATCTTTCTCTGAGTGCCCCGTAAAAATGAAGCCCCCACAAAAAAAAAACCTTTCCATCTATCTTCCCCCTAAATTTGGAGGGAAAACCGCTAAGTTGACAACACTGGATCCGCAAGACCCATCTCCTCCAAAAAATATGGCTCTACGATAAACTATGTCGCCAACTCACATCACACAGTTACGTCTGCAGAATGAAGCGGTAAGCGGTACCTGTTGAGTACGAGCGGATTTTCCGTTGCCCATTGCAGTCCTGTGCATTGATATGACATTGGAGATGGAAATGAACTTCATCTGTCAACATAACGTTCTGTGGCCATTGATTGCCCACTTCCATGGAAGCAAGAAATTAAAGAACAAACATTTGTCTTGTTCAAAGTTCTGGCAATTCCCTGATTGCGCACCATCGCGCGATCCCACTTGCAGTAATGTGCCCACATCATCTACTGATGATAGATCAATTGTTTTGCTTCCTCTGCCACAATGCATTAAAAAAAAGGAAAAACTGCGATTTTGATTTTTTCCGGACTCTTGGCAGACATTGGACCAGCACCCTTTTTCAGACTCTTGAGTGTCCAGATCTTCTGCAAAGCTACTGGCGTACAGACTCATCTCTTGTAAAAGAGCTGTAACAACAGCGCGCGATCCTACATTGAGAAATATACCAAGCGAAACTGAGGAACAGGCGTGTACCGCTTAGAGCGCCATCTATTGGTAAAATTTTGTTAAATTTTGTTTCCTCGACATTTCCCCCGTCGTTTATATTATTCCATTCAAATTTGACACAATTCTGGGCAGTGGTTCGTTTTTATAGCCTTGTGAAACTGGAACTTCAATTATAAATTATCCTGTAATTTGTTACAAACATGTGGTGCATTCAGAATGCAACAGATACCATGATACGACTAGTCCTTGCTAAAATGGGGGTTAACACTTTCTTCTTTATTATTATTTTTTTTAAAATTTGGTATGCGTATTCAATGGATCCGTACATAGGAGTAATTCGCTTCGACATGGAAAGTGTCAATGCAATTATACAAATACAATTAATATGGCTTAATAGCATAGTACAATAATATAAATAAAAGTAAGTATAAATTTTTCTTACTAACATTTATCTAGTATTGTAATTCGCTGTCTAACGTTAACATAATATTGTATCTTTCATGTAATAACTGAATAACAACATATATCTTTTTATTCAAGAAGTCGCCGGCCATAGTGGCCGAGCGGTTCTAGGCGCTACAGTCAGGAAACCGCGCGACCGCGACGGTCGCAGGTTCGAATCCTGCCTCGGGCATGGATGTGTGTGATGTCCTTAGGTTAGTTAGGTTTAAGCAGTTATAAGTTCTAGGGTAGTGATGACATTAGAAGTTAACTCCCATAGTGCTCACAGCCATTTGAACCATTTTGTTCAAGAAGGCCATTAAAAGCGTATGTGGGAACTTTTAATTATTTTTGGAAAAGAATTCCTCTAAGGAGTGCAGTGGTCAAGCAGATATTTCTTTAATGTGCGTCTGAATAGCATTTCATCTTCTCTTGTACATTTAATATAATTAGGCAGTGCATTAAAAGTCATAATAGCATCATGCTTTACTCCCTTCTGTGCAAGTGACAGATTTTTAGTTCAAAATGGAGATCATCTTATAGTTGTGGTATGAACAACTTGTTTCGTACTGATCATAGTTTTTAATTAAAAAATTCGTCAGAGCATATGTGTACTGTATTCCTAACTGTGTGAAGAGTTTTCTACATTAGGTTCGTGGAGAAACCCCGCAAATAATTCTGACTGCTTTCTTCTGAGCTGTTGGTTTTTTTTAGACTGGTGAATTACCGCAGAAGATTACGCCATAACTCATTAATGAGTGAAAGTACTCAATATAAGCTGGTTTTAAAATGATGTCCGCAAGATGAACGATGATTCTTAAATCAAATGTTGCTGGTAACAGTCATTTTAGAGTCAGGGACACATGCTGTTCCCAGTTGAGCCTAATGTCAACATCAATTTAGTGGAGTGCACCTGTTCTAGCACCTGGGTGTGGTGGGCAATGACTGTTTCCTGGATTTTTATTTTTTAGTGTGGAACTGAATAAAATTAGTTTTTTAATATTAACTGAAAGAGAATTAATTGTAAACCGGGCCGTAGCTTCTCTGAGTATGTCATGAACATCTAGCTCCAGATCAGTACGGACGTGCTATCAGCAGCAAACATTGTGAATTCACATTTTTTACTAATGGAAAGGGGTAGGACAGATCCCTGGGGAACCCGATGCTGTATTTTGCCCCATTCAGAAGCCACTTTATTAAGATATCCAGTGTTGCAGCCATGTAGGACCACCTTTTGTTTCCTGTCGTCGAGATATGATTTTAACAAATTACCTGTAGGCCCTTTGTGATTCCATAATGATGGGCCTTCTCGAAGAGTACCTTGTTGTTTAAACATCAAAAACCGTGGGAAGGTCACAGAAGACACCAACTGTTGACTTCTTACTGTCAAAAGACTCAAAGATGACATTTGTGAGGATATGGCACACTGTCAAAACCCCATTTTGAAAACCAAACTGTCTGTGGGTAATAATATTGTGGTTATCTATGTAGGCGACAGTCCTGTTACACACTATTTTCAAGACCCTTTGAAAATGTTGTTAACAGAGAGACAGGATGATAATTCGTGACATCGGTAGCATTGTTTGACATATAAAGAGGTCTCACAATGGCGTATTTCATTCTCTCTGGAACAACTCCTTCACAAAGAGATGTGTTGCAAACATGAACAAATACTACACTTACTTCATTACTGCAGACTTTAAACAGCTTGCTAGAGATGTTACCTATGCCTGAAGACCTTTTACTTTTTAATGAGTGAATTAATTTTTAGTTTGACTGACTGCTACGTGTTTTACATTTATAACATTAGAAATTTCAGGGAGGTTACGTTTCAGATTATCTGCAGTTTCGCTTAGGTCACCACTGCAACCTATCTGAGAAGTGACAGTTAAATAATGGTTGTTACATGTCAACTAATTGTTTACTAACAACTATTTTCGAATCGTTAATTTTTAAGACAGCAGTTTTTACGGGGGTGGTTTGAAAAGATCCCGGAACGGAATAGGAAAAAAGTGCTTTGTTCCAGTGCCTTGATCCCATCTCGAAAGAGTGTTTCCTCCACACCTGCAAAATAGTTGTCAACTCTGACTGTCAACTCAGACTGTCAATTCTTCGTTTGAGGTGAATCTTCGTCCACCAAAATTCATACCTAGTTCGTGTAGTTTTGCCATGGCGACGGCACGTGTTTTTGCTCCAGCGTCAAGAGTCGCGGCACCCATCTTGCAGATAATTTTTTCATTTGTAATTCTTCAGTTAAATGTGATATACCCTTTCAGATGACATCTGGCAAGCGTGAGCATTTCCACGCACTTTCAGTCGGCGATCCTGCATGACCATTTTGTGCACTTTTGCAATGATCTCTGGAATAGTGAAACATCTTGGCCGACCACTGCGCAGATATTCATCTGAGCTCTCCGGACCAAATTTTTTGTCCACTTGGCAACAGTAGAATATGAAGGAGCAGAGTTCCTTAGTGTATTCTGGAAATCGGCATGAATGTCCTTTGCACTCATACATTTCTTTACGAAGTACTTAATCACTGCTCGAATTTCGATTTTATTTTTTCAGTCTTCGTTCTGAATTTATTATTTGAACAGCATAATTTCAGAAATTATGCACATGCTCTTTGTTTTACTAATTACTTTCGTTAAATTTTAACAGTATGTCTTATAATAGTTAAGCTGGAAAGGATTATTCACGTTTCTGGATATTATACAGTTCTCGTTTTCTCTGAGATGATTGTTTTATGCTGTCGGTGAACCATGATATTTTATCCGATTGCCTGCCCTGTAGTCTATGGATCTTCTTTGGGGAGACAAATTCAGATATACACGATAGTTCATCACTAAATAAATATATTTTATATTAGCATTACCTGCAAGATAAACATGCCTCCAGTCAGTTTACCAAAGGTGGAATTTGAACTCTTTGAATATTTTCCTCATCCATGTTTCTAATGGTTTTCCATTGAGAACTAGCACTACTCTGGTGTGTGTTAAAGCTGTTAATGGTTAGTATTTCCTCGTCATAATCAGAGAGACCATTTATGACTTTTTCCACTGTGGTATGATTAGCTGTACACATATCTACAAAGATATTGTCAATTAGAGTTTTGGAAGTGGCAGTAGTTCTTGTGGGTAAGTTGACAGGGGAGAGAAGATTGTAGGTAAGCATTAAATTTGCAAATTCTACCTTCGAAGATGAGATAACTAGGAAATCTCTATTGAAATCTCCTATCACTATGATATCCTCACGATATCCCCATTTCTCCTTGTTAGATATAATAGCACAGAATCTAATTGTTCTATAAACATTTTAAAATTACCAAATGGGCCCCTGTATACTGCCACAATTGCCAACGTCTTGTCAGCTTCTGCTATTTCAATAACACATACCTCAAAATGTTGCTCCACACAATATTTTTGTACATCTATTACATTAAATGACAGATTTTTTCACGTAATTAGCTACCCCACCTCTGCTCATATGCTTTCTACGATGTGATGTAGGTAATAGATAGTTTCGAATATTGAGCATTTCAATGACATGGTGTTCTGTTAAACAGAGAATATGAGCACAATATGCATCTCCTTGTTCATCAATATTTATTATAAGTTGCTCTAACTTGCAAAACGTGGTTTGAATATTTTGGTGGAAAATTGTGAGCTTATTATTAGTGGCATGGTTGGTTGAGGTACTGCCACAGTTGGGACTGAGATTTATTTCCTTTGACATACCATTATGATAGGAGCAATTTTCTTCAGGGAAGGTGGAACTGTTGTGTTAGTAACACTGATATTTATTGGAATGTACTGTATTACTTACATATTGATTGGAACCTTCCCCAATCTGTGATGATACCATAAAAAAATCCCCAATTACCTCTTGCACTTGAAAGAATGGTCTGGTGGACAGCGACTGTTGTTTGTTTGCTATATGTTTACAGCTATATGATAACTGTATTTTATTTAATTTATTTGTGTATTATAGTTTGTGGCCTGATGCTTCTCTGTTAAAGATCTTTACTGTGCACCCATTTCCAAAGTTAAGTTTTATGATTTTCAAGGAAAGGGTAATTTTACCATTTACCTGTAGCTATTGAACCATGTTGATGCAGAGTTTCATCTCTCTGTTTTTTAGGTGACGAGTAGTGCCCCTCATTCTTGTACCTGCGATTCATGCAACATGTAATGTGAGTATTGTGGACATTTTTTGTGGCATGGAATTACAGGAAATAATTACCTATCCCCTTACAATATTGCCTTAGACTTCATGTGATAGTGTTACATATAACTGATAGCCAGAAAAGGCAAAAATGTGGGTCTGAGAAAGTGACATAATGTTGCAGTTTGTTTCGCAGGGTGTTCAGCTGCAAAGTGATGGTTTGTTCTGGAGATATTGTGCCAGTCTACTTGTGATACTATTCTATGTCAAATGATAGTACCACCCAAGTAAAATTATTGCTGTGTTCCTTGTAGTCATTTAGTGCATGAATATTTAGTTCTCACCATTCATGCTGGAGCATGTGTGTGTGTCTGCTAGGTTCTCCTGGTCAGCCTCTTTGTTTAGCCTCTCAAGAACCCTTCAGTAAAATACAGCCTTAAAATTTAACAAAAAATAATTTTCATATTATTATTATTTCTTTCTTTTCTCAGACGTTATGTCTGTTGTTATTATTATTATTATTATTATTATTATTATTATTATTAGTTTTATTATTGTTATTGTTATTGTTAGTTTTAGTATTATTTATATACATATGATACTGTAATGCTTGGGTGTTGTACTGCTAATGTTGGAAACCTAAACATGTAATCACAGATTTAGAAAGTAGAGGAAAAGTGATATGAAATGCAGTACCAGTGTTGCCTGATAGTAAATACCTAGGACTTCTTTGTTTAGGGGTAACAGAAGAACTTCATAGAAGGATTAGCTGTAATGATTGAAAAGTGTCATTATTGCAGAAAAAGTCAATGAGCTAAAATGGTTTCAAGTTGTGGTGATTGAAGGTTTTGACAGAAGATTGGTATTATTGCTTTCTTGGGGGGGGGGGGGGGGGTACTGCATCCATCTTTGAGTTTGCTGAAGAGCTGCTCAGATCCATCTTTTAGTGTTTACTGCAGGTATTTATACGCTATGAAAAGTTAAATATTGGTTTCTACCTCTTGGGTCATCTGTTTCTTTGACAAAAGATAAGTACTATATTTGACACTTCAACACCTCTCCTTTAGGGTTCCATTCTACATTTCCTTGCCATTGAATGCTACCTCTCCTTTAGGGTTTCATTCTACATTCCCTTATTCCCTTGACACTGAATGCTACAATAAAATTGCTGAGAGAGAGAGAGAGAGAGAGAGAGAGAGAGAGAGAGAGAGAGAGAGATATGCGCTACACTGTACTCTGATGAACACTCCATGGCTTGAAAGTATCAAAGTACAATTTATAGACTTAGTTTATATTCCAGTGAACTGTTCTCTGAATTTCTACTAAGAAAAAAAACTGCCCGTGCATGATGATGATGATGATGATGATGATGATGATGATGATGATGATGGAGTGTTTGGCCCAAAGACTGATAGACTGGTTTGATGCAGCAGCTCACCACACTCCTCTATTTTGTGCAAGCCTCTAAATCTTGAAATAACTATTGCAGCCCCCCATCCACTTCAGCCTGCTTACTGTATTCATATCTTGATCCCCCTCTATAATTTTTACATTCCACACTTTTCTTCAGTATAGAATTGTCAATAGATCCCTTCTGTTAGTCAAGTTGTGAGGAATTCCACCCCACCCCAAGTTTTCTTCAGCATTATCTACCCACCTAACTTCCTGTAGCACCACAGTTGAAATACGTCTGATCTTTTATTGCCCGAACTGTTTACTGTCCATGTTTTGCTTCTGTACTAGACTACATTCTAGACAAGTAACTTCAGAAAAGTCTTCCCAACACACAAATTTAAATTTGATGTCAACAAATTTCTCTTCTTCAGAAATGCTTTGCTTCCTGTTGCTAGTCTACACTTTATTCCTTTGTACTTCAGCCATAATCAGATATTTTATTGTCAAAATAGCAAAACTTTTCTACTACTTCTAGTGTCATTTCCTGATGTTTCCTCAGCATCATCTGATTTGACTACTTTCTGTGTTAACCTTGCTTTCTCTTGGTGTTGTATTCATCTTACATCCTCCTTCCAAGATGCCATCCACTGTGTTCAGTAGGTCTTCAAAGTCCTTTGCCACCTTGAGCAGTAGTTTCCAACCTTTCTGTGCAGTTGATGTTAGCTGGTACCCCCTCTGTCTCATGCCATTGCCAGCACTGGGACCTAACTAAACTTTAGAGTGAAAAAGAATTTTCTTTGGTCACTTTTATTTTTGAAATGGTGAAATATATATATTATTTACTTATGTAGATATTTTATTAAATCAAAACTAGTGTCAGAAAGGTGTTTGGTACCGCTTATTTCTGACAGTCTTTCTGTATTAGGCTTGTTCACCATCAGTGCACACAATGGGTCATGCTCAAAGTCCATTCAGCTCCTTTTTTTTTATTTTCATTACTATAACTGCCAAAACTTGTTCTACCGCCAACTCCTGCTCAGAAAAGAGATAAGTGTCCACAATGACAGTAAAGACTTGTTACATGCTTCCTCTGCATCAACCATCTACCTAGTAACACTCGCTTCACACACACCCTGCACCACCAAAAACCACCTAGTTAAAATGTATGCACTAGACTTAGTGTCGGTAAATCACTTGACTGCTAATTTCGTTGCTGAACTCGCAGTAGTTGAAAGACTTCGGGCTATTAATGCTTTGTGTCTGACCAATGCCCCTGCTACTACTAAATAACAACAACAACAACGCTAACTTACATAACCAGTGTTAGAAGATTGCAAAATTGTGATAATGGCATGATCTTTCAAAATAGTTTAGTTTTATGACTAAAACACAGTCAAATAATTTTGGTTGTCTGTCACCAGAATATTTAATTTTACCACTCTCTTGGTAATTATCCCCAAGTTCAGAACCACTGATCTAGAATCAAACGGGTATCCTGAATTTGTGAATTACTGACAACAGACTTCCACAGATATGTTAAGTGAGTACATTATTGTAGATATCGACCGAGGTGTTGATTGGATATTAAGTGGCTGAAGACTTTGACATAGTACTGACTAGTCAAGAGATCCTGAACTTTTGCATAGATGTTATCTCTTAGGTTTCTTGAACCAGTCCGAAGATTTTGGGGAGAGATTGGCATATGTCCTTTTTAGTATTTTGGAAACTACACATAATTTGGAAAACTGCTTGGTTACCTTTTGCTAAGTTAGATGATATATATGTTAAGGCAGTAATTTAATTTACGGATTATGTGGTGAGTTAATGAAACGTAAAAAAATCACATAACCATTTTGTATGTCTGTGTTGGGAGTAACCCACTTGAGAGTACAGTGGCTGTCGTAAGAGCTATGAACATTTATGTTAATTTATGCCATTTCTTAATTACATGCATAGTTATTTAATGAAGGGTGACACTGAGTTCATAAAAATTGGGGTAACAAAAGTACAGTGATGATAGCTGGAATCTTGAAAGTGCAGTGGCAAAATTTGCAATGGCAAATCTAGCTGCCTCTGAATTTCAATATTAGTTGTATGGTAAGTTAATTAATTTCATGAAAATTAAAATATACTACTATAAAATCTGGATTCTGGTCTTTGTAATGAGTGATGTCAGTATGTTTAACGTGATTCATTGGCCCATACAAAATCTATTCTTATGAAGTTCAGTTGTTGATGGCTGATATTAAACCCCCCATTACTATGTGTATACTGCATTTTGCTGTTGCTTCCAACTCCAAGTTACACAGCATTAGCAATTACGTCTCTTGTACATCAGAACTTTCAAGCAACGACTGACTTTTCTTCACAGAGATGTCAATAGTAAAATATCTCTTAAGTCCTGGGGGTTCAATGGACTGGAGTATATCTCCTAAGTGGGACATCAGTGGCGTGGAGTAATTGCTTGCTCCCAGCATATGGTGCATGCACAGAGAATGCCAAAAATTTCATGCACTGATGGCAGGTCACAAATGTCCGTTGAACTAATCAGAAGATTTCTTTTTTTAAAAAAAGCAAAGATTTAAGTTATTGCTTTAAGCCCAAGCAATCTCTCACACTTAGAAAGTAAATATTTTAAATTCCTGTTTGCAGTAATACTTTTTACTGAACATAGACATTAAAAAAAAAAAAAAAAGAAAACACACACACACACACACACACACACACACACACACACACACACACACACACTGCTGCTTACCAAAGTACTTCATATTCCAAATATTTCTCATTATTACTTCCAATACATCTTTAAAAATTTTTGCTTCACCAACAATATTACACTTAGAATCCCTGATTTGTTTCTTACGCAGAAAATGACTTGACATAATGACACTCCACAGCAACAAACTAATGCCATAATTTGACATTCCTTTCTTTTCATTATAAACAGACAAAATATTATCCACTGCTCACTGCTTTGAGGCAGCTCCATGGGGGCAAAAAGTTTTAATGTGGCAGATAAAGGATATGAGATGTGTAGCAGGTATTTTCAAAAACAATATATACTAAGCAAGACTCACAATACCCATACATACCTCAGAGTAAAAGTGTTCAATGCACTCCAACCAGAACCACACACTCACTGATTAAAAACCTTCAGAAATAGTCTACAAACTTGGCTTAAAAAGAAGACTTTCTATGCCACATAGGAATTTTTTGACTGTGGGAAAAAAACTGAAATCTCAACTTGTGTATATTGACCGTTTGTGTGGTAATCTACATGATTGAACTGTATTTATTATTATTATCATCGTTAATTCCCCATTAAGGAGAGCATTAAAACACAATCAATATTCACAATGACAGTATGGTACATAAATTGGTACATTTCAAATTCATGGCACTTTTTTCTGTCTCTTTCTTTTCTCTTCCCAAAGACCTCTCATAAATTTACTGTTTTTCTTCTTCCTCTCTTTTGTCCACTTCGTTCCTGATTTCTTCTCTTTTGGTGTTTCTTCAAATTTCTGTTTGTTGATTTTTTTCTCTATATTTTCCTCTGTTTGATATTTCTTCTGTGGAGATGTTTAGATTTTTCTTCTGTGGAGATGTTTAGATTTTTGAGGTCTTCCATGGTTTCCTTTACCCAGTTAGTTTTCATCTTATTCGTCACCACTATGTTAAAAATCTTCTTGGTCAGCATATTTTCATTCATCTTATGAATGTGCCCATAGAATTTTGCCCTTCTTTTTCTGATATTGTCTGTAATTGCCTCTTCCTGTTTGTACAATTCCTTTGTTGGTCTCTTTATCCAGATCCCCTGTCTCTGAACTGGCCCATAGATCTTTCTCAGAATTTTCCTTTCTTGCTTTTCCATTTCCTTGATTTTAGTTGTTCCTCCGATTACTGTTGTTTCTGAGGCATACAAGGCCTCAGGTAAGACTACTGTTTTGTAATGTCTTAATTTGGCATTGACGGAAATATTTCTTTTATTGTAATGGTTCCATGTAAGTCTGTATGCTTTTTGTAGTTTTGTAACCCTTTCTTCATTGGCTGTTGAATTCAGTCCTGTGTTCTGTATAATCTCTCCCAGGTATTTAAAACTTTCTACTTGTGTTTTCTTTCCGTACTGTGTTATCAATGGGCTTCTGTCTGCAGATTTTGTGTCCATGTACTGGGTTTTTTCATATGATATTTGTAGTCCTGTTCTGGCTGCGATTTCATGCAATATCTCTAGGGCTTCTCTGGCTTCTTTTCTGTCATTTGTAATGATGGCTATATCGTCGGCAAAGGCCAGACATTTTATGTTGACGGTTCTATTTTTCTCTCTCCCCATCTTTACCCCATTGACTCCTTTGTCCCACGTCCTGATTATTTTCTCTAAAACAGCGTTAAATAAAATGGGTGACAGGCCATCTCCCTGTCTCACTCCTGTCTTGATTTCGAAAGATTCTGAGATCTCACCCATGAACTTAACTTTTGACTTTGTATTTGTTAATGTTTCCTGAATTAGTTTTCTGGTCTTATTGTCTATCTTCATTTCTTCTAGTGTATTAAAAAGTGTTTCTCTGTCTATGGAATCGTAAGCCTTCTTGAAATCAACAAATGTTACTGTGGTGTTTCTGGACTTTCTCGTTGTTAATAATGTTCTCAGACGCCAGATCTGCTCACTGCATGATCTTCCCTTCCTGAACCCTCCTTGGTATTCTCCGATCTGTGGATCCATCTGAGGTTCTAGGCGATTTAACAGAGCTTTTGATAGAATTTTGTATGCCACCGGCAGTAACGAAATTCCTCTATAGTTATTAGGGTCTGTTTTGTCTCCTTTCTTGTGGAGGGGGTGTATTAGGGCTGACTTCCATTCTTATGGTATCTTTTCTGTTTCCCAGATGATTTTGATTATACTATGAATTTTGGGTGTAATGTTTTCATGGTCTAATTTCCAGATTTCTGCAATCAGTCCATCTTCACCTGGTGCTCTGTTATTTTTCAATGATTTTATTACTTTCACGATTTCTTCATATGTTAGGGGTTCGGAGTCCCGGTTGGGTTCTGGTTTTGTAAACTGTAATCTCTGTTTTGGTTTATCACAGTTAAGTAACGTGTCAAAGTATCTGGCTAATATTTCACAGTTTTTCCTCAGATTTGTCTCCAGTGTTCCATCTTGTCTTTTGAAGCATAAGCTTGGTGGCTGACTTCCTATCATATTTTCTCGGAAACCTCTGTAAAAATTTCGTGTGTTGTTTCTGGTGAAGTCTTCTTCTATCTCCTTCAACCTGCTGTTTTCGTAACCTCTTTTTTCTCTTCGGATTACTTTTGAAGTGTTGAAGTCCTCCCATTTTTCTTGTGTTTTATGGCTGTTAAATTTTTTCCAGGCTTGTATTCTGTCTTCTATGGCCCTGTCGCATGTCATGTTCCACCATCGGTGTTTCCTTTTTCTCGGTGGCTGCCCCAATTTTATCAGTTCTTTTATTTTTTCTGACAGTTCTGTCCAGTTGTTGCTATTGGTTTTCGTAATTTCTTCTATTATTTCTTTCTTGTTTATTTGTAGGTACTCTGGATCTGTTCTGAAAGGTCTGTTGGTTCTCTTGATTTGTCTATTGGGTATAAATTTTACTTTAATTTGGAGAAGGTGATGATCAGATTCGAAAACTCCTTTCCTT
Source organism: Schistocerca cancellata (assembly GCF_023864275.1). Taxonomy (NCBI): domain Eukaryota; kingdom Metazoa; phylum Arthropoda; class Insecta; order Orthoptera; family Acrididae; genus Schistocerca; species Schistocerca cancellata. The sequence continues at coordinate 292,996,476 of NC_064631.1, read as the reverse complement.
GTTCTTGCGTTCATTATTTCTCTGGTGTTTTTTGTGGATATTGCTATGTGGTCTATCTGAAATTCTCCTAGAGCATGGTTGGGGGATTTCCAAGTTACAAGTTTTCTGTGTGGTTTCTGGAATTGCGTTGACATGATTTTCAGATCAAAATTTCTGCAGAAGTTTATTAAATTATCTCCATTTTTGTTTGTTCTCATGTGGGCCGTGTGTTTCCCGTGTGTTTCCCTGTCGTGTCTCGGAATTTTCTTTCCTTGCCTAACTGGGCATTGAAGTCTCCTAGTAACATGAACCATGAACCATGGACCTTGCCATTGGTGGGGAGGCTTGCGTGCCTCAGTGATACAGATAGCCGTACAGTAGGTACAACAACAACAGAGGGGTATCTGTTGAGAGGCCAGACAAACGTGTGGTTCCTGAAGAGGGGCAGCAGCCTTTTCAGTAGTTGCAAGGGCAACAGTCTGGATGATTGACTGATCTGGCCTTGTAACAATAACCAAAACGGCCTTGCTGTGCTGGTACTGTGAGCGGCTGAAAGCAAGGGGAAACTAATTTTTCCCGAGGGCATGCAGCTTTACTGTATGATTAAATGATGATGGCGTCCTGTTGGGTAAAATATTCCGGAGGTAAAATAGTCCCCCATTCGGATCTCCAGGCGGGGACTACTCAGGAGGATGTCGTTATCAGGAGAAAGAAACCTGCCGTTCTACGGATCGGAGCGTGGAATGTCAGATCCCTTAATCAGGCAGGTAGGTTAGAAAATTTAAAAAGGGAAATGGATAGGTTAAAGTTAGATATAGTGGGAATTAGTGAAGTTCGGTGGCAGGAAGAACAAGACTTCTGGTCAGGTGACTACAGGGTTATAAACACAAAGTCAAATAGGGGTAATGCAGGAGTAGGTTTAATAATGAATAGGAAAATAGGAATGCTGGTAAGCTACTACAAACAGCATAGTGAACGCATTATTGTGGCCAATATAGATACGAAGCCCACGCCAACTACAGTAGTACAAGTTTATATGCCAACTAGCTCTGCAGATGACGAAGAAATTGAAGAAATGTATGATGATATAAAAGAAATTATTCAGATAGTGAAGGGAGACGAAAATTTAATAGTCATGGGTGACTGGAATTCGAGTGTAGGAAAAAGGAGAGAAGGAAACATAGTAGGTGAATATGGATTGGGGCTAAGAAATAAAAGAGGAAGCCGCCTGGTAGAATTTTGCACAGAGCACAGCTTAATCATAGGTAACACTTGGTTTAAGAATCATGATAGAAGGTTGTATACATGGAAGAACCCCGGAGATACTAAAAGGTATCAAATAGATTATGTAATGGTAAGACAGAGATTTAGGAACCAGGTTTTAAATTGTAAGACATTTCCAGGGGCAGATGTGGACTCTGACCACAATCTATTGGTTATGACCTGTAGATTAAAACTGAAGAAACTGCAAAAAGGTGGGAATTTAAGGAGTTAGGAGCTGGATAAACTGAAAGAACCAGAGGTTGTACAGAGTTTCAGGGAGAGCATAAGGGAACAATTGACAGGAATGGGGGAAAGAAATACAGTAGAAGAAGAATGGGTAGCTTTGAGGAATGAAGTAGTGAAGGCAGCAGAGGATCAAGTAGGTAAAAATATGAGGGATAGTAGAAATCCTTGGGTAACAGAAGAAATATTGAATTTAATTGATGAAAGGAGAAAATATAAAAATGCAGTTAATGAAGCAGGCAAAAAGGAATACAGACGTCTCAAAAATGAGATCGACAGGAAGTGCAAAATGGCTAGGCAGGGATGGCTAGAGGACAAATGTAAGGATGTAGAGGCTTATCTCACTAGGGGTAAGATAGATACTGCCTACAGGAAAATTAAAGAGACCTTTGGAGATAAGAGAACCACTTGTATGAACATCAAGAGCTCAGATGGAAACCAGTTCTAAGCAAAGAAGGGAAAGCAGAAAGGTGGAAGGAGTATATAGAGGTTCTATACAAGGGCGATGTACTTGAGGATAATATTATGGAAATGGAAGAGGATGTAGATGAAGATGAAATGGGAAATACGATACTGCGTGAAGAGTTTGACAGACCTGAGTCGAAACAAGGCCCCCGGAGTAGACAACATTCCATTGGAACTACTGACGGCCTTGGGAGAGCCAGTCCTAACAAAACTCTACTATCTGGTGAGCAAGATGTATGAAACAGGCGAAATACCCTCAGACTTCAAGAAGAATATAATAATTCCAATCCCAAAGAAAGCAGGTGTTGACAGATGTGAAAATTACCGAACAATCAGTTTAATAAGCCACAGCTGCAAAATACTAACACGAATTCTTTACAGACGAATGGATAAACTAGTAGAAGCCGATATCGGGGAAGATCAGTTTGGATTCCTTAGAAATACTGGAACACGTGAGGCAATACTGACCGTACGACTTATCTTAGAAGAAAGATTAAGGAAAGGCAAACCTACGTTTCTAGCATTTGTAGACTTAGAGAAAGCTTTTGACAATGTTGACTGGAATACTCTCTTTCAAATTCTAAAGGTGGCAAGGGTAAAATACAGGGAGCGAAAGGCTATTTACAATTTGTACAGAAACCAGATGGCAGTTATAAGAGTCGAGGGGTATGAAAGGGAAGCAGTCATTGGGGAGGGAGTGAGACAGGGTTGTAGCCTCACCCCGATGTTATTCAAGCTGTATATTGAGCAACCAGTAAAGGAAACAAAAGAAAAATTTGGAGTAGGTATTAAAATCCATGGAGAAGAAGTAAAAACTTTGAATTCACTGATGACATTGTAATTCTGTCGGAGACAGCAAAGGACTTGGAAGAGCAGTTGAACGGAATGGATGGTGTCTTGAAGGGAGGATATAAGATGAACATCAACAAAAGCAAAACGAGGATAATGGAATGTATTCGAATTAAGTCGTGTGATGCTGAGGGAATTAGATTAGGAAATGAGACACTTAAAGTAGTAAAGGAGTTTTGCTATTTGGGGAGCAAAATAACTGATGATGGTCGAAGTAGAGAGGATATAAAATGTAGACTGGCAATTTCAAGGAAAGCGTTTCTGAAGAAGAGAAATTTGTTAACATCGAGTATAGATTTAAGTGTCAGGAAGTCGTTTCTGAAAGTATTTGTATGGAGTGTAGCCATGTATGGAAGTGAAACATGGACAATAACTAGTTTGGACAAGAAGAGAATAGAAGCTTTCGAAATGTGGTGCTACAGAAGAATGCTGAAGATAAGGTGGGTAGATCACGTAACTAATGAGGAGGTATTGAATAGGATTGGGGAGAAGAGAAGTTTGTGGCACAACTTGACTAGAAGAAGGGATCGGTTGGTAGGACATGTTCTGAGGCATCAAGGGATCACCAATTTAATATTGGAGGGCAGCGTGGAGGGTAAAAATCGTAGGGGGAGATCAAGAGATGAATACACTAAGCAGATTCAGAAGGATGTAGGTTGCAGTAGGTACTGGGAGATGAAGAAGCTTGCACAGGATAGAGTAGCATGGAGAGCTGCATCAAACCAGTCTCAGGACTGAAGATAACAACAACAACAACAACAACAACAACAACAACAGTAACACTTTTATGTGATTCTTGGGGATTTTGCTGGTAGTTTCTTCCAGATCTTCCCAGAATTCCTCTATCATCTCTGGGTTCTTCTTGTTATAATTGTTTGTGGGGGCATGTCCATTGATTAATGTATAGGCTTTGTTTCCAGATCTTATCGTGAGTGTCGACATTTTTTCTGATTTTGAGGTGAAATCTATTACGGGGTCCGGTATCGATTTATGTACTACAAAACCCATTCCGAAGAGTTTGAGATTTCTTCCTGGGATGGTTATGGCTGGTTTCCCCTTATATATTCTGTAATTTTCAGAATCAATGTGGTTCTCATCTGCAAATCGTGTTTCCTATATTGCCATAACCTTGATGTATTTATCCATGGCGTTTGTTAATTGTTTCAGTTTACCTGGCCTCAGTAGTGTGTTGGTGTTGTGTTCCCATGTAAAATACTTTCTTCATCTTGAGGGTTTTTGAGAGGCTCCGATTCTTCTCTTCATGACATGCCTGATCCCCTGGAATCCGATGATCAGGCCTATTACCCAGTCTTACTGACTGGGGCCCAGGGTAGTGGATTCTTTCCCGTTGTTCTGTCATGATTATTGGTTTGTGTTGAGGTATTGGTGGTGAAATCGCGAAGGATCTCACATAATTTCGGCTGGAGTTTTGAGTTCCAGAAGATTAACTTACAGCCGAGCTCACAGAGCCAACAGACGCTGACCAGAGTACCGGTGGCTGCCACACAGACGTGTCTGGATTTTGGGGCTTCGCATGTAACCCTATGCAGGGGCCCTCACAGGGTGCTATCATCTGGAGCCAGATGGACCCAGTTTTTTTTTTTACGCGGTGTTACTCCTCCCCCTTCCTCATCACTTGCGAGATGAGGCCCCGGGCTTGGGACTGGCAGTGGCGGAGTTGAACTGTATTTATTATTATTATTATTATTATTATTATTATTATATGTACCATTAAGTAGTATTCGATTTGTACAAGCTATTAACATCAATAGCGTGCAAAGTGCTGGAATATGAAATAAATAATAAATAAATGCTTCAGATGAGGACGTTACTTTACTTTAAACCACCTACTTTGAAGGGCTATACAACAAAAAACATGTTTCTTTACTAATGTGGTATTACTAATGTTGTTGTTGTGGTTGTGGTCTTCAGTCCTGATATTGGTTTGATGCAGCTCTCCATGCTACTCTATCCTGTGCAAGCTTCTTCATCTCCCAGTACCTACTGCAACCTACATCCTTCTGAATCTGCTTAGTGTATTCATCTCTTGGTCTCCCCCTACGATTTTTACCCTCCACGCTGCCCTCCAATACTAAATTGGTGATCCCTTGATGCCTCAGAACATGTCCTACCAACCGATCCCTTCTTCTGGTCAAGTTGTGCCACAAACTTCTCTTCTCCCCAATCCTATTCAATACTTCCTCATTAGTTATGTGATCTACCCATCTAATCTTCAGCATTCTTCTGTAGCACCACATTTCGAAAGCTTCTATTCTCTTCTTGTCCAAACTATTTACCGTCCATGTTGCACTTCCATACATGGCTACACTCCATACTAATACTTTCAGAAATGACTTCCTGACACTTAAATCTATACTCGATGTTAACAAATTTCTCTTCTTCAGAAATGCTTTCCTTGAAATTGCCAGTCTACATTTTATATCCTCTCTACTTCGACCATCATCAGTTATTTTGCTCCCCAAATAGCAAAACTCCTTTACTACTTTAAGTGTCTCATTTCCTAATCTAATTCCCTCAGCATCACACGACTTAATTCGAATACATTCCATTATCCTCGTTTTGCTTTTGTTGATGTTCATCTTATATCCTCCCTTCAAGACACCATCCATTCCGTTCAACTGCTCTTCCAAGTCCTTTGCTGTCTCCGACAGAATTACAATGTCATCGGCGAACTCAAAGTTTTTACTTCTTCTCCATGGATTTTAATACCTACTCCAAATTTTTCTTTTGTTTCCTTTACTGGTTGCTCAATATACAGATTGAATAACATCGGGGAGAGGCTACAACCCTGTCTCACTCCCTCCCCAATGACTGCTTCCCTTTCATACCCCTCGACTCTTATAACTGCCATCTGGTTTCTGTACAAATTGTAAATAGCGTTTCGCTCCCTGTATTTTACCCCTGCCACCTTTAGAATTTGAAAGAGAGTATTCCAGTCAACATTGTCAAAAGCTTTCTCTAAGTCTACAAATGCTAGAAACGTAGGTTTGCCTTTCCTTAATCTTTCTTCTAAGATAAGTCGTACGGTCAGTATTGCCTCACGTGTTCCAGTATTTCTAAGGAATCCAAACTGATCTTCCCCGATATCGGCTTCTACTAGTTTATCCATTCGTCTGTAAAGAATTCGTGTTAGTATTTTGCAGCTGTGGCTTATTAAACTGATTGTTCGGTAATTTTCACATCTGTCAACACCTGCTTTCTTTGGGATTGGAATTATTATATTCTTCTTGAAGTCTGAGGGTATTTCGCCTGTTTCATACATCTTGCTCACCAGATAGTAGAGTTTTGTTAGGACTGGCTCTCCCAAGGCCGTCAGTAGTTCCAATGGAATGTTGTCTACTCCGGGGGCCTTGTTTCGACTCAGGTCTGTCAAACTCTTCACGCAGTATCGTATTTCCCATTTCATCTTCATCTACATCCTCTTCCATTTCCATAATATTGTCCTCAAGTACATCGCCCTTGTATAGACCCTCTATATACTCCTTCCACCTTTCTGCTTTCCCTTCTTTGCTTAGAACTGGGTTTCCATCTGAGCTCTTGATGTTCATACAAGTGGTTCTCTTATCTCCAAAGGTCTCTTTAATTTTCCTGTAGGCAGTATCTATCTTACCCCTAGTGAGATAAGCCTCTACATCCTTAAATTTGCCCTCTAGCCATCCCTGCTTAGCCATTTTGCACTTCCTGTCGATCTCATTTTTGAGACGTTTGTATTCCTTTTTGCCTGCTTCATTAACTGCATTTTTATATTTTCTCCTTTCATCAATTAAATTCAATATTTCTTCTGTTGCCCAAGGATTTCTAAGAGCCCTGGTCTTTTTACCTACTTGATCCTCTGCTGCCTTCACTACTTCATCCCTCAAAGCTACCCATTCTTCTTCTACTGTATTTCTTTCCCCCATTCCTGTCAATTGTTCCCTTATGCTCTCCCTGAAACTCTGTACAACCTCTGGTTCTTTCAGTTTATCCAGGTCCCATCTCCTTAAATTCCCACCTTTTTGCAGTTTCTTCAGTTTTAATCTACAGGTCATAACCAATAGACTGTGGTCAGAGTCCACATCTGCCCCTGGAAATGTCTTACAATTTAAAACCTGGTTCCTAAATCTCTGTTTTACCATTATATAATCTATCTGAAACCTTTTAGTATCTCCAGGGTTCTTCCATGTATACAACCTTTTATCATGATTCTTAAACCAAGTGTTAGCTATAATTAAGTTGTGCTCTGTGCAAAATTCTACCAGGCGGCTTCCTCTTTTATTTCTTAGCCCCAATCCATATTCACCTACTATGTTTCCTTCTCTCCCTTTTCCTACACTCGAATTCCAGTAACCCATGACTATTAAATTTTCGTCTCCCTTCACTATCTGAATAATTTCTTTTATTTCATCATACATTTCTTCAATTTCTTCGTCATCTGCAGAGCTAGTTGGCATATAAACTTGTACTACTGTAGTAGGCGTGGGCTTCGTGTCTATCTTGGCCACAATAATGCGTTCACTATGCTGTTTGTAGTAGCTTACCAGCATTCCTATTTTCCTATTCATTATTAAACCTTCTCCTGCATTACCCCTATTTGACTTTGTGTTTATAACCCTGTAGTCACCTGACCAGAAGTCTTGTTCTTCCTGCCACCGAACTTCACTAATTCCCACTATATCTAACTTTAACCTATCCATTTCCCTTTTTAAATTTTCTAACCTACCTGCCCGATTAAGGGATCTGACATTCCACGCTCAGATCCGTAGGACGCCAGTTTTCTTTCTTCTGATAACGACATCCTCTTGAGTAGTCCCCGCCCGGAGATCCGAATGGGGGACTATTTTACCTCCGGAATATTTTACCCAAGAGGACACCATCATCATTTAATCATACAGTAAAGCTGCATGCCCTCGGGAAAAATTACTGCCTTAGTTTCCCCTTGCTTTCAGCCGTTTGCAGTACCAGCACAGCAATGCCGGTTTGGTTATTGTTACAAGGCCAGATCAGTCAATCATCCAGACTTTTGCCCTTGCAACTACTGAAAAGGCTGCTGCCCCTCTTCAGGAACCACACGTTTGTCTGGCCTCTCAACAGATAACCCTCCGTTGTGGTTGTACCTACGGTACGGCAAGCCTCCCCACCAATGGCAAGGTCCATGGTTCATTTGGGGGGGGGGGGGGGGGTGTATTACTAATAGCAAAATTAATTAAATTTTTCATTCTTCTTGCCTTTAGCCTGAATGGCAATTTGATGAGGCATTTTCATGAAATGGCACATTTTTATAAAAACATAGCTTTAGTATTACTTTTAATTAAATAGCTTTAAATTTATCCTCAAATTCATGTAAATGGGATAGGTCCATAGTTTTCTTTTCTACTGTTGCAACTATTGCCTCTTTAATTTTACAAATCGTACAGGTTTATTATTTACATAAATTTCATTATTTCTAAATTGGAACATAAATAAGAAATGCTTTATTAAATTTCTAAGCAAAACAGGAACACAGTTTGCATTCGCTTCCGTCCTTTTGCTGAGTATTAGTATAAGTTAATGCACAAAATTCCATCCTTGAAATAACACTTTAGGGTATATGAAAATATGATTATGTTTATATAAACATAATATCCATAAAAGACAAATAAATAAATAAATTTCCTCTTCTCCTTCATGTTATTATGATGTAAACATGCTTTTTCCTACACATAATAATACGTTGTTTAAAAAAAAAATCTGTGGCTTCCACAAGCTTGCCTAAACCACAGTTTACTGAATTCCATTCTCACTGAAGATGTCAGCAGTGTAACGTAGTTGATCGGCAGCGTAGTTTCACTGCTTCTGGTGTGAAGATTGCCACAAGGTGTACTGCTGATGACTACCTGGTGCAGGATATAGAAATGATATAAACATTATCCCGAGTATTTACAACTGACTGCAGGAGGTATGCAATAGAAACAATCTGAAAATTCAGTATGGGCTATAGAAATTATGATGACTGTGATACTTTTATGCATTGTCGATTTAGTGTGTGGATCTGTGAAGCAGTTTAGCTTATGAGCCATCTTTAACTCTGATGACCCCTGACTGAAGGACTATTTCAGAACAGATTTCAATCACATAATAATGAAGATGCACACAAAGCAGTAACATGTAATTGAAGAATTGCAGGAATGTTTTGAACCACATTAAAATTCTTTAATGACAAAGATTTGTGTGAGGTCATAAGAGTTATTCAAACATATTTCAGTTACTAACTCATGTACAGAACCCCATATGCTGGAGACAAGTAGCAGATTTGGAACAGAACCCTGAAAAGTTGTGGCTATGATTGCACCAGGAAGGGAAGTATGGGTACACCAAGCCAAGGAAGGCACTCCTTGCCACATTGTGTGTTCACTAAAGAGCAGTGAATCTCCTATCTAATTACTTTATTCAAATCACAAAGTGTTTTTAATTCTGTTTGCAAAGTGGATATTTACCAAATTAAAAATACAAGGTTGGGTGAGTGAAATTTCAGTCGGTTAACACACATCATTTTTATTTTTTAAGGCAAACATTTTATTAGATTTAGGATAGGCTAGTTTAGAGACATTGTCATGAGATAGTCTGGCTATTTGAATGAACAGTAATACATGTGTAACAATTTTAAGTATCTCATCAATTTCTGTAAGAATGAAAACAATCAATTTTTGACAAACTAATTTAATGAATAGATAAAAAAAAAGTACTCACCAAGTGGCAGCAGAACACACAGATAAAAGAAGATTGTAATTAGGCAAGCTTTTGGAGCCAGTGGCTCCTTCAGGCATAAGGGTTGAAGAGGGGTGAAGGGTTGAAGAGGGGTGAAGGAAAAAGACTGGAGAGGTCTAGGAAAAGAGGCAGATTTTGGGAAAGTCAGCCAGAACCATGGGTTACCCCTGTGGTAAGTCTCCCGTGACCAGCGGTTCTAAGTGATTTTCCCAAAATCTAGTCATTTTCCTTCACCTCTCTTCCTTCCCCTTCAACCCTTCCACTTGGAGGAGGAGCCACTGGCTCTGAAAGCTTGCCTGATTACAACCTTCTTGTATGTGTGTGTTCTGCTGCCACTTGGTGAGTAGATTTGTATCTACCCAATTAAATTATTTTGTCATCAATTTCCTGTACTAGACTCTTCTTTTCTTTCCATTAATTTGAAATGGTTGGTTTTACATTATTGTCATGCCTCCTTTTTTCTTTCTGAAACTTTTTTTCATCATTCCTTTTCCTAGCCTGATCATTTCATTATGAGCTAATTCACTTCATGTAGGACACTTCAACTCCTTCCCTAATAATGTTAGCAGATTTTTTTCCAAACATTAGTTGACAGGCAGCAAAACCAGAAGATTCATTTTGCAGGTAGTTGATTATAGTCTCAAAATTGTGTATATGGCTGGCCCAAATAGTGTGGTATTTACTACAATATGTGCAGCATAATCTGTTGCTATCATCTTGTTTTACATTCTATTCTCTTCCCTTCTAAAAGATATGGCTGAAAGTGAGCGGACAGTGAATAACATGCTGAAAGATCTGAATGAAGCTTGTGTGGAATATGGGATACAAATACACACAGGAAAAACAAAGAGTATGATCATTAGTAGAAGACGCAGACTGTCCAATATTAAAATAGGACAATCTACCATTAGCCAAGGACGTGGATTTAAATATCTTGGAAGCACAGTAACTGAAGACTTGAGATGTCACCTGGAGGTGAAAACTCTAATTGCCATAGCGAAGGAGTCATTCAACAGAAAGAGGAGACGCTTATGTGGAAAATTAGATAAAGGACTACGGAAAAGGCTTAGCAAATGTTTTGTCTGGAGTGTGGCACTATATGGGGCAGAAACATGGACGCTGAGACAAGAGGATGGAAAAAGGTTAGAAGCATTTGAGATGTGGATATGGAGGAAAATGGAGAGAATAAGCTGGATTGAAAGACTGAGTAATGAATGAGTATTGGAAAGGGTTGGTGAGAGATGATGTCTGCTGAAGTTTGTAAGAGAAAGGAAAAAGAACTGGTTGGGACATTCACTGAGAAGGGAGTGCTTGCTAACAGGTGCTTTGGAAGGATTGGTTTGTGGGATAAGACTGAGAGAAAGAAGGAGATACAAGATGATAGACAACATAAAAGGAAGAAGAAATTATGCAGACCTGAAGAGGCTGGCAGAAGACCGGACAGCCTGAAGAACTACCATGTGAAAACCTGCCTTTTGGCAGAACACTGATGATGATGATGATGATGAAATGATGATGATCTCTTCTTTCACTCATGTTACCTTCTGGAAAATAGGTGGAAATTTTTATGTGGTTCATTTTGTATATCCCCATATATAGAATAAGTCTTTCAGATGTAAGCTGAGGCCCATTGTCCTGACAAAGGATTTCGGTACTCCCACATTATGAAAATAATCTCTAGTGTTTCTACAGTAGTGTTAGTATTGGCTTTGTTTATAGGGAAAAGTTTTAAATGTTTGTTTGGGAAAATATGTAAAACTGCAGAAATATTTTTGCATCCTTAAACATTGGAAAATCCAGTCTGGAATGTAGCAATATTACGAAAAGGGTTGCTTGCACTCAACCCTATAGCGGAGATGCTGAGTCACAGATAGGCACAGCAAAAAGACTGTCGCAAAATGAGCTATTGGCAGACAGGGCCTTTGTCAAAAATAAACAAATGCACAAAAGTGCATTCTCTGGTTTCAGCTGCCAGAGACTGTGTGTGTGTGTGTGTGTGTGTGTGTGTGTGTGTGTGTGTGTGCGTGTGTGTGTATCTTCGCTATATGGTGAGTAACAACTATCATTTTCATAATATATTTATGTACTCGGGTGGAAGTGAGCTGTGGTCCAAGCAAAGTGATGGCACTTAGTTCTTTTGGAGCATTCGGATGAATAGAGTGCAAAAACCCTCCGTTGGTAAAGTAAGTGGCTGTTTGCGCTTATCACATCCATTCTCCACAAGTTGTGAGTATTGTAACTTCCTGGACTTAAGCCATCATTTTGCTTGTCACATAGTGACAACATCTCTGTGCAAAAAGTCATCAGTTTCTTCACATGTTTCTGAGGGAAACATAGCTTCCAGTTTTCTTTATCTAGGTAGCTTCTTCAAAATAGTAGATCCTTGTACATAATGCTGTTTATTCTTCAGTAGCCATATAAATTACACTGCTGTTTGATTAACTCAAGTTCTGTGTCTTCATTCTGTTCCCTCATTTACTTCAAATTCCTCTAATTAATTTTTCATCTCTTAGCCCCTCCAAATGAAACATTTATTTGTCCCTCATTTATATCTTGATTATCAACACCTCTTTTTTTTGCAGTGGCATTCTGAACAGAAAGGGTCACCCCCTTTAGGTATTAATTTACAGATCAAACTGCTGCAAATGTAATGTCCATCTGGTCAATCTTAGGATGCTTTAACCTACAGTCCTTCAAATTGGCTGTAGTTCTGTAATGTAATTTTTTTCCGTGTTTGTAAAGTCATGTTGGCAAAATCAAGTACTCTAATTTCCACATCTGTAAATGATTCTATTAACTGGGAAATTCCAACCTCCAAACCTCAAACTTATCGACGCTCATTAAAAAAATAGACCAAGAATAGTCTGGATGGTAAAATAATTTACAATTGACTGATTCCCTCTTTAAATTTTGAGAAGCCTCGTCACAATCTGATGTCCAGTTCCATACAACATTTTTCTTTAACAAATTACCCAAACAAAGATAATTAAATTATTGTTCATTCACGAATTTTCTGTGGTATCGAAGTAAACTGAACATTGCTACTTTTATTGTTATTATTATTATTATTTCTTTCTTTTCTCAGACGTTATGTCTGGTCAAAAATGGAAAGTTATTATTATTATTATTATTATTATTATTATTATTATCATCTTCTTTCCTGTCTCAGACCTTGGGTCTGGCTAAAAATGGAAAGTGATGCGGACCTTGATCAAGCGTGACTTCCTTTTAACTGTACGGTATATGTTATATTACTTTTAGGAACTTTCGGGGGATTGAACTTGTATCAATAATTACGGAATTCTGTAGTTGTATATATAAGTTTGGATGTAGCTGTATTGCATTGAAGTACTGGTGGATATTGTGTGGTATGACTCCTGTTGTTGATAGTATAATTGGTATAATGTCAACTTTATCCTGATGCCACATGTCCTTGACTTCCTCAGCCAGTTGGATGTATTTTTCAATTTTTTCCTCCTGTTTTCTTCTGTATATTTGTTGTATTGGGTATGGATATTTTGATTAGTTGTGTTAATTTCTTCTTTTTATTGGTGAGTGTGATGTCAGGTTTGTTATGTGGTGTTGTTTTATCTGTTATAATGGTTCTGTTCCAGTATAATTTGTATTCATCATTCTCCAGTACATTTTGTGGTGCGTACTTGTATGTGGGAACGTGTTGTTTTATAAGTTTATGTTGTATGGCAAGTTGTTGATGTATTATTTTTGCTACATTGCCATATCTTCTGGTGTATTCTGTATTTGCTAGCATTGTACATCTGCTTGTGATGTGATCTACTGTTTCTATTTGTTGTTTGCAAAGTCTGGATTTATCTGTTGTGGTATTGGGATCTTTAATAATATCTGGTGTTTATTGTTTGATCCTGTATTGCAATCGTGAATCCTTCCGTCTCACTGTATATATTGCCTTTTCTTAGCCATGTGTTGGATGCGTCTTGATCGATGTGTGGCTGTGTTAGATGATACGGGTGCTTGCCATTCAGTGTTTTCTTTTTCCAATTTACTTTCTTCATATCTGTTGATGTTATGTGATCTAAAGGGTTGTAGAAGTGGTTATGAAATTGCAGTGGTGTAGCCGATGTATTTATATGAGTGATTGCTTTGTGTATTTTGCTAGTTTCTGCTTGTTCTAGAAAGAATTTTCTTAAATTGTCTACCTGTCCGTAATGTAGGTTTTTTATGTCGATAAATTCCCTTCCTCCTTCCTTTCTGCTTAATGTGAATCTTTCTGTTGCTGAATGTATGTGATGTATTCTATATTTGTGGCATTGTGATCGTGTAAGTGTATTGAGTGCTTCTAGGTCTGTGTTACTCCATTTCACTACTCCAAATGAGTAAGTCAATATTGGTATAGCATAAGTCTTGTTTCTCGCTGTCAATTCTGTTTTCAGTATTTTTGTTAGTCTTTGTCTATATTTTTCTTTTAGTTCTTCTTTAATATTTGTATTATCTATTCCTATTTTTTGTCTGTATCCTAGATATTTATAGACATCTGTTTTTTTTTCTTCGCTTCTATGCAGTCGCTTTGGTTATCCAAAATGTAATCTTCTTGTTTAGTGTGTTTTCCCTTGACTATGCTATTTTTCTTACATTTGTCTGTTCCAAAAGCCATATTTATATCATTGCTGAATACTTCTGTTATCTTTAGTAATTGGTTGAGTTGCTGATTTTTTTGCTGCCAGCAGTTTTAGATCATCCATGTATTGCAAATGTGTGATTTTGTGTGGGTATGTTTCAGTAATATTATATCCATAATTTGTATTATTTAGGATGTTGGATAGTGGGTCCAGAGCAAGGCAGAACCAGAAAGGACTTAATGAGTCTCCTTGGTATATACCACACTTAATCTGTATTGGCTGTGATGTGATATTATTTGAATTCGTTTGGATATTAAGTGTGGTTTTCCAATTTTTCGTTACTATGTTTAGGAACTGTATCAATTTAGGATCTACTTTGTATATTTCCAATATTTATAGTAACCATGAGTGGGGTACACTATCAAAAGCTTTTTGGTAATCAATGTATGCGTAGTGTAGTGACCTTCGTTTAGTTTTAGCTTGATATGTCACCTCTGTATCTATTATCAGTTGCTCTTAACATCCTCGTGCTCCTTTGGAGCAGCCTTTTTGTTCTTCATTTATAATTTTGTTCTGGGTTGTATGTGTCATTAATTTCTGTGTAATGACGGAAGTTAATATTTTGTATATTGTTGGTAGGCATGTTATGGGGCGATATTTAGCTGGGTTTGCTGTGTCTGCTTGATCTTTAGGTTTCAGATAAGTTATTCCATGTGTGAGTGTATCAGGGAATGTGTATGGGTCTGCAATGTAACTGTTAAATAATTTATATCTAAAAACAAAGATGATGAGACTTACCAAACAAAAGCCCTGGCAGGTCGATAGACACACAAACACATACATACACACAAAATTCAAGCTTTCGCAACAAACGGTTGCTTCATCAGGAAAGAGGGAAGGGAGGGAAAGACGAAAGGATGTGGGGTTTAAGGGAGAGGGTAAGGAGTCATTCCAATCCCGGGAGCGGAAAGACTTACCTTAGAGGGAAAAAAGGACAGGTATACACTCTCGCGCCCCCCCCCCCCCCCTCCACACACACACACACACACACACACACACACACACACACACACACACACACACACACACACACATCCATCCATCCTCACATACACAGACACAAGTAGACATTTAAGTTAGATGTGAATGTGTTGAGGTGAACTTCTTTAGCCAGAAATTTGCTTTTTTATCTTTCCCAGGGGCTTTCCAATTGTGAGTAGAATTAATTGCTTGGGTGACTTCATGTTGCAAAATTATCACTTCAGGCATTTGTGGTATCATCTTGTATGTATCTGTTTCTGCTTGTATCCACCGTGCATGCCTGTTATGTTCTACATGTACATCTACATTTATACTCCGCAAGCCACCCAACGGTGTGTGGCGGAGGGCACTTTACGTGCCACTGTCATTACCTCCCTTTCCTGTTCCAGTCGCGTATGGTTCGCGGGAAGAACGACTGTCTGAAAGCCTCCGTGCGCGCTCTAATCTCTCTAATTTTACATTCGTGATCTCCTCGGGAGGTATAAGTAGGGGGAAGCAATATATTCGATACCTCATCCAGAAATGCACCCTCTCGAAACCTGGCGAGCAAGCTACACCGCAATGCAGAGCGCCTCTCTTGCAGTGTCTGCCACTTGAGTTTGTTAAACATCTCCGTAACGCTATCACGGTTATCAAATAACCCTGTGACGAAACGCGCCGCTCTTCTTTGGATCTTCTCTATCTCCTCCGTCAACCCGACCTGGTACGGATCGCACACTGATGAGCAATACTCAAGTATAGGTCGAACGAGTGTTTTGTAAGCCACCTCCTTTGTTGATGGACTACATTTTCTAAGGACTCTCCCAATGAATCTCAACCTGGTACCCGCCTTACCAACAATTAATTTTATATGATCATTCCACTTCAAATTGTTCCGCACGCATACTCCCAGATATTTTACAGAAGTAACTGCTACCAGTGTTTGTTCCGCTATCATATAATCATACAATAAAGGATCCTTCTTTCTATGTATTTGCAATACATTACATTTGTCTACGTTAAGGGTCAGTTGCCACTCCCTGCACCAAGTGCCTACCCGCTGCAGATCTTCCTGCATTTCGCTACAATTTTCTAATGCTGCAACTTCTCTGTATATTACAGCATCATCCGCGAAAAGCCGCATGGAACTTCCGACACTATCTACTAGGTCATTTATATATATTGTGAAAAGCAATGGTCCAATAACACTCCCCTGTGGCACGCCAGAGGTTACTTTAACGTCTGTAGACATCTCTCCATTGGTAACAACATGTTGTATTCTGTTTGCTAAAAACTCTTCAATCCAGCCACACAGCTGGTCTGATATTCCGTAGGCTCTTATTGTGTTTATCAGGCGACAGTGCGGAACTGTATTGAACACCTTCCGGAAGTCAAGAAAAATAGCATCTACCTGGGAGCCTGTATCTAATATTTTCTGGGTCTCATGAACAAATAAAGCGAGTTGGGTCTCACATGATCGCTGTTTCCGGAATCCATGTTGATTCCTACATAGTAGATTCTGGGTTTCCAAAAACGACATGATACTCGAGTAAAAAACATGTTCTAAAATTTTACAACAGATCGACGTCAGAGATATAGGTCTATAGTTTTGCGCATCTGCTCAACGACCCTTCTTGAAGACTGGGACTACCTGTGCTCTTTTCCAATCATTTGGAACCTTCCGTTCCTCTAGAGACTTGCGGTACACGGCTGTTAGAAGGGGGGCAAGTTCTTTCGCGTACTCTGTGTAGAATCGAATTGGTATCCCGTCTGGTCCAGTGGACTTTCCTCTGTTGAGTGATTCCAGTTGCTTTTCTATTCCTTGGACACTTATTTCGATGTCAGCCATTTTTTCGTTTGTGCGAGGATTTAGAGAAGGAACTGCAGTGCAGTCTTCCTCTGTGAAACAGCTTTGGAAAAAGGTGTTTAGTATTTCAGCTTTACGCGTGTCATCCTCTGTTTCAATGCCTTCATCATCCCGGAGTGTCTGGATATGCTGTTTCGAGCCACTTACTGATTTAACGTAAGACCAGAACTTCCTAGGATTTTCTGTCAAGTCGGTACATAGAATTTTACTTTCGAATTCACTGAACGCTTCACGCATAGCCCTCCTTATGCTAACTTTGACATCATTTAGCTTCTGTTTGTCAGAGGTTTTGGCTGCGTTTAAACTTGGAGTGAAGCTCTCTTTGCTTTCGCAGTAGTTTCCTAACTTTGTTGTTGTACCACGGTGGGTTTTTCCCGTCCCTCACAGTTTTATTCGGCACGTACCTGTCTTAAACGCATTTTACGATTGCCTTGAACTTTTTCCATAAACACTCAACATTGTCAGTGTTGGAACAGAAATTTTCGCTTTGATCTGTTAGGTAGTCTGAAATCTGCCTTCTATTACTCTTGCTAAACAGATAAACCTTCCTCCCTTTCTTTATATTCCTATTAACTTCCATATTCAGGGATGCTGCAACGGCCTTATGATCACTGATTCCCTGTTATGCACATACAGAGTCGAAAAGTTCGGGTCTGTTTGTTATCAGTAGGTCCAAGATGTTATCTCCACGAGTCGGTTCTCTGTTTAATTGCTCGAGGTAATTTTCGGATAGTGCACTCAGCATAATGTCACACGATGCTCTGTCCCTACCACCCGTCCTAAACATCTGAGTGTCCCAGTCTATATCTAGTAAATTGAAATCTCCACGTAAGAGTATAACATGCTGAGAAAATTTATGTGAAATGTATTCCAAATTTTCTCTCAGTTGTTCTGCCACTAATGCTGCTGAGTCGGGAGGTCGGTAAAAGGAGCAAATTATTAACCTAGCTCGGTTGTTGAGTGTAACCTCCACCCATAATTATTCACAGGAACTATCCACTTCTACTTCACTACAGGATAAACTACTATTAACAGCGACGAACACTCCACCACCGGTTGCATGCAATCTATCCTTTCTTAATACCGTCTGTACCTTTGTAAAAATTTCGGCAGAATTTATCTCTGGCTTCAGCCAGCTTTCTGTACCTATAACGATTTCAGCTTTGGTGCTTTCTATCAGCGCTTGAAGTTCCGGTACTTTACCAACGCAGCTTCGACAGTTTACAATTACAATACCGATTGCTGCTTGGTCCCTGCATGTCCTGACTTTGCCCCGCACCCGTTGAGGCTGTTGCCCTTTCTGTACTTGCCCGAGGCCATTTAATCTAAAAAACCGCCCAGCCCACGCCACACAACCCCTGCTACCCGTGTAGCCACTTGTTGCGTGTAGTGGACTCCTGACCTATCCAGCGGAACCCGAAACCCCACCACCCTATGGTGCAAGTCGAGGAATCTGCAGCCCACACCGTTGCAGAACTGTCTCAACCTCTGATTCAGACCCTCTACTCGGCCCTGTACCAAAGGTCCGCAGTCAGTCCTGTCGACGATGTTGCAGATGGTGAGCTCTGCTTTCATCCCGCTAGCGAGACTGGCAGTCTTCACCAAATCAGATAGCCGCCGGAAGCCAGAGAGGATTTCCTCCGATCCATAGCGACACACATCATTGGTGCCGACATGAGCGACCACCTGCAGATGGGTGCACCCTGTACCCTTCATGGCATCCGGAAGAACCCTTTCCACATCTGGAATGACTCCCCCCGGTATGCACACAGAGTGCACATTGGTTTTCTTCCCCTCTCTTGGTGCCATATCCCTAAGGGGCCCCATTATGCGCCTGACGTTGGAGCTCCCAACTACCAGTAAGCCAACCCTCTGCGACCGCCCGGATCTTGCAGAGTGAGGGGCAACCTCTGGAACAGGACAAGCAGCCGTGTCAGGCCGAAGATCAGTATCAGCCTGAGACAGAGCCTGAAACCGGTTCGTCAGACAAACTGGAGAGGCCTTCCGTTCAGCCCTTCGGAATGTCCTTCGCCCCCTGCCACACCTTGAGACGACCTCCCACTCTACCACAGGTGAGGGATCAGCCTCAATGCGGGCAGTATCCCGGGCAACCACAGTCATAGTCCGATTGGGGGATGCGTGGGACGAGCTGGCCGTCCCCGACAAACCCCCATCCGGACCCCCACAGTGATGCCCATTGGCAACAGCCTCAAGCTGTGTGACCGAAGCCAGCACTGCCTGAAGCTGGGAGCGAAGGGATGCCAACTCAGCCTGCATCCGAACACAGCAGTTGCAGTCCCTATCCATGCTAAAAACTGTTGTGCAAAGAACGTCTGAACTAATCTACAGAGAGCGCAAACGAATCGACACAAAATTTAAACGGTTATTAAAATACAAGATTGCCTAGTAAATGCAGTAAATGCTGCTACATGCGCACTGCTGACACACTGATCAGCGGCAGAAGGAGACTACGCGATTTTACACTATTCAGATACTAAAACGCGATGCTACAACTCTCAAATACTATAATACACCCGAAATTTATGAATTAAACAATGCAAGTACCAAAAACACGCAAAGAAATTAAGAATTAAACTATGTAACAAATGAGTGAGCTAGGAGTATAAGACTCTCTGCTGCAGCTGCTTATCCAACGGCGGCAAGGAGCACACTTGTACCAGGTTTGACCATATGTTACTCCAGAAGTGTTCCATGTCTGTTATGCTTGGTGGATTGTCTATTTTAATGTGTGTGTTATCTACTGTTTGGTAAAATCTCTTTTGGTTTGTGTTGAATGTTTGGTTTTGTTTCCTTCTATTTTCACTTTTTTTTGTATCTTCTAAGTCGTTTGGCCAATGCTTGTAATTTCTGCTTCTTTTCATCTAATTGCTCTATTGCTTCTTGTTGTGAGATTTTACCTAACCTTTTTCGTTTTTTTTTCTGACATTTCATTTCTTATAAATTGTGTTAGCTGTCCGATGTCTTTTCTCAGTTTCTCTATTCTGATGTGTAGCCTGTGTTGCCACGCTGGTTTTGTGGGTTTCTTCTGTGTGTTGGTTGGTTCTGATCTCTACCTAGTGTGTATATTAAGTGTAGTGAGTGCTCATATATAAACCAGTAGTTGTAACTCTTCCATAGTTGTATTTTCATTTATTTTGTTGTGTATGATTGTGTTGATAGTTGTTATTGTTGTTTCGACTTGTGGGTTATTTGGTGGTCTATGCAAGAATGGTCTAATGTCTGTATTTGTGTCTTTGTATTCAATATATGTCAGCTGAAATTTCTCTTCTATATCTAACATGTGTGTCACTTCATGTTCTATTTGTGCTTGTTCTGGTGGCTGTCTTAAGATTTCGTTTTCCTCTGATTGTTTAATTGATGCGTGTTGTTCTTTGTTTGTTTGCTCTGGGATGTTTGAGTCCGTTACTGTATTTTATTCTTCTTCTGATTGCACAGTATTTTGTTCCAGTATTTGTTGTACTTGTTTGATGTTTTCTAATTCTGACTGGGGTATCCTGTTATTTTTGATTATTACACGGATCTGATCAGCTAGTCATTGTTCTGTTAAAAATTTTAATTCTGGGTATCTGATAATAAATGTTGTGTATACTTGTGATATGTATCCAGTTGTGTTGGTTCCTAGGTTTGTTGCTTGGTAATAACAGAACATGAGATGTCGATTAACTTCATCTGACCATCTCATTCTCTGTCTTTGTTTTCCTTCTAGGGTGGTTGCAGGAAGCATGTCCTGCAAAACACCTCTATTTGGATTTAAATCATTTTCCAGTTGGCTAGCAGTGTCGTTACCATTTTGGGCGGGCATAGGGTTCAAACGTCATCCCCGACCATGACGGCGCTTGTCCGAGGCTTCTTTAGTTCTGTCCTGAACCAACTAATCACACTAAAAGGGGGGTTAGCCCTATTAGTGGTTTGTTCTTTTCGTCGCCTTTTACGATGGGCAGAATATACCGGTTTCTATTTTAATTAATTAATCAATTTTTTTGCTGGGAAGTCTGCAATTGCTTTCAGTTTTTTTGGACCAAGTTATCCCCTTTTCATTAATTATTTGTTGTAAAAGTGAATTAGCTTTCTTAACAAATACAGACTTACGAAGTTGCAACTTTGTACTGCCTTTGAAAATAGCTTTAAGACCTTCATCTAACTCTCTACAGGGTGCATGCCAATCAGGACTAGTGATAAAGATGTTATCTGCATAAACTTTCACATAATTATGCAGTTCATTACTGAAACTTTATAAATAGCACTAATGAATATACAAAGAGACTTTGTTCAAAGGATATTACACTGTGCTGGAAGCACTTACCTTCATGCAAAAAAGCTGTACATGGTCTGGATTCTTTAGCCAAACTAATGTTTCCTTAACTACAGGCTGCATTACAGAAAGCGAGAAATTTATATCGAGAGAATTTTTGCAAAACTGTTCAGTATTGCATGGTTTATTACTTTTCCTTAAAACCACTGTATTTAACCTTCTTGCATCCAAAACAGCCCTGACACCCCCTCTCTTTTTCCCCAACTGTTCTTGAGTCATTATTGTACCTACTATCTGAGCTTTCTGTTGTTCACTTTTGCAATATGTTATCGGTGTTCTTTATTATGGTGTCCTGCTGGGAGTATGGTATATGAGTGTGCTTAATGATTAATGAGGAACGTTTCATGTCCTTTCAATTCGACTTCTTCCGTGACGGCTTCAGAAAACTTGTTCATCGTTGGCAGAAATGTATCCAATTGGCTGGTGATAATGTGGAAAAGTGAATATTGGTAATTAAAGATCACATTCTAAGGATTATTTCTGTGTTTGATTTATTAAAATATTCCCATCCAGACCCAATTAACGAAGGTGGAGGCATTACTTTTCATTCAACTCTCATATATTGCCTTAGTTCATTTCCCATGTACACCCACTCTAAAAGCTTCCCTCCTTTTTGCAGTACTGGTTTTTCATCTGAGCTCTTGATATTCATACAGTTTCTTCTCTTTCCTTCAAAGGCCTCATTAATTTTCCCATAGGCATTATCTGTATTTCTCCTAGTTATACATGACTCAATAGAGTTGCATATGTCTTCCAGCCATTCGTGCTTAGCGATTTTGCACTTAGTCTCATTTTTTAGGTGTCTGAATTCCTTTTTGCCTTCTTCATTAAATAATGATGCAGTGCTGCTTGTCAGCAATGGCTGATTGGTATTAGGTTGACAGAAGGTGTAATACAGTTTGGTTTTAAGCTTGCATCTACATACATGCTCTGTAACTCTGTAAGTCACTGTAAAGCATATGACACTTGGTATGTAGCATTATACTAAAATTTATGGTTTATTGTTGTTCCAGTCACATATGGAGCGTGAAAAGAATGTCTTGAATGCTTCTGTGTACACTGTATTGAGGCTAATACTGTTCTTGCAGTCCCTATGGGAGCGATGTGTAAGAGGACTGAATATATTCTTCTGCTCTTCATTTATTCCAGTTCTGGAATCTTGTAAGCATTGGCATCTATATTAATGTGACTGCTAATTTATGTTTTTTAACATTTCCAGTATGTTCTCCAGTGAGTCAAAGGTGCTTTAGACCATGTGTGCTGTCATTCTTTGTGTACCTCCGACATCCCCTGTTAGTCCTGATTGTATGGGTCTCACATACTTGAACAGTGTTGTAAGATGGAAAACACAACTGTAAACAGTCTTCTTCGTGGACTGACTTCATTTTCCCAGCATTCTTCCAGTGAACATAAGCCTGCCACCTGCTTTACCTTTTACTGACCATACATGATCATTTCTTTTCATTTTTATACAAGGTTTGGTTACACCCACATTTTTATGCAAGTTAAGATGGATTCTGATTGCCTCATTGATATTGCAGTCATAGGGTACTAGGTTCCTGTGTTTTATGAAGTGCACAGTTTTAAATTTCTGTACACTTACAAGCACCACTTTAAAATCTAATCAAGATCTAACTGAATATTTGTTCAAATTTTTCAGATAGTAGTTACTTATAGATAACTGCATCATGTGCAAAAAGTGTGAGGTTACTGTTCATATTGCTTACCAGGTCATTAACGCACAACAAGATCACAAAAGTCCCCAATGTATTTACTGGGGCATGACAGAAGTAACTTCTACTTATATTGATAACTCTACAAACAAAATAATATGCTGTGTCCTTTCCTAACAAGAAATTCTGAGTCTGGTTACAAATTTTGGTTGATACTCATGCGATTGTACATTCATTAACATGCGTTATTATGGTACTGAGTCAATTGCTTTCCAGAAGTAAAGGATTAATGCATCCACCTGATTGTCTTTATCCTTGGCTTTCAGGATGGGATGTGAGAAGACCACATGTTGAGTTTTGTATGGTGATTTTGGAATCCATGAGGTTGTTTTGGTGGAGGTGATTCTGTTAAAGTTACTTAATCATGTTTAAGCTCAGAATATGTCCAAAGATTTTACTGCAGGTGGTTGTCAGTGAGATTAGATTCTAGTTTTATTCGATTTTAATGATTTAAGCTGTTTCTCAGCTATGTGGTGTGACACAATGTGTCTTCTTTTGTCCTTTTTACCCACATGCCCTTTGAGACTATGTAGCTTCAAATTTCAAAAGTCCATGAATGCTTTTGTGTGTCATATTTGGAGACAAGGTAAAAGGACTTCTTGTTACTAGAGGATCTTAAAAACAAGGCCCCACAGTGCCTCTAGGGAAGAGTTGCAAGGCAAGTGTGTTGTGCTCGCAGCAGTGTAATAGAATTGTTGTTCAGCTCACTTTTAACTAAAGATACATTCCAAGGATTGACTCAAAATATGAAGCACTGATGTTGGTGTAAAACCTCATTCCTGGATTTTTTTTTTGTTTCAAATTTACTGTAACTCTTGATATTTTTTCTTTGTATTCCCAATACTAAACATCTTCGAGACTGTATAAGTCTTCCACTCTGCAGCAGTGTTTGGTCTCTAATGAAACTTTGTGACAGCTTAAAAAGTAGGAGAGAAGTACAAGCAGATTTGGATCTGTGATAAATTGGAAGTTGTGCCTTGAGAGCTTTGTCGGTAAATTGTAAGCTGACAACCAACTGCAGAAAAATCTTTGGACATATTCTGAGCTTAAACATGATTAAGTAACTTTAACAGAATCACCTCCACCAAAACCACCTCATGGATTCCAAAATCATCATACAAAACTCAACATGTGGTCTTCTCACATCCCATCCTGAAAGCTTACCATGAGGTTTAATTGTTCACATTGCTTTGCTTATCTAGATATACTTTGTATAATACCATGAAAGGAGAGAGGAATAAAAAGAAAACTTAGTGATATAAACATTAAGGCATTTAAAAAATTTTAGTTATCTCTAACAGTCCAGTGCCATAAAGGTAACAGCTGAGCTTGAAACACACCTAGAGAACATTGTGATATTGGGAACAATGAGGAATTGAGTATCTTCCTCTAGCATTTCTCCAGGATTGGAGCAGTTTCTTTGCTAAGAATAGTTATCCTGTCACGTGATGAAAACCAGCTATTATCCGGTATAATTTCAACGTTGTTAAAGTCTAAAGTTGTAAAGATAATTTTTGGCTACCCTGTCAAAATATTTATTTCCAAAAATTGCTTTGCTTAATGCAACGTTGTTAGTAAGAAGCTATGAATTAAAAGTACAAAGTAAAATTTCCTGGCTGGAATGAAACAGTGGTAACATGTAATGCAACAGCTCTCCATATAAGAGGTTTAAGGGAGTAATTTGGTGCAAGGTATTGCAGCAGAATAGTATCTGAGGTATGGTAAAAACCTTGTTCATACATTGCGGAATACCTCTTCCGTGGGGCGAATGCATGCCTTCATTTGTACCTTCTAAAACAGAATACATTGTTGACTTTACACAAAAAGGATTTCCATGTACACTGGTTTTGGTCACTTCTTGTTTTAAAATAAATTTGTCACTTGACTTGGTGCACAGCAGTTAAGATGAAACACTTCAGTATCTATGCTGTGTTAACAAAGGCTAATATTCATCTCTGCAACTATACATAGCATTAATTGGGCGTTATGGAGAACAAACGTAAGGTAAGTCTTACATGTACTCTGTGAGTCAGTTCAGTAGATTTTAGTAAATCAGTTCCGTACATTGCTCATGTGCTGTGTGCTTATAATTTGGTTGGTGTGAATTATGCAGCATTAGCTTTTTACTTGAAAATTGGCTGACACCAGTTGACTACCATTTTGTGCCAAAAAATTTTTTTTCTTATGCATTGTAGTTAGTGTAACAAAGTAGACTACATCCAAGCAGTTGTTGATGTCCCTTATTCATGGTGTTGACATACGATACTAAATGCTTTTTGTGGATGAGAATGTGTGGTGCCTTTTGCTTTCAAAATTGAAACTAGCTTCAGTGGATTTGAGAATATTGTCCTGCACATGTCGCTCTTTGAAAGTGATCTGTGATGGCCCATTTGTACATCAGCCAAATGGATTTCATGTAGTGCTGTCTTTGCTGCATGGGGCTGCTTTTGCTAAATTGGCAAAAGCAATTTGCAAGTATGAAATTTGCAATTAACTTTTGTAACAGGGCACTCTGATACCAAGTATATTGCTGAATTTGTTTTTGATTCTACAAATTTATAAGTATTTTTCTTCTAAATTCCTGGGGAAGATTGTCAATACATGATCCTGTGTGCCCAGCTACTGTTGTCAGTTTTGAGATACAGTTTCAATCTTAATTTTAGTTGTCTTCATCAGATGCCATGGGCAAAGTTATTGTACCTCTCTGTTACAGAGTGAGATATCAAAACATGTGTGACTTAATGGAAGATAGTTTCCTAAAAGACGAGGAGTGTTGATGTAATACTGCCATGAAGATTGTGTGTGCACCATGAAGTACTGTTGATATAGTTCACATAATGGAGTATGGTTCTGTAGGATCCCTAAACCCATTGGAGTCTGTAGTCATCGTTTTTGCAGATCTGTAGGAGACATTTCTGATCCAATAACGAGAGCTTGAGAAAATTTGTGATGGGTTAGAACTTCCTAAGTTACTGCGCTGTGGTACAAAATTGACAGTGGAAACAGGCCATTGGTAATCACTCCGTGATTCGGAAAAGTTGCTGTTTTTCAGAAAAGTTAATTTAGCTGTTATTAATTAATTTCATCCTTTCTTATCTTTCTTTCTGCGAACTTTGGAAAAATGTATTGTAGTTTGAGAAATATTTAAAGCAATGTTGTAATGACAAAAAATGAATAGTTGAGACTGATTAGACACATTCAAGAGTCAATAAGGGTTACATGCCTGTAAAACACTTCCTAGTAGCAATTCGTAAGGCCTCAGATTGTGGAAGTATATTATATTTGAAAATGCCGTATATTATTTTTGTGACAAAAAAATAAATTGTCGTGTAAATCATCTGTTGTATTGTGTGAACAGGTCATAGCATAAAGTTTTTGAGTTTTGATATGTCACTTTTCGTGAGAGGGGCATTTTACTAAAAAGAAATATTTATTGTTAATTCTGAGCACCCTGGAAAGTATTTAGTTTCTATTATTTGCTTGTTATTGTTACGTATCAAGCAATTGTAATAGCAATTCCTTTCAGTACACAATTAATTTGTGTCAAGGAAACAAATGCTCCTAGGAAACGTAAAAAGAGTATGATTAGCTTACATGAGAGAGCTGTCTGTAAAGGAAGACAATGAAAATATTTAACACGTGATTTCAACCCATTGTAAAGTGTTTGTTCTTCTCTGGTACTCAACTTATAACAGTTTGCTGTGAGATTTACAAACACACAATGTTAAAGTATCCCTGTGATCCAGTTGCCACTTCAGTGAAACCTGTTTGGTGGTAAAACAATGGTTACATTTAGGTCATTTCATTATATTTGACTACACATTCGTTCTGTCCATAGAACATAGAATTGGTTGACTTCACCATTATTATAGTACCTGAATATTTGTCAGAAAGTAGTCTGTTGTATAGTTTATTTTGAAATGAACATCTCCAACGATCGTCCTGTCAAGTGATCAAAGAGCTATTACGCACCATTGCATTGCTGAGAGATACATTAAGAATATGCCCTTTCACAGGTCTGTGATGTTGACAAGCCTATATGTTCTGCATATACAATTTACTGTATATGTTTGGTACTCTCCACATTCACTTGCACAGAGGCACATATCAAAAGCTATATTTTTGTATAGAATTTGAGTTAGGTGGTATGACTGCAAAGTCTGATGGCAAATTAGTTCCATGTATAAAAATAAAAAAATGGTGAATAAACAAGCAAATAAATAAATATCTTTATTGTGAAATTACAGATCCTGATCTCTAATTCTGATGAATTAGTATTTCTTTAGTATAAAATCACTATACACATATTCAGATTTGTGAGGCACTTTCAAAAGTAAGGTCTCATTGGGTATGAAGGAAGAACAATTAAGAGAATAAAACTATTCCATAAACTACATTTCCATGTAAAATGCCTTGAAGTTGCTGTTTAATATAAAATTCCACTATTTGGTAATAATGCTCATATTTTATTGTTTCTAACATATATCCAGTTACTCATTCTTCTATAAAATTATTCAAAGAATGTCTTACTTGGATAACATTTCAGTGCAATGTCAGTTTTAAGTGGAAACTGAGTCAGTTTCAAACAAAAGTTAGTAATACAGATTTACATTAAAGTATTGTAACTTTACCACTGTGTCTGAAGGTTTTTAGTGAGCTTCAAGGTTGTCAAAATAATTTACTATACAGAGATACTCAGACATTTAAATGAGATTCGGTGCTAATAAACTATTTTACATCAGTTTTTGGAGCTGAAATGGTGTTTGCTAACAATGCTGTGATATTTTGAGGGACAGAATTTGTTACTTGGTATACAAAATAAAATGGAATGAAAAGATGATATAAGGAAGTGCATTTATGACTGTAAATATGCTCTGCATATGCTTTGAAAGCACTGATCAGATCGTATTTATTTTTTAGGAGTCGCACATTAATACATTAATCAAAAATTCATTTAAATATAGCAAAAACAAATAATTTTCTCTCATCAGCCTTACACATTCGATCACGTTTTCAAATAAATATAAAAGACTGACTGTCAGTTTAACAAATGTTTAACTCTTGAACACGTTAACACAAAAATTTGGCACCAGTCACCACGTAAAGATGAATTTTGTTGTTCCTGAGGGAGTGTAGTTTAGTACTCATTCAGGTGGATGTCAGTATTGTTACGATGAGAAGAAAAATCTGTGGCTTGTCATCAGTTATAACATAGGAAAAAATTGACCAATTTATGTGGAAGAATAATAAAAATAAGTGTTATCACACCATAGCAGCTCAAATGTATTATCCATATTTTTGACATCCATGGAGTGTTTTCCAAGCTCGCAGACCAGCAATAATTCTGAGCTTTGTTGCCATTGAGTCTTTGAGGAATTCTGTAGAAGGATGCAGTAACTATCACTCCTTCACTCATTGTGACCTTTTTAATGGTCTTCTGTAAACTTGTGACAACTTTCTCTCTTTTCTTCCCTTTTTATAGTAGTCCCTTATGTTCCACTTGGTGTACGTTGAAGTTCAGCATTACTGAGGGCATTTGCTTTGGGACTTCACAACTGATAGCATTGTTTCTCATGCATCGTGTCTTGTTGTCCAACAGAAACAAATTCCTATGGATGTGTGATAGGGATGTTTCACAGTAGTCGATCAGCTGGAGCTGCTGTAACCATCTTAACTGATCAGTGTATGTTACACTTTATAGTCAGTCTGACCTTACTTTTGAAATATGCCATTTTTGTTGCTGTGAATGTTGTCGAATAGAGGTATGTCTGAACAAAGCTAATGGAAGCGTGCAACTCCTCCTCAGGTTGGCATTACCAATGCTGACCTGTACCGGCGGCCAGATATGAGCAGTGTGGCAGTGCACGACGGACTGGAGTGCGCGGTGGCCCCTGATCAGATTACAAAGCTATTTCCAAAGTGTCGTCCACGTGATATCAACCTGAATCCGGTTTCGACAGCATCTGCAGGCTTCCAACAACAGGATGACAGCAATGATAACATGCTCTTGGTGATGGACACAGCGGGGGCAGTTACTGACTCCCATCAGGAAAGGTCTGCATTTGTATTTTATGTATATGTTTAGCCAGTTAAAAAGCCATTCAATTTTCACAGAAATTTTAAGTACGTTCAACCTTCTAAGCTTGCGAAGATCGGGGTTCGGGGTAGAGTTGCATTAGAAAGAACTGTAATATCATTATTGTGATATTGAACAGCCAGGTACTTAAACATACTACATAGAATATTCTTCTATTGATTCAGTTGATATAGTGATCAATGAGAAAGGGTAAGGGGGAGAAACCTTTGTGATTCAGTTGTGAAATAAGAACTGTGAAAGGTTTCCATACAGTGTCATTCAGTTATACTTCCATAGTTTTCAAGCAGTTCAGTTATTTTTAGCTTTCTGAAGCAGACAGGAGAGAAGTGAGACATACTGTTGCATATTGTCATTTCATCACACGATAAAGATTTTGTCTGTGAAAAACACACATTGATACTGTAGTAGTTTATTTTGTGGACTGGTTTTGCACATTTTAGGCATTTTCAGGCAACTGCAACTGTCCAAAAATTGCTTTGACATCCAAAACCCAGCTCACAAAAGAAATTAATACTGTAGGGCACATACATTCTCTCTTTTTCATTAATAAATGCTGATTTGTTGTACCAAATAGGGATAGAAGGATCCTTTAACATGACGCTGTGAGATTTACTGTTGATAGAGGTAGGAATAAATTAATATAGACAGACAACTTGTCATCTGTAGACAGTTTTTCATTACAAATGATTCCTGTAACAATGTATGATTGTTAACTGCCTAGGCTTAATTTGCCATTTTAACAAAATAATTGATTTAAATGGAAATCATACACTGAGATAGCTGGATGCAGTGTTTTTCATCCAGTACATTTATAGATTACTAATGATCTCCCTACAGCTTCACCCACCTGTGTGTTTGGCACACATGTTGAACATGCCCCCCTCCCCCCTCCCACCACCCATTTCCCCCCCCCCCCCCCACTCTTCCTATCATTGTCCATTTCCTCCACCCCTTCTCTCTGACCATATCTTTCTCCATCCTCCCTCTGACCACATCCTGCTCCCCTCTTTTTTTCCCCTCCCTCTGATCATATCCTTCTCCCCCTCTCTTTTTCCATCCTCACCTTCCCCTTTTCCTTTTACACCTGCCCATTAACCCTATACAACTTTTACATGCCTCATGCATTTCTCCCTCCTTCTCCTCTCTCTCTGTGCATTTCCTCTTTCCCCTCACTTTGTCCATCCCCTCCTCAATTCCTTTAAATCTGTTCCAGCCATGCGTATCAGCACCTCTAGCCTCTGCAATAGAGTTCAATAAAGCAGGCCAGTACTACCCCCACAACACACCTTTTTACGCATGACAGGTTACACATCAGAGGCTTGAAAATCATTTATTTGCCCCCGACATACAAGCCGCCATGCAAAGCAGTCTGATAAAACTCCAACTCACTGTCATGCAGTGCAGCCTATATGTCAGGGGCAGAAAAACAGTTTCTTCCCTGACATGTGGGCTGCCTTGCAAAGCAAGTTGATTTGACTGTCCTACGCTGTTCCCACACAACATGCAGGGCAGCCTATAAGCCAGAGGCTGAAAAATGTCTTTCTGCCAAAAGCTCCACTCTTATTGGAGCCAGGCTGTTACAAATCACACCATGCTCATATTCGTGAGGCCTGCTGTTCCTGTTTCAAATTTGGTTGAAATCTATCCAGAGGTTTGGGAGGAGAGCACAGGCTACACACATACTATCTACTGTACATAAAAAATATACGAATTTCTGCTACTTACATTTGTTTTTCATTGATTGAACGGTTTGATGTTTTTAGTAAAAATTTTCAGGTTGTGTGACTGGTTTTTCAGTATGTAAAATCCTCCAACATTTTGGACAGTAGCGCAAATAACCTTCCTCCGGCCATTTTGCTCTTAGGTCATCAAAAGACTTTGAGGAAAGCCATTTGCAACTTCGTATGAAACATCCGAGAATTTTGCGTATTGCCAATTTGGTCACATACCGTGCGGAATTTTACTGGCAGTGACAATGGCCACAGAAGGCCACACTTAAATATTGATATTAGTTGAGATGTGTTGCGACTATTCCTCCTCCTTCCTTTAGACTTCCTTTTTCTCTGTTTTAAAAATTTGCCTTATTTGGCTTGGGATGTCTTTCCTTTAATTATATTCCAGTGTGGAATACATTGAGGTGAATCCATTTCATTATGTAATCACTGATTTCTCAGTTATATATTATTCAATAGGCAAGATATTTCATAGATACTTTTTAATTTAAAGACCTTTGGATTATACTTCAGTGGAAGACATAAATCCTGTTCCGTTATTTTGTGAGAAGTAGTTACTTCAAATAGTTTCAGTAGGGTACAGAGTTTAAGTGACAGAGCATATAATTAGTTACGCTGCCCCCCAAGTATATATTTCAGTTCTGCAAGCCACTTTCAAACATGCATTAAAAATGTGTGTTTCTATTGTACAGTTTTCTTCTCAATCATGGATGCAGCATGCAAACTATAATTATTTAGATCACTCTGTACTTGTAGTAAGTACTTTGAATGTAAGTGGTCAGCACGTAGCCACATTTTTCACTTAAAAAATGTATTATATTTGTAAAATAGTTCATTTTCCAAATCATAGTGGAAGATCACAAATATAGTCTATGGAACATGCATATAACTAATTACAGCAGTCTCATCATCACAATTCATGCATGATAATTATGTACATAGGTGTCAAATTGTGTTAGATTTCTTAGTGAATGTCCACTCTTAAAATTATATGGGTGTTCCTCACAAAATTATAGTCATTGCCTGCAGATGTCTACTAGATTGGCTTTTATTTTCAAACATCACCAGAGTTTCATATTGGTGACAATTCGTACTGATGCTCTCTGTCTACCAATCCAGGCACTTCTCTTCCAGTTAATGTGTTGTCTCTATTTACAAAAGATCAACTACTGTGAAGAGACCAGTCATATTAGGAGTTGGCGAACACAAATGATTTGAATAGCTGTGAAGTAAGCATAGCAGGGCAGCATTCTCTCTTAATTTTGTAAGTCAGTTAGTGCACATTGAGTTGAAAAAGCATTAAAAAAATAATATTTCTCTGTAATATTATCCGTGTAAGCCAGAATTGAGAGTTAGTCATTTTCATTGTAACTCAGGAGTTTGGAACCTGCAGTTGGTGCTCTAGGTAATTTGTGCTGCCATTTAAGTTGGAACAAAAATTGGTGAACTGTATGCTTCACATGGTATGTAATGAACATCACGACTGTGAACACACAATTTCTCAATTGTGTAACTAAAGGCAGTGTGGAATAGTGTTTATTTAACACCACAGAGACAAAGTAATAAGACAATGTTGTCACCTCTTGCAGAAGTTTGAGGTTCTCAGTATTTGTTATTCATTGCAGTGTGGTGCAGAAACTAAGGCAATTAAAGAAAAGTTCAGAGTATTTTACACCAATTCTCAGGTTTGCAATGTCAGGGATGGGAACTATGAGAGGACGGCATCTAACATTTTCATCTCGAACACCTTTTGACTCATTATAGATATTGGTAATGTTTTTTCATCCACTCAATTAGCAACCAGGACTTTTAGTACAGAGAATAATGCATTGTTTTAGCAAAAATATAACACTTTTGTTAGTTTGACAAGAGATTTATCCCCTAAAATGCACATTGAATATGGGGAATTTTGTGGTGGTTTTGTTTCACTCTTTTAAAGAATTAGTTTCTTGCACTGGTGGTCTTTATATCCATCTTATTTTTATTTTGTGTACTACTACATTTTAGCTCTGTAGCCATTTCCAAGCAAAATCTTTAACCCATTAAACACATTTTTTGGGTTACAGTTGTCTGATTTCATGGGCAGTATGTAGTTGGCCATGCTTGAAATCTGTAGTTATGTTGTCCAGTTTTCTACAAATGGTAGCACACAGCCAAGTCGTATACTAATGTGACGGAGCACTAGATAGCATGCAGTGATATCTCGCAGCAAACGAGTCGAAGCGTACCTGTCCACACAGATTTAATGGGGATGAACGATGATGATGAAGACGACACAACACCACCCAGTCATCTCGAAGCAGGAAAAAAATCCCTGACCCCGCCGGGAATCGAACCCGGGACCCCATGCTCGGGAAGCGAGAACGCTAACGCGAGACCACGAGCTGCGGACTACCTCATACTAGTGAATACTCCCTCATACTAGTGAATGATTTGGCAGTGTGCTACTGTTGTACAGAACCAGATATCATGGCTAAAGCTCTCAAGTCTGTCCAACCACGTACTGGCCTGAAATTATGACTCCAACTCAAACATGCGTGTGTAATGGGTTAAAAATTTGCTTGAAAATGGCTACGCTGCTGAAACATCACAGCACAAAATAAAAAAAGGATGATCGTGGAACATAATTTCTTTCAAGAAGTTTAGCATTCCATTGCAACTAAAATTTTATACAGTTCCTGTGGCCATATGAATTGTGCATTATTATCTATGGAAACTACTACCACCAAGACAAGGGATTCATGACATTCTCAGTGGAAACCTGCATTGTCAGTGCAATAGATACATCATCAGTTGTAAGACTCCTTTTGGTGTAGTTGACTGAAGCCTAGTTGGACAACTCTGTACATTAATCAATCATACATCATCATTTTTGGTACTAAACATGTGAAAAGCTTTGTAAAATCCAACTCTCAAGCATGAATTTGTCTCAGCCTGGGGGTGTAAGTTTGTGTGGAAAGTGGCATAAACGTCTAGGTGGTACACCATCCAATTGGTCACAGCAACAACACAAAAATCTCACTGTTCAATATATTTTTACTGTGTAATTTGTTGCCACTTACAAAAGTGTTTCCGTTGATTAGTTACTCATACAGATTTGTTGTTTTGAGACAAAGAAACACTAGGCTTTGTTTCTTGGAAATGAAATTAATGTCTGTATTGTTGATTAATGAAGTTGTGAAAACTCATTGGCCTTTGTTTCATGAGACCCTTGATC
Source organism: Schistocerca cancellata (assembly GCF_023864275.1). Lineage (NCBI taxonomy): Eukaryota > Metazoa > Arthropoda > Insecta > Orthoptera > Acrididae > Schistocerca > Schistocerca cancellata. The sequence continues at coordinate 292,962,338 of NC_064631.1, read as the reverse complement.
ACTAATCATCTAAGTGAAAGGCATAATAAATCTTTGATTCAAAAAGTATTTGATATGAAGAAGTTAGGCTTATCAGTCAGTATGTTAAGAGGTATGTTGATATGCATTCTTAGGACCTGTTGAAGATTTTAGTGCAGTCCAGTTCTCTGAAATTAGTACTGTTAGTTTTTGCTGCTCACTTTAGTCAGTTAGCTGTTCCTTATTGTAGTTAAGAACACATGAAGTGAAACTTACTGCTAAAATGGAAACAAAACATCTTCACTTAAGTACAGTTACCAGTGAAACATTATCAGTTTTATAAAGCTCACATTTGAGAACCAAAATGTACTAAAAAGGTTGGCTAACCTCTTCTGCACATGCAGCATCAAATAAATACAATACAGCTTATTGTACTAATTAAATACTGTTCGCATAATTTATTGGGGAAAAGTAGTTTTGATATTAGAGATTCCTTAAATACATGAAGTGAAGTTTTTGTTTGCTGTGAAAATTGTGTATAGAAGGCAACAGTATAATTTTCTTGTATTCCATGGTGACACCAATAATGGGAATACAGAATCTACTACAAATCATTCAATTTCATATTGCAATACATTGTGATTTGTCATCAGGCTGGATAATCTTAGGCTTTCAGATTTTCAATTTGTCTTCACTCATTAGTTTGCCATATTTTGTATCGTCGTCATTCAATTTCTGCTAATGCATCTATTATTCTTTCATTTTCTGCATGTTACTTGTTTTTTATTTAATTTTTTTTATTGAGTATAATTTCAGCACATACAACTTATCACTTCACCATTCGAATGTTCTCGATGTTAATTGGTGTTTAAACTACTGAATGTATTTTCTTCAGAAAAGTTTCCGTAACTTCTCAGTAGATGGAATCTCATTCTTCAATTTCCTGTTCTTAATTCTCGCATGTTGTTATATGCCAAAATAAGATTATGAAAAATATTTTCCTTTCATCTCACATAATTCAGTCGTGATATTAATTTTGAAGACAGATATTTATTCCAAAGAGCTCTCTCTTACTGTTGATTGCTCTTCCAGAAATTAAGAAATAGACTGCAGTGTATTTACTGTTTAGAAGAATTAATGCTCTGTTTCCATGGAGTATTTGTTTAGGAATGAAACTATATTTTTGATCCTTTATATTTGTGGTGTCCCTTCTTGTGTAAAATGTAAAGAAATGTGAAGCTCTGGATCTGTTTACAATATTTATGCTTTTTGCTGTAAGCATCGTAGTAAGAATATTTGAATATCAATAACTTCCTCTATTTGAGCCCGGAATTCTTACTGACTTTTTGCCACCAGTCATTGATAGTATTCAAGTAAATGAATTATTGAAGCAATAGAGAAATTCCTACCACCAGTAATAAAATTATGGCCGAAACAGAGAGAGATAGAAGAGCGACATGCTGTAAGACATGGAATTTTTGTGTAATTTTAGTCATATATTGAATAAGGGGGTAGAAACTGTGGGTAATTGAGCATGGTGAAATGAGACAAGTAGTCAATATAGTGGATATGCATGAAAGCATTTTACCATAGTTCAGCTGCAGTTAGAAACTGGTCAATTTACAGAAGAAATTATTTCAACTCAACTTTCTTCATTTGTCTGAGTGAATAGCATGAGAAGAAAGATTTTTACGTTAGCAGTAATTTTATTTTTAAACAGTTTTACTGGATTATAGTGGTATTATTCTCGAATGTGATGAGAGGACTGCTTTCTTAAGTGTCATTACTATGGCTCTATCTTATGTGCAGGTGTTCAGCAACTCTTCCTGAAGACAGTGCTACAGGAAATGGTACTGTGGATGGTGTGAATGGGATTTCGGTGCCTCTGCATGTCGTCACATCTGGCGGATCAGCAGGTGGCTCGCGAGCTGGCTCTGCATCTCCGTCAGGTGGTTCCCACTCTGGCTCGGTGTCCGGCTCACATTCTGGCTCCGTGTCCAGGTCGGGTTCTGCTTCAGAGGATGGTGATGGTGAAGCTGACGGGCCTATGACACCAGCAGCACCGAATGCCAATGGTACGGGGGCATATCGGCTCAGGGATTCAAGAATTATCGAAATAGCAGGTGGCCGGGAGGTCTTCTCCCACAGTAGGAGACGCCAGCGTGGCTCTGGTGGCGTCTGGGAGCTGAGACACCCTGTCAGGTATGGACAAGTTTGCTAATTTTTGTATATGTATGTGGGTGGATCAACTATAAATGAAGCCTTTAAGTAAATAGGGATCTAAGTGCCATTAAATGAAAGAGAGAGAGAGAGAGAGAGAGAGAGAGAGAGAGAGAGAGAGAGAGAGAGAGAGAGATAATTTTACCAAAAATGGGGTCTAGGGGCCAATACCAACAATGTAAAAGGAGATTCAAGTACCAGGACAATTCGGTGTGGCCAAGCGGTTAAAGGCGCTACAGTCTGGAACTGCGTGACCGCTCCGGTCGCAGGTTCGAATCCTGCCTCGGGCATGGATGTGTGTGATGTCCTTAGGTTAGTTAGGTTTAAGTAGTTCTAAGTTCTAGGGGACTGATGACCTTAGAAGTTAAGTCCCATAGTGCTCAGAGCCATTTGAACCAGGACAATTCCTTTTAGTTACACCGATCGATAACAGAATATGCTGGATGTATGTGTCAAGCATCAAATGTATAAAGGGATTTAACTTCTGACACACTGGCAACCTGCCTCATGTTTGTCAGTCATCTTCATTAGGTTATGTTGTGGTGTGTTGTGAGTGACTAGGCCTATCATTAGAAAATAAGAAATTGAGTGTATTGAAGGTGAAGGATGCCCACATCCCAAAAACTGTACATAAGTGCAAATACACTATCAGACATTGTAATTCTGTCAGAGACAGCAAAGGACTTGGAAGAGCAGTTGAACGGAATGGATAGTGTCTTGAAAGGAGGATATAAGATGAACATCAACAAAAGCAAAATGAGCATAATGGAATGTAGTCGAATTAAGTCGGGTGATGCTGAGGGAGTTAGATTAGGAAATGAGATGCTTACAGCAGTAAATGAGTTTTGCTATTTGGGGAGCAAAATAACTGATGATGGTTGAAGTAGAGAGGTATAAAATGTAGACTGGCAATGGCAAGGAAAGTGTTTCTGAAGAAGAGAAATTTGTTAACATCAAGTATAGATTTAAGTGTCAGGAAGTCATTTCTGAAAGTATTTGTATGGAGTGTAGCCATGTATGGAAGTGAAACATCGACGATAAATAGTTTGGAAAAGAAGAGAATAGAAGCTTTTGAAGTGTGGTGCTACAGAAGAATGCTGAAGATTAGATGGGTAGATCACATAACTAATGAGGAAGTATTGAATAGGATTGGGGAGAAGAGAAGTTTGTGGCACAACTTGACTAGAAGAAGGGATCGGTTAGTAGGACGTGTGTTGAGGCATCAAGGGATCACCAATTTAGTATTGGAGGGCAGCGTGGAGGGTAAAAATCATAGAGGGAGACCAAGAGATGAATACACTAAGCAGATTCAGAAGGATGTAGGTTGCAGTAGGTACTGGGAGCTGAAGCAGCTTGCACAGGATAGAGTAGCATGGAGTGCTGCATCAAACCAGTCTCAGGACTGAAGACCACAACAACAACAACAATTGTATTAAGTGGGACGTACACATCTCATTTAAAATATTTTTAAAATTAGGGTTTAGAGTCTGTAAATAGAAGAAAGTAAGTACTGTTATTATGTCAAACAAATTTATTTATTCCCAGTGTAACATTTCTGTGAAATTTTTCAAATAATGGCTAAATATATTGTGGTACTGTGCAGTAGCTACATATGAAATTCCTACTTGTCTTTGCGCTACATTGTGTGCTTTGCCTCCTTGTGCTCCTTGCTGGAAAATGTTTTCCAACTGTGTATAGGCACTCATTATTGTCTGTCCAAAATGGTGTTTATCAGCAATAAAAGGACAAGATAATAAGTCAGTTTGTTTTGTGAACTCCTCATCACCTGAGAGATACAAAACTTGTCACAAGAAAATGCAGAAAAGGTAGAACCTCAGCTATATCGTGCCCTGCATCCATACCAGAGTGACCAGCTGTAATGGTAGCTGTTGACAGATTCAACCAGTGAAGGATATTGGCAGGAAGTCATTCAAATTAAGGTGCACGCACACACACACACACACACACACACACACACACACACACACACACACACACACACGTTTTATCAATAAATATGTGCACAAATCTGTATATTTCTAGTGAACATTGTGTCTTTTTACAATCAATACCTGTTCTTAGCATTTCTATTGCAGACAGGAAAAAACATTACATAAAACCACTGAAACACAAGGCACTATGCACAACTGAAACACAAGGCACTATGCACAACTGAAACACAAGGCACTATGCACAACTGAAACACAAGGCACTATGCACAACTGAAACACAAGGCACTATGCACAACTGAAACACAAGGCACTATGCACAACTGAAACACAAGGCACTATGCACAACTGAAACACAAGGCACTATGCACAACTGAAACACAAGGCACTATGCACAACTGAAACACAAGGCACTATGCACAACTGAAACACAAGGCACTATGCACAACTGAAACACAAGGCACTATGCACAACTGAAACACAAGGCACTATGCACAACTGAAACACAAGGCACTATGCACAACTGAAACACAAGGCACTATGCACAACTGAAACAATTAAGCTATGTCTTGCACATTGGTGCCAAACAATGAGCCTGTTGGCTCCAAACAGTTAATACATTCAACACTATTTTGCAGCACAGATGTGGGACTTTCATATCCCTGCGAACTTGGGGAAGTAAATTTGTATTTTGGACACACATTTCCCATTGGTCACAAAAGGATTAAACCTGTTGCAAGAAATAACATGACATGTATGGAGATGCTGCAGACAGTAGGTGTCAAACAACTGTTCCAATGGCAAAGGGGAAATTGTGCAAGTTGGTAAGAATGCTTTCTGCAATATTTTTGCTGTGTCCTGTAAAAGATGTCGGCGTTAAGTACAAAAACAAGCAGATGGCCACCCTAGTGTATGTTGAAAAAAGGAATAATAAAAATTGATAGAAAATTCTCTTGATGGTGCAGCTCTTGTTAGTGAACACACAGAATCATTTCCAAGGGACGTAAGCCACTTTGGGAGGTAGTATTCAGGGAGAAATACCTTTCACAGCATTTGAATATATCCAGGTTGTGCGAGGCTTTTAAGAAACAATATTCTGGCAACACTGTTTCATACTGCTTTTATTATTTGGTATTTAATAAGAATTTCAAAACCAGACTATCTTTCAAAAAACCAAGAATAGAGACATGTGCAGCATGTGATTTGTTAGCATGTCGGATCACATCATCATCATCTGGTAAAGCTAATATAGAGTTCAGAAATAAACTAAAACTTCATCATTTGAAAGCAAAAAAGAAGTGGAAAAAGATTTTAATGAATCTCAAATTCCTAGTAGCTAGTGTGACATTTGCATTTAATTTAGAAAAAGTACTGTCTTTACCTTGACTCATGCTAACAGTTACTACCAAGGCAACCTCCAATTTCAACCTCTGTACCCATTTCCACAATAACACCTGTATGATGAATGCATGGCATGAAGAAATATTAGGTAGAGGAAGGAATGAAGTTACATCCTGTTTTTTGAGCCCTCAAAGAAATTGAATCAACATAATTCAGATAGTGGAGTGCTAACAGTCGTTGTCAGAAGAAAACTAAAGTGACTATATTTTTTTGGGCATATTTAACTTGCATTGAAATGTAGACTGAAATAAACTGTATGTTCTTGGTTGGGGCACACTTCTCCTTAAACTGCAACTGTGAATTTGCTGCTATTGAAAAGTGAAAAAGACAAACCCAGTTATCCAGAAGATTTAAAATCTGCAATAGATAATGTTAATTTGACAAACATGCTAAGTGAACATGCCCTAAAGTTAACATTACAAAACTGGCTACAGGTAATAAATCAGGCAAAATACTGGTTAAATGATCTTCAGTGTACTCGAACAGTGGATTGAAATTAGTGCTTTCAAGAAAGGTTTGACCAAAAAGAAAGTATCAGAGCCAGTTGTTCTGCAAATCACATATCACAGATGATGAGAAGGCCGATTTAATGACGGTAATTGAATTGTTGGTAAAACCTGAAGACAAAACATTTTGTGAATGCATCAGATCTTAAAATTCAAGCCATGTTCAGAATTATTTTATTATTCCATTGTGATTGTATTAATGTATTTCAATAATATTGTGTTAATAAGCCTGTATTTTACTTTAAAATATGCAAGTTTGTGTATTACCAGTTTTAGTATGATATCATCATAGCAAGAATAGGTAACAAATACCTATTCCATGATTAGGTATTATCCAAGGAAACATCCATAAAAAGGGCTGTAAGTCCCTTAGGTCAATTTTAGGTTAAATATTGTGGATGTAGGACTGACCACATTTTGTAACTTCTCCATTCTTTAACTGCTCTTGATTAATTCATAGATTTCAAGTGATAACCACGAGGACTCGCCACTCTTTGGTGAATTTGTGCTTGGCTACTAAGGGGCCCCAGCATGTGCAGCACCTCTTCCCTTTCTGTGCTGCATGTCTATCCTCCAGCTATTATTTTCCCCTTCTGTGGGGAACATGTCTTGGATATTTTTCAGAATGTGGCCCGAAGGTTCGATAGCCTGGCATCAGCACAGTCCATCTATTTTTTCTTTCTTTCTTTCTTCATTCTCCATCTCCTTCTCATCCTCTGCTTTGTCATTTGATTCTCTTTGTCTCTTCTTCTCCCCTGTTCATTTCTGAATGTTGGCCCATGCATTTGGCGCATAAAATGTGAGTGGGTAATGCATAATACTCAGCTCCAAGTTAACACATATAGGGTTTCTACGTACTCCCTGATACAGGTCAGGCACAGGGAGGGGCAATTGCCTGAACTGTTACCTTCCCAATTGCCAATTGGTACCTCTGTCAGGAGTAAAGGTGGTGTGACGTGAGGTGTGAACAATCTCCTAAGGCAGGTGAGCCACCCCTCCGAGGGGTCCCTCAGCTGGAATAGGTGCGCCGTCAGTGTGTCTGGGAATCGTGGAGGATTTTTTAACACTGAAGCAATCGCCATCTCAGCCTGTGTCTACTAAATGTAAATGGAATGAGGCTAGATTCAAAGACTCCCAGCTGCACCTCTGTTCCCCGTGGTATCACATACATATCTTCTGCTATGACTGATCCGTTTATTATTCAGAAAGGTGTTGATGCAGTTTCAGTTGCTTTGAAATCCTGCTCTTGCACTTTACTTCTGGAGGCAAATTGTGATTCTCAAACTCAATAATTTCTTCCAGCTTAGTTCCTCCACGGCTATCCTGTTCATGTTGAAGCCTGTTGTACACTGAATTCTTCACGTGACATTATTTACACTCAGCTGCTTGATAGTCCAACTGGGGGAGAAATCCAAACTTATCTCTCTAATCAGGGCATCATTGAGGTCCATTGCCTAATGAAACAGCGTGATGCAGACTTAGTGCCTAAGCGCACTCTTTTCTCACATTTGATCGAGTATTGCTTCCATCAGAGATTAAGGCAGGGTTTGAAGTCGTCATGGCCTGACCATATGCTTCAAACCGGATGCGTTGCTACCAGCGTCATCATTATAACCACATTTGCGCATCCTGTCAAAACACTGCCAAATGTGTTATTTGTGGTAGAGACGCTCATGAGGGCAATTGCCCGCCTCCTCCTCCCCACTGTACCAGTTGTAATGGCAACCATGCAGCTCATCCCATGAATGTCCCTTGTATCTCAGTGAGTGGGCAGTCCAGGAGATCCAGGTGAGGAAAGAAAAAGTACCCTACCCTATCCTGTCGTTTGCAAGTTTTTGGCTAGTTGAAGGCCCTGCATTTCACCATCCGGCACTTACAGTACTGTTCTGCTATGCCTCGCTCCATGGAAGGACATAACCATGTAGACTTGTGGCTTCCAATTCAGTGCTGCAGTTGCGAAATCATCCAGTGTCACAGTAGCATTTCTGTCTTCTCCTCCTACAGCTGCGCAGCAAACCACCAAATCTTCACCCACTGCGGCAAAATCACCTGCTACTTAATCAGCAGGCTGGAAAGGACAAAAAGAAACATTCCTGTGAAGACATTGTACATCCCTCCAGCCAACAAACATCTGAGTCTTCATCTGCTAACCGTAAAGATTCTTGGAAATCGAGCAAAGTCAACGGTCTTCTCCTTCCTCGTCTCGGAGATCCTCTTTGACGGTGATACCCTCACCCAGCCAACCTCCATTTTGCTGCTGAGCACTGCCTGCCATTTTTCTGCCCAGGAATGCACAGGCCAACACTGAGAGAATGCTGATGCCTCTGTAGATTTTTAGGGATCAGGATTCACTAACATCTGTACCCTGTAGAGTGTGTCTCCGAAGGCTGGCACTCGGCAACAACTGAGGTGCGTAGTACCTTTCATTTGTTCCCTCTGGCCCATTCCCTGCGACGACTATTCCCTAATGGAACATTCGTGACATTAGGTTGAAGTAGGAGGAATTAAGGCAGATTTTTTTTTCAACTGCAGCATCTGGTTGTTTTCTGCCTCCGAGAAAAAAAATTTCATCCTCATGACCTCTTTGACCTGTCGCGTTTTTTTTCTGGTCTGCTTTGACTTTGCTCCAGGGACAGTATTCCATCTCAGGGGGGAGTTGTGCTGCTCATCTGGGATGACCCCTGTAGTCATACCAGATCACTGAACACCCAGCTGCAAGCTGCTGCAGTTCTCATTTTTCTTCTTCATTTCACCTTTTCTCTTTGTAATGTCTATGTCCCTCCGTTGTTCACTGTCACCAGAGCAGACTTACTTGAGCTTATTGGTCAGCTCCCTCATACCTTTTTTTCTGCTCATCTACTTTAATGTCTATCATCCTTTTTGGTGCTCTTTGAGAACCTGTCTGAGGTTCCCTCTTGGCTGACCTTCTCAATCAACTCAACGTTATCTGCATTAACACTGGACCACCCGTGTTCCTTTGAGACTCCACACACATTTATTACTATTTCGATCTCTCATTTTGCAGTACCCAGTGTGCCTGTTGTCTCAAGTGGTCCCTTCTCTCTGACACATATGCGAGAGAGAATTTCCTGTGCACTGTTCATTTGCTGACTCCAACCCCATCTGCGTGTAAACCCTGGCAGCTTTTTAAAGTCGACTGGAGGGTTTACCCCTTTCTGCCGACCTTTGATGAACATCATTTTGCCAGTTGTGATTATTACATTACAAATGTTACCCTTGCTGCTGTAGAGCACTCCATACCTCACACTTCATCATCACCACACTGTGTCCCAGCGCCTGGTGGAGTGAGGCATGCTGCATTGCAATTTGCCCATGGAGATGTACTCCCCCTGTTTTCAACCATCATCCTATGATGGCAAACTATATTCGTTATAGACACTGGCATACACAGTGTCGTTCCGTTCTTCGGGATAGCAAAAAAAAAGGTAGCTGGATTTTAGTTAATATTTCTTTTAACAGTTTCATTGCCTCTTCTGTCGTATGTGGCAACCTCCATCATCTCTCTAGGACAAAGATTCATTCCCTAATTTCTGGCCTGACCGTAGTAGTCGATATCATTGTAGACCCTATTGCTATCTCCAACACGTTGGGCCACTATGTTGCGGAGATTTTGAGTTCCATCAAGTATCAACCCCGCCTTCGTCCTGGGAAATTAATGGAGGAGGCTCTAGTAATATCGTCCTCCTCTGAGTCTTGAATGCTTCAATGTTGCCTGTACTATGAGGGAGCCGGATTATACTCTCAATTCAGCCCAATCTTCTGTCCCAGGGCCGGACGTTGTTCACATTCAGAAGTTGCAGCACCTTTCATTCCGGGAAGCACTTTCTTCTTCATATGTGCAATCACATTTGAACAGATTGTATGTTTCCAAGACTCTGGCATGAAACCAGTCTCATACCTACATCTACACTCCGTAAGGACAAACACCTATCTTTGAGCTACTGCTCCATTTCCGTTACCAGCTGTTATTGCACGGTGATGCAATATGTGATTCATGGCTGGCTGGTATGGTGGCAAGAGTCTTGCAGTCTACTAATCACTGTGCAGTGTAGATTTCAAGAATTCCATTCTGCAGTTGACCATCTCGTCACTTCATCAACCTGTGTTGTGAATGGTTTTCTGTGGAAATAAAACACTAAGGCCATATTTTTTGATTTGGAGAAAGGACTTTTGGACTGTTGGAAGACAGGTATCCTATGTACTCTATACATTTGGTCATCTGAGGCCGCATGTCAGATTTCCTTCAGGAATTTTTAAAAGATGAGTTTTCAATGTACGTGTGGGTTTGGCCTTGTCGGACACCTTTATCCAGGAGAATAGGATGCCTCAAGGGTCAGTCCTGAGTGTTGTCCCCTTTGCTATTGCCATTATCCTAGTTATGGACTTTCTCTCATCGGGTATCTCCAGCTCCCTTTTCGTTGATGACTTTGCAACCTATTGCAGTTCCCCACAGACTTGTCCCCTTGAGCAGAGTCATCAGTGATGCCTCAATCATCTTTACTTGTGGAGCATCAACAGTGGCTTGTGTTTTTCTACTGACAAAACTTTTTGTTTGAATTTTTGGTGGTGCAATGGGTTTCTTCCAACATCTTTACATTTTGGGCCTGTTGCTCTTCTGTTTACGGAAACTGCGAAATTCCTGGGGCTCGTGCTTGATAGGAAACTTTTCTTGGTCATCCCATGCATCTTACCTAGCTGTACACTGCACCTGGTTCCTCAGTGCCCTACATGTCCTAAGCGGTACTTAGACCAGACCCTCCTCCTCCATTTGTGCTGGTCCTTAGTCTTTTCAGAACTAGATTAAGGTTGTTTTGTTTATTCATCTGCATGTCCATCCATCTTTTGCTGTCTTAACACGATCCGCCATTGTGGAAGGGATTTGGCCATTGGCACTGTTTACACTAGTGTGGTTGAGAATCTCTATTCAGAAGCTGCCAAAATACCACTGTCATACCAGCGTGATATCCTCCTCAGTGAATGCACATGACACTAGTCTTCCATGTCTGGCCACCCATCCTATGCCCTCTTTTTCAATGATTCCCTTCACTGCCAGTAGGCTTGTGCCCTTTTTTTCTGTTACATCCCTGAGTATGCTTTCGGCTACTGTCCAGCAGCTTAACTTCATGCTAGCTGCCATGTTCCCAATGGCCGTGAACCCTTCACCACCTTTGGCGTCATGTGTCAGCCTGTGTTCATCTCGGACTTCATTAGCTTCCGTGTAACCTGCATTGTTCTTACAAAACAAACTGTGGTGCAACAGATGTTTTGTCTTTAATTTTTACCAACCCAAACTTTTTCACCAATAGCCTATCTACTTCGTGTTAAGTATCTTCCATAGTATATATTATTTAAAGGGTATGCATTAACTGACAACTTTGAAATATTAGTTTTAGTTATCTCTCAATTCCCTTAAGCATTTTATTGTAGCATTTGGTTCCCTGGGAGAAAATACTGTTTGCAGCTTTTTCTTCAATTTTACAAGTCTAGCGTTAATTCCATTATCATGAAGAGCTTAGCGTTATTATTATTGTAGCTACTACTACTACTACTACTACTACTTCTGCGAATAAAGGGTTGGTGGATGTAGCTTGATGGTGCACTGAGACTTCTCAACTCTTTAAATGCATTTTTACAGTGGGCCTAATTTGCGTAAGACAGTTGTGCTGTTTTGTAATGTGCAGTTTGGCAGTGGCGAAGTCATCCTTAAATGGGATGCGTTTCTTATCTCAATTTACCTGCCATATCTCACAGAGCATCTCCTTGACATGATTTATGACCACAGTGCTCTCCAGCAGTAGTTGTTGGCTGCATTGGATGCAAATCACACAATTTTTTTTTATGAAAATGGATGCACATAAAATAGCTGATTTGTCTCCATTAGCAGTTGGTGAAGAGGGGCAGGGAAAATTGCGAAGAAGATACTGGACTCATTGATGGTTTGAACAGCAAATTTCTTGTTGAGAAACACTACATGTGCTGTAATTGACAATGACAAACAAAATGTACCACAAATCACTTTTGGCAAAAATTATATTATAAAATGCAGTATTAATAGTAAATATAACATAATTGTATACCTAAAAACAAAGATGATGTGACTTACCAAATGAAAGTGCTGGCAGGTCGACAGACACACAAACGAACACAAACATACACACACAATTCAAGCTTTCGCAACAAACTGTTGCGGCAACAGTTTGTTGCGAAAGCTTGAATTGTGTGTGTATGTTTGTGTTCGTTTGTGTGTCTGTCGACCTGCCAGCACTTTCATTTGGTAAGTCACATCATCTTTGTTTTTAGGTATATTTTTCCTTCGTGGAATGTTTCCTTCTATTATAACCATATAACATAATTGGATGGATAAAAAATCTACTCAACAAGCAGTGGCAGGAGAAAACGCGTACAAAAGGTATTAAAATTTGCAAGCTTTTGGAAGCAGTAGCTCATTATTCTGGCACAAGTGTTGAATGGAAAGGAAGAGGGGTGAAGGAAAAGGACTGGTGAGGTTTAGGAAAATTGATGGAGTTGGGAAAAGTCATCCGGAACCCTGGGTCATGTGAGACTTAACAGATGGGATGAGGACGACGTTTTAATAGTAAAATACCTTATCGTCTGCCGCACCTCCACTCCTAATGTTCTCTCTCACTTGCTACTTTCCATGTTGTACACCTGCTGCATATTTAAGAAGTTTGTTTTAAATTCCTCTTGAAGTCAGCAGGTTTGGTTTGACGCATTTTGCTGTGATGATTCTTACTTTGGTTGTTATATAAGCACTGGTAGTCTATTAAGACACACATGTATTCTAGCCATGTTGTTCTCTTTGTACTACAAACTGCACTGAACTGCAAGGGAATCAGCCAGTGATGTAGATGGCAGTCTTGAATTTCGTTGGTCCATTTTCCCTGACACATTCACAAAATCAAACTAATTCTTTCTTGGATGGAGAACACTCTCATTTATAGTAAAGAACATTTGGTGTTGCAGATCATACACACATTAAATTAAAAAGGACTCCCAGAATCTTTTAGAAAACATTAAAAAAAAAAAAAAGTAGGTAGCTGGGCATGAACCTGCCACATGTAGCTTTATAGCTTATGACGTTATCAGTAACGCTGTAACCTCAACATGACAACAGCAGTTAAGTTATAGTATACAACGTGTACAAATGTCTAGAAGCTGTAACTAAATATTTTGTTATTTGATATTTAACATTTAACTATAACAGTTTGTACCAAAAAGACACACGTTAAATAACCATCGTGGAGTAGCTTTGAAACGGTATACTTTCGTAGTGCACAAGTTAGAGTATAAAAAGCATGAAGTGTGATAAGTCTGTAACTGCGTTTACAGGAGATCTTTAATATGTCGGTGCTTTGAAGTTGCTTATTTTCATAGCGCACACACACAATAATACAAAAACCACCAAATACAGAGATTAACTCTGTGTCTACATCTGCATCTATACTATGCTAACCACTGTGAGGTGCATGACAAAGCATATGTCCCACTGTACCAGTTATTAGGATTTCTTCTTGTTCCAATCACATATGGATCACGGGAAGAATGATTGTTTGAATGTCTCTGTGTGTGCAGTGATTATTCTAATCTTATCCAATAATTTCAACAGAAGTGATTTCACATAACAGACAATAAACACACACAGGCAGCACAGTGAAAGGAGACACCAGACTTCCACTAAATCGATTATAAGCCAGTTCATTGGCTTCTGCCCCAGAACCAGAAGTATTTAATGGGGAGTTCATTCTAGCTCAAGCATACTGACAACAGGGTCCTCAAGTCCAGAGCACTTCACCTCCTCCAACCCAGACTGCAAGACGCAGTGCATAAAAAGCCACCAATAAGACACTTGGGTGGATCATTCAAAGTGAGAATTGTGAATGGACTGCAGAGGTAGTTGTGGTATATAGGCACATGATAAAAAATTCCAACTGTACTGTTCAAACCAAAACGCTTTGCTCAAAATTTTATCAAGTAGTAGAAATGTCACAATTGTTAATTTGTTGTTTGTGTGCATGTATTTTACCAGTAACTGAGTAGCTGTAAAAAATTTGGAAATTTTTAAAAAGTTTACGGGACACTCAAAAAGTATAACAATATGTACATAAACATTTCAATACATGATACTCTACAGCAGTTGAACGGCTTCAGATATTAGCTTTAGCTGTTTCCTTATTTAGAGTATAATTTCATGTGCCGATGTTTGAAATTAGGTACAAAAATTATTATAAGTCATCTGAGTGTGTCTAGTTTGATCACCCATACACACACACATTGTGGAGTGTAGTAACATTCATTATTTGTGAAAGTGCGCTCTCTCTCTCTCTCTCTCTCTCTCTCTCTCTCTCTCTCTCTCTCTCTCTCTCTCTCTCGTGTGTGTGTGTGTGTGTGTGTGTGTGTGTGTGTGTGTGTGTGTGTGTGTGTGTGTGTGTGTGCGCGTTTTTCCATTTTTAAAAAGCTTGTTTAATTTGAGAGGCAAAGAATTCATTATTAGTTTGGTGTGCCATTTTACTGTCATTTTTGTCTAATCAGTGATGTATAATAATGTAAGATTGAAATTAAATGCCACCAGTGTAATTAGAGGCTGTTCCATTATTGACAACTAAGAGTTGCCTGTTGACTCATACATAGTACTCGCTGAGAGGGAGACTTGAATTTCAGATATGTATTCTCGCATTTAAACTGAATTTGATGGAAAGCTTTGTTTTCCAGAACAACTTTGTTGCAAAGTAAGTATACTGAGACCCATTGCACTCTTAAAATGTATCTCTTGTCATTGTTGTGAACATATGCACTCCTGTAATCAATACACACAGATTAAAGTAACTGACAGGGTGGTTCCTTTGGAACACACACAGTGAAACTATACATCTTGTAAATTACAGAGCCCTACTACATTTTTCTGTCTGTATGTGAAGGTAATCTGAGGAATAACTGTCAGGATTTTTATACTGGTTTCATTAATTGATAGATTGTTTCGTGAGAAATGTTTGCGTATGTAATTTATTACTGCTGTACCAGAAAAGTCATCTGGTTGTAGATATTTTGTGCTAGCACGTACTGGCATTGTAGTCACTTAAAGTCTACCATCAATCTGCCGTAATTGGTATTTAAATGGTTCAAATGGCTCTGAGCACTATGGGACTTAACTGCTGAGGTCATCAGTCCCCTAGAACTTAGAACTACCTAAACCTAATTAACCTAAGGACATCATACATCCATGCCCGAGGCAGGATTCGAACCAGCGACCGTAGCGGTCACGCGGTTCCGGACTGTAGTGTCTAGAACCGCTCTGCCACTCCGGCCGGCAATTAATATTTACCACATAGAGAGAGAGAGAGAGAGAGAGAGAGAGAGAGAGAGAGAGAGAGAGAGAGAGAGAGAGATTTGTTTAACGTGATTTACTCTTCTGTGAGTGAGTTCCTGTTAGTGCAGTAAATAAGACAAAGTTTCATAGTCCCTTACCCAATTCATTTGGCTCTTGACTCCTTAGGAATGGCAGAAGTACAGTACCTAGTGTGGATGGTGACGATGGAGACATGACAGAGACAGTGTTCTCATCAGAAGTGCGGCGTGTTCGACACAGTCCAGCTGAAGTAGTGGTCTTCGATGATATAGGTGAGAGTTGGCAAGAGCAAGTTGACAATACGGGTCCAACACTGCACTACTTCCAGGTTAGTCATTGACTGCTACAGTTGAAGTCTTCTTATTCTGTTACTGCTGCAGTTTTCTTATTGAAGTTGAGGTAGTAAAATTTTCTCTCGGTTACTTGTGTGATATATGTTGCGATGTGAAAGGGTTCATTTCAAAGTGTTCCATGTAATTTGTGTTTGAATGTAGTTACATCCGGAAGATTTTATATAACTGGAAAAAAAAAAAAAAAAACAATGTAATGAAGTAATTCTTCACAGTACAAGTTCTAAATAAAACGTCTGCAGTAAAATAGGATAAGCTAGCCTTAATAATCTTTTTAAGCTTATTTTAAATTTTAGAATTTTTATTGTCACATATTTTGTTTCGTAAGCTGTGAGATCAGATTTTTACAGCTGCTTTTAGCAAAGGAAGGAAGGAATTAGTTCCAATGTCTTCAAACATGCCATTCAGAAACTGTTATCAGATAAAGGAGAGGCAGATATTAAATGACTCAAGATAAAATGTCTGGGTCAGAAATGATAAACAAAACAATAATCAGTTTTATGAATTGCTGGAAATTGTAATATATTCTGAAGATGTACAATACAAGTTGGGATGCACAACAATGAGATGCAGAAAAAGTCCAAAACTTGCAGTAGAAACAATGCACTTCTATCCGGGAATTTTGGGTGCATCATACAATTTTACAAAGGGGCTGGCCCAAAGAAAAAGTGACATCTAGGTTTTGATCACATATATTATTTTACATTATATCAAGGCTTAATTAAGATTAAAACAAAATATATTTACACTAAAAAAAAGTGGAACTACATTCAAAAGAAACGTAGGTGATGTTTATATGTGTTATTAAATATTTTTTGTGCCAGAAGCAGATAAGGTAGACAAAGGAAATATACTTCTGATCCTGGTCAAAGCTGTCCACATACGAACTGGATGTAAGCAGTTGACAACCTATGTTTTGAAAGACAAGCTGTTGATATTCCAGTTTTATCTCAGACAGTGGAAAGTCCTGGTTGGAATATCAACAAAATTACGAAAATGATACATTAGCTCTCATCATAAAGATGAAACATTGAGTTGCAGACACAAACAAAATACTAGTGCACACACAGCTTTCAGCCAAAACCTCCTTCAGAAGGAAACACTTACACACTCACACAAGGAAGTGCACCTCGTGCTCATGAGACCACTACCTCTGGCTGCTTTGTCCAAAATGAAACTGTGTCAAATGGAAGCAGCAATCTGGAGTGGGGAAGGGAAGGAGGATAGCAGGATAAGAATGAGTGGAAAGAAGTGAACACTGCCTGGCAGTATGCAGGGACCAGACCTTGGCGGACAAGGCTGCCAGGTGAAGTGTCAGGAGGATTGGGGAGGGGGAGTGGAAAAGGAGAGTAGCAGAGAAGGCGAAAAGGCCAGTGGGTGCACATCGGCAGAGAACGGTGCACAGTGAGGGTGGGTGGATATGAATTGGGAGGAGGTAATGACAGGACAGATGGAGTGGAAACTTTTGGGTGGAATGAGTGGCCTGTAGATTGAGGCCAGGATAAATTCAGAATAGAGATTGTGTCGTAAGGATGATAACTCCTATCTGAGCAATTCAGAAAGCTGGTGGTGGAGGGAAGAATCCAGACAGCATGGGTTGTGAAGTAGCTGTTTAAGTTAAGCATGTGATGTTCTGCCGCATGTTCTGCCGCATGTTGTGCCTCATCATGATCCACTTTGCTCTTGGTCACAGTTTGGTGGTGGAAAGTTGTTGGTAGTCATACCAATATAAGCTGTGCAGTGATTGCAGCAGAGCTAGTATATGAAATGACTGCTTTCACAGGTGGCCCAACCTCTGATGATGGGATAGTGTAAACCCATGACAGGACTGGAATAGGAAGTGATGGGCGAGTGAATAGGGTAGGTATTGCACCTGGGTCTTCCACAGGGATGTGATTCCTGGGAGTGGCGTATAGGGGTGGACTATGATGTTCTACAAATAGGGTGGGCGATGGAACACCACTTTAGGAGGGGACGGAAATTCACCTGGAATTCAGTGACACCTGTGGTAGTAATCTAAGCCACCCTGAAAGCTGTGGACTTTGTGTATATTATCTTCCAGTAAGACAACTGACTGTGTCACAAGCCAAATTCTTTCTACAGTGGTTTGAGAAGCACAATATTGAACTGATGCTGATGTCTTGCTCACCAAAATTTGTCTTATCTGAACCAGATGGAGTGTAATTTAGGAGAACAGTGTGGCCTATGCTCAGATGTTTTGTGACACATATATTTGAAAACCTACCAAGAACCTGTTGAATTCGTATCATACAAAATTGCTACTGCATTGGGTTCCAAATGGATACGAAGCAGGTGGACGTGTTCGGCTCTTCTGTGTAGTTCGAAAATTTGTATGACAGGTAAGACATAAGACTAATTGTGTACGTAGAGGAAAGTTTCCGTAAAATGCAGGCTACATTGCCAAAACAATGTGATCTACCTTCATGATGTAGAAGCATTATGGCTTCTCTTCTCCACAGTTTCATGCTGTGTGCTTAGGGTAGGTCCTTGTAGAATATGAGCAGTCAGTCTATCTTGACCATCAGTGATACATCAATGTCACATACCATTCACCTCACCTGATGCATTTTCATTAGGGAAGTCTTTACTACATTAAAGAACTTAAGCTCAGTATCTTTCTCAGTGTTTTGTAGAGTAATTTGAAGTAATATCACTTTTATGAACCATAAAAAAGTCTTGTAACAATTAGTTACTACAAAATGAATTTGTCTTCCTTCAAAAAATTGTTAAGTATCTAACATTTATTTCTAGAGTCCGTCTCTGACGACAGGAGGGGAAGTAGATATTACAGAACGTGATGGAGGAAACAGGAGTCCTGTAGGTGCAAGAGTGATTGGTGGTCTGCCAATTGCTCAGTACGAGGGGTCTCCTCGGCGTTACGGCCCCAGGCAGTCGTCCGTGTCTCGCCATGGAACACATTCAGTCAGCTTGCCAAGTGCACAGAGCTTGCTCAATTCTCCCTCTGTGTATCCACCTAGGCCTGGCTTCCCACAGAGGGTCCTCACATCACAGCAGCAACAGGCATCATCCCAACAGCCACAGCAGCAACAGTCACCACAACAGCAGCAGCAAGATGAACAAGAGGTAAGAATGCGTCTATTGTTCAGCAGCATAATGCTGTTCATTTTCATAAAAAGGTGCTGTTATGGAACTTCCTAATTAAATACTCAATCAATTACCAGTGACATATGTAGGATTAACTGCTTCATAGATGTGGTGGGGAGGGGTGGTTGTAGCCAAGTCTCTTTTTTTTTTTTTTTTAATGATTTATTTATTTGTCACACTTGGTTACAAGGGCACACTGTATTAACTCGGTGCAAAAAGTGATTGCAAATTGCTGTGTGTTTCCAGCTTCTAAGTGTTTCAGTAGACTACTGCCTTTCCATTTGTTTGCAAATGAGATCACAGTATTCGGAGAATATAGATTACTAATATGCACTTCTCTCCCCCATACCCCACTAACTACAGTATGTATTCTGCAGTTGATGTTATTCTGACTTTTTATTATTTGTTCCTCAGGAATGATAGAGCTCATGGGGTTGAGTGAAATTAAAGATAGTTTTCTTATTGGCAAATTTCCATTATTCCTGGCTAATATCTTGTAGTTTAATTTCAGTGTCGCTCTTACAACCAGCCATTAGTTCATAACTTATTTGTTTAGTCATGTACAGATCATTTTACTGTAATATAAATATGCCTGAATTGTACAAATAAAACACAATTAAAAGATAACTAATGAGCAGGCATATAATTACCTACTGGTCTGTTTAATTCCAAGCCTTATGTACATTATTTATTCACATCCCATCGTGAATCACTGCACACATTGCACTTGCTGCTCACAGTACACATCAAGTCGGTATATACTCAGGTAGTTGAATTAGAATTCTTAATTTCGTCTGTGTGTGTGTGTGTGTGGTGTGTGTGTGTGTGTGTGTGTGTGTGTGTGTGTGTGTGTGCGTGTTGCTGACAAAGGCCTTAATGGCCGAAAGCTGTAATTGTGTAAATAATTTTGTTCTGCCTATCATGACTCAGCGTCTGCACTATATGGTGAGTAGCAACTTTCCTTCTCTAATATTTTTACATCCCATCCTGGCTTTTCCACTGATTAATTCTTGAAACAGGTTTTTTATTGAGCCCTATTATTGTTAATTATTCATATGTCCATTTTCTTTCAGTTTGAATATATTGTGCTTGCTTTCCTTAAGAATTTGATCCAGAAGATAAGAAGTAACCTTTGTGATCCATTTATGATTTAGGATACATTTCTGATTGATGACTAATTAAACATGTTTCTTTTATAAGCCTGTTTGGTGACATTTGCTACACGTAATTATGAAATGTTCAGTTACACGTTTTGCACAGTGTTTTCTTAAAGGCTTTACTGGATTCTAAAGACACAATTCTCAGAGTATTTCCATCAGCTTCTTCTAGATGCATACCATGCTTAAAGACTGAGTAGGAAAGCTGAGAAATAGTGAGATGTGAGAAGTGTTCAAGACTCAGTGCTTGATGAGATGGGTGATCCTGCACTACAGGCATGGCTGTGAAATATCACACATCGCAGTCAAAGGGCAAAGGGTTAAGAATCAATTTTTCCTCAAATGAACTGTAGAAATACTAGCATAATATTAGTAGCACTTCATAAACTGTACTTGAATACTTACAAAACTTTACAGTTCTCTCTCTCTCTCTCTCTCTCCCCCTCTCCCCCTCTCCCCCCCCCCCTCTCTCTCTCTCTCTCTTTCTTTCCTTCCTTCCTCCTCCCCCCTCCCCTCCCCACACACACCCCTTCTCTCACCTTCCCCCCTCTCCCCTCCCTTGCCTGTTTGCTCCCCCTCGATTCCTCTCCTGTGTTTTTGCCAAGTTATGTAGAAATACATTTCACAAATCTGATCAGTCACAGTTTACAATTGTATAGTCTGCTGAACTAGTATTTGCGAAAATAAAAAGATTGTATTCAATAAGTGGATAAGCAAGGCACTTACGCCAAGCTTCTGCTGAATATATAGTAATTTTTCCTATTTGATTTTCAGACAGAAACTGGCAGTAGTGGAGGAGATGGTACAGGAACAGGAGCCTTCGACTACTTGTACGAGTTTTCTGAAACGCGGAAAGTACTGGAGGAGTTCTTTAAGTGTCCACCAGAAAATTCTGTGAATCACACACAACAGCAACAGCAGCAGCAGCAGGCTGCATCAGACAGTTTCAGAGAGCTGGAGTACGAGTTGAGACGGCAGGCGGCAGGCAGCGCTTATGTAGGGCAGAGATTGGCCAAGGAGAGGCCCGACCAAGAGGACAGCCCACGCAGACCGATGGGTGGCGGCAGTGGCGGTGGCCTCCTCGTAAGCTGATAGATTGCATGTATAGTGGGATAACTGGCAGGGGAGTTGCAGAACTTAGGCTCATCGAAGTTACGTAGCAACTTATATTGTGTTTGCAGTGGAAACTTGTGGGTTGTAGTGCTTTTAATTAGTGAGACACTTGTGATTTTATGTAAATACATGATTATGATTTTTCTTACAGGAAGATTATGCGTGTTATGTAGAGTGGCATGCTGCAATTACTATGCCAACTAGTGTGAAAAATTGTGCATATTTTTGGCACATTTCAGTGTCTTCGAAACACTGTTTTTCATGTTACATTCCAATTTCCAAATTTTTCTGACACAGGGTGGCAGTATCCCCATTTTCTGCTGAACCAATGGAAGAAGTAAATTACTTTTGAAACTATAGATAATTTTTCACGTACATATACATAATGAGGCATGTGTTTCAAATTTTTAAAACAATTTTATGATTACATGAAGGCCTTTACATCAGTCTGCTTACCAATTTCTGAATTCCATACTCATAAAAATTTGCCACCTGATTTGCCAACCGCTGCTAGACGACTCTTTTTACACCATCATTGTCATAGGATGGTCCACCAAAATATTTTTTTAAGTGTAGGTAGTCACTTGTTTCTAACATCTGTTTTTTCAAGTGATTGGGTGTCAGCTTTTTACACCAATTCTTCAGTGGTGAAAGTTCGTAGCCCATTTCGTACTTTATTATTAAACATTAGTATAACAATGATTTCATGCTGTAGCCACTTTTCTTACCATTTCATTGCTCATATTATTTTCTCCATAAACTTAACTAACTTGCAGATGAATTTTGACTGCTGTCATGCCTTCTGCACATGGAGAATGAATCATCACACTTTTTTGACATTTAGTGGAATTTTCAAATTAACTGACACGATTAAATAAGCACAAACAAATGTAAACAGGAATCAGTACTTCTTGACAATCGTGTCTGTGAGTAGCCAATAGACCCAGATTCTCTGCAGAGACAGCATCAGTGAGACAGCAGTGGCAATATTTAAAAACTTTATTTACTTAAAAAAATACACCTTGCCTATAAGTTGAGCAAAATGAAAATACACCTATTTTCAGCTCAAGAAAAATAAATCTTCAAGCACCAACATTGTCAGTGATTATATTGAAGTTATTAATGGCATTCAAAATACAAACAAATAAGGCCCAAGCATTTTAATTGACTATGTTTGTGGCATTGTGGTTAGCATCATTGGTTGATATGCTGCGGGTTGCCAGTTCAGACCCAACCACCAGAAATTGTTTTTAGTATTTATAGTTTCTGGAACATTCTTGAAGTGTCTCAGGTTCATAACGTTTATATATTCGGGAACATTCTGTGTTTGCATAGATAGCTGCACACTCTGGCCAGGAGTTCAGTTTCGTTCTGACTGTAGGTTGGTGTAATTAATAAAGGTGCTTTATTGTAAATGATATACTTCACTGATGACTCTGCCTTCAGATTTGGTCTTGATTGTGGTTTCGACATGACATTATTTGGTGGAGACGCCAGATACTTCAGAACATCTGCATCACATTGGCTTCAATTAGCCAACAAAAAAGCTGTTGCCTGTGTGGACAGGAAGTGGAGTAAAAGCAGTATGTCACTCCTAAGACTGTATATTCAGGAGACAGATGTATTTGAAAACATCAGTAAGTCAGCTGCATATCAGGTATGCATCAGTGTTTTCTCGAGACACTGGTCAGGACCCTACGAAATGGCTGGAAGAAGTCGACCACTTTGCCAATAGAACTGGGATGACAAGGTGTTTTTGGCAAATGTGTAAAAGTTCAATAGCTGGGATAAATTCCAAACCAATCTGAAGAAAATGTTCGGCAACACTCAGCCCAAGTCCAGTTGAAGAACAGGGTCCAAAGTCACAGGGAAATGACATGGTCATACATATAGAATATTTTTGTACTATGTCACATTGTATCAAATTGTAAATACGAACATGACAGAAATCGGCAAAATATCATACTTAATGAGAGGAGTCTCAGAAGACATGAACCAAAGGATGTTGCATTAACAGAGGAATTTATCAAGTGGTACCAGCAAATCAAGGGGTTGAAACAACAGTATGTGGCAGCAAATAATGTTGAAGTAAGTACACTAGTAATAGCAACCATAAATGTTGACCCCATATGTCAGAAGGTGGTAGAGAAGTCAAAGGATAGGTGTATTGATCATTGAGACCAATCTCCTCAAACATGCCATGAAGAATGGACTCAGTCAGCTCGAACTTATGATGCAACTGTCAAATGAAAATCCAGCGTCTGACCAATGCAGGTACAGTCAACTCCTATGCCAAGTAAAATGCCCCACAGAAAAACAGATATTTAACCCTGTGCACTCTGTAAGACAGACACAAGGCAGCTCTGCACACTCTTATTTAAATTGCCGCTGTCTGTGCAATGATCACACCACAGAGAATTGCACGGGGTCTTTGTGAAAATAATGAGGCCACTGACCAACAGGTAGGATATGCATTAAAACAAAAAGTGTGCTTTCGTTCAAATGCATTTCAAAACATTACGGTACAAAACTTTTCAATTTATGATATTTTTTTAAAAACTCGTTAAGGTGGAGAGCTGGGTTTTGTGTGCATGTTTTGTATTAATAGACAGTTTCATGCCTCCCACCTTTCTTTTTTCTCTCTGAACACGCGGTACAGTCCTTATGTTTGTTCCTACGAAGCTTGTTGATAATGTGCAACTGTCCATTCAAGTGTTCCTTGTCATCAGAAGTTGAATGGCGTCCTCTTTTCAGCCCTAGATTTCTTTCTTCACCAAGTATGTCTCTTATAACACTTTCATGAAATAGTTTGTGAGACAGGTTTTCAAGTTGTTATTCTCAGTGATTCTTGTGTAGCAAATGGCTGTTTATGAGTCCTACCTCGAACAACCAGAAGTACAGTTGTTGCCATCACTTCAGACTTTTCGTTAGAAAACCATAACTCGAAATAAAATGGTCAGATCTGACAACTACACCCATCTTTGAAGTATAATCAATAATCACATTTGGTTTCATTATTTCTTCCCTTCCCCTCCTGTTTCTCCTTTCTATAAGTAACATTGAATTATTTGCTTTTGTAGAAAACATAAGAACAATTTATTTTGCCATTCCAGAACCATAATTTTATTATTTGAGAGGCATTTTATTTCCTGTTTATTCAGATGCAGAACTCCGTTCTTGGTTGCAACTGAAAAGTATTTGGAATTGGCCTGGATTGTTCCTGTGACACACACATTCTGTTTTAAACAGCTCATCAGCTACGTAAAAGCAGTCACTGTACAAATGATACCCTGATTGCCCTGTAGCATTTCTGATATGAGCCAGCAATTGAAGAGCAACTCTCTCAGAATAATTAAAGTCTGGACAAATCAGTGACTGTTGCTATAGTGCCAAAATAGGTTATACAACTGCAAATACAACTGTTTGATGAATCCAAAATCACATAAACTGTGAGTCCCCATTTTGTTGGTTTTTGAGAAATATACATTTTGAATAATATGTGGCCCTTGAATGATACTGTAGATTGATCAGCAGCTAAATACCTATATGGTCAATATATTTCGAGAAACTTGGGGAGAAGTAATCCAACACATTCTTCACTTTACTCAGATGTGACTGAACCTGAGTGGTGACATGTAGCACTCGCTGGATTAGAAACATAAAGTGCCCAGAAAATTTGCATAAATCACCTCGAGTAAAACAGTCTGAAAAGAAGTTGGATGATTGTAACAATTATCGTTGGGGGGGGGGGGGGGGGAGAGGAGGAAAGAAGAGGTCCAGCATGTACTTACGCTTTTATAATGCTGTATTCAGTAGCACACCGTGAAAGCAGTTCATTTCTTCCTTGGCAAAATTTCTCCAGTCCCACCACACAGAATGTTGTAGAAGTGTGTCACTTCATGTATTTTTGCTGTAGCATCCCTGTTAGTTTGGTATGTTATTTGTTGAAATTAAAAATTAACTGGAAGAAACCAACTGACAATGATGGAACATTACCAACTTCAGTGGTAAAACCACACTTTGGATTGTCAAAGGAAAAATGTGTAAAGTCAGTCATTTTCTCTCCACATTTGCCACAAATCTTCTGCTGAATCACTAGAAAAAGGCACATTTTTCACATTTTTCGTCATCCTCTTCACTAGAATTGTTTAGAAATGAACCAGTTTCATCATCAAAATCACTCTTGCTATCATTGTCACTTAGAGATTCCTCTAAAAACTGTAAAATATCTTCCTCAGAAAAAACTGAACTTGAGGAATTAGCCACTATGCACACAAACTTAAACGTAATAATTCCAAAAGTCCTTTCAGCACAACAACAGTTTGAGACTGAGTTAACACAGGTTCCCCTAGAGGCAGCACTAAGCACCATTGATGTGTAGTACTGTCAGAATCGAGAACTGAGCATGTGAGATGCGCAAAAAATCGTGTCAAATGAGGCTCAAAATAGGAGTGGAAAACAAAATTCACAATCTCGAGTGCCACTTGATGTTGGAGTGGAAAGGGTTAGAGGACAGAGAACAATGCAGTGACATGTTTTCACTCTGGTTGCCCTGGGCACATTGTATGCTACTGCATAGAGAGAAGACAAGTGTTCAACAACCATTATATTGCTAGATGCGCCTATCACTGTACCCCTGGATGAGGTCACTGGAGGTCACTCTCCAGCATGCTGCATCCATTACAGGTAGCCATACAAAGGTACTTGCTGCTTATCTAGACTCCAAATTCAGGAAAACTAAGTCAGGTGACCATCTATGGAGGTGAGGCAACCATGGATGAAAATGGTCAATGGACAACAGTCAACAACATGTCTGAAATCTCATTGACATTGTCATCAATGGCTAACCTATCCAGGCACTAGTTGATTCAGGAGCTTATTTTTTTTCTTATGTTGAATGCTTATTGTTGTTGGGTAAAGATGATTGTTCCGTGATACAAAAGCTATTGTGCTGAAGGAGACAAGGGGGAGATACATCCAGCTGACAGGAAGATGTGTCGCTAAAGCAACTATCAGTGACAGAATGCAGCCTTTAGAATCTGTCATGTTAGCAGAATGCAGTTGTATTGTTATTCTCAGATGGAACTGCTTGCAAGCATCACAGGCAGTTGTAGACTGGAAGATCGGATGCCCAGTTAAACTTTGAAGCTTGCCTGTTTGCAAGAAGCTACTCAGGTTCTCAAAACTGCCATGCAGTTCTTATACAAGAGTCTGGCCAGAAATAGTACAGAGGTTTTCACCAAACCTTAAAGAATTATATTTCAATGAGTGGCAAGTGCTATTCCAGTGCAACTGCCATGCATTAATTACATACTGAGCATCACTCACATAATACTAACACTGTATGTTACTCCCTTCATCTCTCTCTAGCAATCATTGTCAGTTCTTTTGAGCAACAGATACACTCCACTCTTGCTTTGTTTCATGGTTGTATATATAATCCAAGTTGGATATAGGTTCAATGAATTTAAACTTTTTGTCTAGAGTTGTCACTGTCATTGTGACTTATTTCCTGGAAACCATGCAACAATCCGTACAGTGGGTGAATCAGCTGTAAAGAAGGTGAAGATGGTCCTGCTGTATAGATAATCCCATCATCTGGATAAGTTATGGCAATGATTATTTGGTATGTGAAGGGTATCATTAACAGACTTCTTGGAGAAAGGAATGTCGAATACTGGACAATACCCCAATGAGAAATTAGATTGCTTTGAGTGGAAATGGAAGGAAATTTAGCCCCATTTGGTGAAGAACAATGTGCTTCATTGCCAACGCATTCATCTGGAGTTGCCACATCAAAACTGCATGAATTGTGTTATGCATTGGTGCTGTGACACTGTTTCAAGTGACTTTGCACTTTCTTACTTCTTGTTCTCAAATGCAAAGAAATGGCTTATAGACTAAAGAGTCTGCTTCAGGGAGGTCTTTGTCAAGACTGGAGAATCTTAACAATGTAGGAAAAGACAGATTACTACTTATCGTAAAGAGGACACATTAAGTTACAGACAGGCATGATTAAAAGGCACTCACATGTAGCTTTCAGCCACAGCCTTCGTCAGGAGACACACACACACACACACACACACACACACACACACACACACACACAAAGACTGCCAACTCTAGCATTTTGGGCATTCCGCTGTGTCTGAAAGCTATATGTGAGTCTCTCGTAATTGTGCCTGTCTGCTACTTGATGTGTCTTTTTTACAGTAGGTAGCAGTCCCTACCTGGAGTTTCCATTGTTTGACAGGAGAATTTTATTGAGCTTTGTATATTTAGATAAGTTAAAAAAGAAGCCAGGAGATTAGGAAAAACGTAATTCTTAAAAGGAAACTGCTTTGCAAAAAATGTGTTTGTCCCACCTAACACAAGTAATCACTGAACTGCCCTTCCAGTATTACAATAATTTATTACTCTCTGAAAAATACTTCTGTGCACATAAACGTCAATGCATAAGCTGTATGCTTCTGAGAAAGTTTTGCTATATAATTAGCTTTGTAATATGTTTGAAAGTATCTCACTGAATATTTATTTCTCCAAGTATCGGTAATTGATATAATTTCAGAAAATTCTCTCCAATATGAAGTATGGTAATTTAAAAACAAAACTGTTTTCATTCTGCAGGGCAGTCAGGCAGATCTTTCTGCAGCGGGTTCGGGTTCAACTGAAGACCTTGGAGACACAGAGGTTGGACTGCAGGTTGGCCACAGCCGGAACTTCACACTTTCTCCAGAGACTACAGATTGTGATTCGAACTGTGGTGATCTCGACAGTGAACTATCACTTACTCCAGCACCAGAAACCATTGTAGGACAAGGATTGGACAGCAGTGGAGAAGGACCATGTTCCAGTATCCCTCTTCCGAGGCCTGCAATGCCTGTATTAGAGGATGGGCTGTCATCTGGTCATGCCTCTGATGCTGACAGTGGTACTGGTCCAGGTGGAAGGCATGGGCCATCACCGTCACCATCTGGAAGGTTGCTACCAGGTCTGTAACGAACGCAGAAAAGCTTATGGTGGTCTAAACGTCCATGTCAACACCTGTGTTCCCTATTGCTCGTTGTTGGTTACTGATTTGGATGTTAATACCCATTAGATTACTTGATATTTCTTATTATTGTGTGTCAACAGTCCACTGATCATCTGAGAGAGAAAATAGTGAAACAGACCTACAACATTGGTCTTTCAGAATGTCACAGCACATATTATGCAGCTCTATTTTTCTAAATACAGATGTTGAATACCAACAGTACATAGTCATTCTGTCACATTTCATTCCTGGGATGAACAGCAAGTTTTTTGCAGCCAGTGTTTTTGAACATACTAAGTAGATACCTAGTTTGAAAGTAATTATACTCATTGTTACATGTACCACTGCTCTCTATATCAGTGAGAAAATAGGTCCTCTGCTCTTGTTCATGGAACTCAAGGATATTGACTTGTCTAGCACCTGGACTTCAGATTGTTGCAATTGTAAGAAAACTTGAAACAAGATTTAGTAGAAAATCCATAAGTGCTGACGTTTATTCGTTCTAGATGACTCCTGATATGTTACTAAATCGTAACTCTCCAGGGCTGCTTTGACTCGTCTGAATTATTTGAACTATTGTGCATTTATGAAATTACTTCATCCTTAATGTTTAAATTGCTGTATTCAGTTTCTTTGATCATTTATTGTTTTGAACATTCCATAAAAAATTTCTGTTGTGAGTCATATGAACCATCTAAATCTTCCACTACTGACAATGGAATGTACAATTCAGTGCAAGAACTGAGAGAAATATCACAAAATGACCTAAGCAACAACCAGCTGAAAAATCCAAAATGCACAAGCTTGACATATTTAATGTACAGTCAGTGTTCCTGACACCTGTACTGCAATGTGTTAAAAGTTCCATTATTAATGAAAAGAGGGTCTGAGGAAAGTTCACAAAGTAAAAGCCGTTTAATTTTAATAAATTCAAGAAACATAATTTAGTAATAAAAATGTGTCACTTACAAAATAGAAGGCTAATTTGTTTCTCTACGTAATAATCTCCTTTGTTCAACTATTTTCCTTGTGTGTCCGTAATGTTTAATATTTATGTGTAGTAGTTGACTGCTGCCAGTGTGTTAAGTCAGCTGTTCACTGTTCTTCTCAGCATTGTTCCAAAATGTTTTCCACCGAGGGCCTCCTCAAGCATCATGAAAAGATGAAAATTGCTTGGAGAAAAGTCTGGATTGTTGGTGGGTGATCAGTATTTTCCATTCCAAATTGAGCCAGCAATTGTCTGGCTTCAATAGCAGTGTGAGGTTGGGCATTATTGCGAAGAAAGAAAGAATTCTGAAAGAAACAATATTATGAAAGAGAAAGTTGTACTCGCCATATAGCGGAGATTCTGTGTTGCAGGTACGCACAACAAAAACTGTCACAAATAAAGCTTCTGGCCATTGAGGCCTTCGACAACAATAGATGTGTACACACACACACACACACACACACACACACATATCATTGCTTGCTGTAGTTTTCTGAGGGTATCACAATATTCATCTGCCTTGAATGTAGTGCTATTTGGCATGAAAACCACCAAAAGAACACCATTTCAGTAAAAAAAAAAAAAAAAAAAAAATCACTTTGAGTTTCTGTCTAAGCAGTCTTTTTCTCTCGTTAAGTTACCACTGTGTTTCGTGTGGTGATTGATGATGCCACTCAGTGATCGACTCTTGGTCTTGCTCAGGAACCCACCTTGCACACATTTTGCTAAATGTTCAGACACTATTTCACCTAGAGAAGAAAGACAACTATTTCAGGAAGAATGGTCTTGGACTGTTTTGTTCTTCACTTGCATTTTCAAATCACTGTGATAAATGGTGGCATTGAAGTCGACTTCAGTCACACTCTTTTGTTCATCGATTGTTGATCATTGAACACCACTTTATCACATTACTTTTGTTAGTAACTGTATTACGAGTAAATGGTAATTTTCTGCAAGTTTCAACTTCTGAACATTGATAAATTGAAATTGTAGCACCTCTGACCTCACAGTAGTTGCTGCTGTGTATCACACAGTTCATTTTAAACACGATAACGCTGGAAGCTGAAGAAGTGAATTAAAATTTGTGCTGCTGCCGGAACTCAAACCCGTGTCATCTTGCTTACTAGGCAGATATGCTGATCATTACACCAGAACAGCATTATGATAACATAGCTGCATGAACTACCCACTTGCGTCAACTGACACTCCTACAGCAGTGAGACAAGAAGTCGAGGAAGCCTTTTGGCTTCAGGTAAAAGCCTGATATTGAACTGTGCAGTGGGATTATGCTCTAGATGATTACTTTCTGGATTACACTTTAAAGTCTTACGAATATCCTGTAATTATGTGACTGTATGGGATGTAAGCACTCATATGATATGATGGTTACAGACAAGACCATGTACTTTCACTTTCCAATGTTAACAACATTTTGTTTCATCCAGTTTAAAAGCAGCTCAAATAACTGGCAAACACATTAACTTAATTAATTAAATTAATTAACTATCTCTATTTTTGCAGATGGACTAGAATTGTCAGATACTACACGAACTTAAAGGGATTAATGTGATACTGTTGTGGCAGGTTCTGCAGTGGCTACTGCTGTTACCTCACCACAGATGCAGGCTACACCTCCACCACCTGCACCTCAGCCACACCGCTCAATTGCAGTTCCGGGGGACGTTACATCTGCGTCAACGAGCACTGGCTCTGCATCTGGTAGCTCTGGTGGGTCGGCCACTTCTGCATCGTCAGTAGAAGCGGCAATCAGGGATATCAGGCTCGCCTTGCAGCGCACTAAAACGTTGACACCACCTGATCCTGTACCTGACGGACCCGATAGATCGCCTAGTCCTGTCTGGGTGCCAAGGTCTCGGTCAGTACTGTCAGTAGTTTCTTAGTTAAGTTCTGGTGCATTTCTTGTCACTGTTAGTTATTTAACTGCAGATAATATATGAGAAATTACCGCACACAGCCATATCTAATAGCTCAAGTATATTTGTAAATGTAGGTTACAAATACAGTGTTCCAAGACCTCACATAATAATGTAAACATAAATTTAACAATGAACGTGTTTCTGATACTGGTGAAAACTACTACAGAGAAAATGTTCGATAATAGATGAAACTGTAGAATAAATAAATAACAACAGAAGTTGCTCAGAATTGTTACCGTAATAGCTGTATATAAAATGAACTATAATAATGTAAATATAGGAATAACAAATAAATATTGTTGACATCTGTAGAATGAAATAAAGTAACAGATACATACTCTGTTTGAAAGAATTAATTCTGAATATATTTACACACACCAATTTACAATGTTAGTGGTGCAATTCCATCCAGTTCTCCATCACTGCATTTCAAATTGGTGTCAGAACAGGTGCCGTCAGTGTCATCATCAAGAGAAATCGCTAACATTCATATTCATTTATAATTATGTCCATATATATATATAATAGAGGGAAACATTCTACGTGGGAAAAATTTATCTAAAAACAAAGATGATGCGACTTACCAAACGAAAGCGCTGGCATGTTGATAGACACACAAACATACACACAAAATTCTAGCTTTCACAACCAACGGTTGCTTCGTCAGGAAAGAGGGAAGGAGAGGGAAAGACGAAAGGATGTGGGTTTTAAGGGAGAGGGTAAGGAGTCATTCCAATCCCGGGAACGGAAAGACTTACCTGAGGGGGCAAAAAAGTACGGGTATACACTCGCTCGCTCACACACACACACACACACACACACACACACACACACAAAGCAGACATATACAGAGGCAAAGAGTTTAGGCAGAGATGTCAGTCGAGGCGGAAATGCAGAGGCAAAGATGTTGTTGAATGACAGGTGCGGTATGAGTGGCGGCAACTTGAAATTAGTGGAGATTGGGGCCTGGTGGATAACGAGAAGAGAGGATATATTGAAGAGCAAGTTCCCATCTCTAGAGTTCAGATAGGTTGGTGTTAGTGGGAAGTATCCAGACAACCTGGACGGTGTAACACTGTGCCAAGATGTGCTGGCCGTGCACCAAGGCATGTTTAGCCACAGGGTGATCCTCATTACCAACAAACACTGTCTGCCTGTGTCCATTCATGCGAATGGACAGTTTGTTGCTGGTCATTCCCACATAGAATGCGTCACAGTGTAGGCAGGTCAGTTGGTAAATCACGTGGGTGCTTTGACACGTGGCTCTGCCTTTGATCGTGTACACCCTCCGGGTTACAGAATTGGAGTAGGTGGTGGTGGGAGGGTGCATGGGACACATTTTACACCGGGGGCAGTTACAAGGGTAGGAGCCAGAGGGTAGGGAAGGTGGTTTGGGGATTTCATAGGGATGAACTAAGAGATTACGAAGGTTAGGTGGACGGCGGAAAGACACTCTTGGTGGAGTGGGGAGGATTTCATGCAGGATGGATCTCATTTCAGGGCAGGATTTGAGGAAGTCGTATCCCTGCTGGAGAGCCACATTCAGAGTCTGATCCAGTCCCGGAAAGTATCCTGTCACAAGTGGGGCACTTTTGTGGTTCTTCTGTGGGAGGTTCTGGGCTTGAGGGGATGAGGAAGTGGCTCTGGTTATTTGCTTCTGTACCAGGTCGGGAGGGTAGTTGCGGGATGCGAAAGCTGTTGTCAGGTTGTTGGTGTAATGGTTCAGGGATTCCGGACTGGAGCAGATTCGTTTGCCACGAAGACCTAGGCTGTAGGGAAGGGACCATTTGATGTGGAATGGGTGGCAGCTGTCATAATGGAGGTACTGTTGCTTGTTGGTGGGTTTGATGTGGACGGACGTGTGAAGCTGGCCATTGGACAGGTGGAGGTCAATATCAAGGAAAGTGGCATGGGATTTGGAGTAGGACCAGGTGAATCTGATGGAAGCAAAGGAGTTGAGGTTGGAGAGGAAATTTTGGAGTTCTTCTTCACTGTGAGTCCAGATCATGAAGATGTCATCAATAAATCTGTACCAAACTTTGGGTTGGCAGGCCTGGGTAACCAAGAAGGCTTCCTCTAAGCGAACCATGAATAGGTTGGCGTACGAGGGGCCCATCCTGGTACCCTTGGCTGTTCCCTTTAGTTGTTGGTATGTCTGGCCTTCAAAAGTGAAGAAGTTGTGGGTCAGGATTAAGCTGGCTAAGTTCTACAGTTACATGCTGCAAACCACTGTGTGGTGCATTGCAAAGTGTACTTCCAATTACACCAGTTATTAGGATTTCTTGCTCTTCCATTCATGTATGGAGCACAGGAAGAATAATAGTTTGAATGCTACTGTGTTGCAGTAATTATTCTAATCTTGTCCTCAAGATACCTATGTGAGCGATACATTAGGGATTGTAGTATATTCCTAAAGTAGTCATTTAAAGCTGGTTCTTGAAACTTTGTGAATAGACTTTCTCGTGGTAGTTTGTCTGTCTTCAAGAATCCTCCAGTTCAGTTCCTTCGGTATCTCTGTGACACTCTCACATGGATTAAATAAACCTGTGACCATTCCTGCTGCCCTTCTGTGTAAACACTCAATATCCTTTGTTAGTCCTATCTGGTACGGGTCACACACACTTGAGCAATATTCTAGAACAAGTCCCATGAGTGATTTGAAAGCAATCTCCATTGTCGACTGATTGCACTTCCCCAGTATTCTACCAATAAACCAAAGTCTACCACCTGCTTTACCCACGATTGAATGTATGAGATCATCCCATTTCATGTCCCTAAAAAGTGATACACCCAGGTATTAGTATGAGTTGGCAATTCCAACGGTGACTCATTGGTATTATAGTCACAGGATCCTTAATTCGAGCAGTTAGTTCATGAGTCCACACAATTTGTAAACGGTTCTGAAAACACACTTGACCTCTTGGCAACAAATAATCCTGAGTTAATAACGAGCCTCAAAACGGATACAGGGGTTAGTGAACACAGAGTTGTCATAGCGACAAAGCCTCCAAAAATAAACTGAAAATATACCTATTCAAAAAAAGGAGATAAAAATTCACACCTTCCTGAGAGACAATCTCCACTCCTTCCAAATTAATAATATAAGTGTAGACCACATGTGGCTTGAATTCAAAGAAATAGTATCAGCAGCAATTGAGAGATTTATACTAAATAAATTAACAAATGATGGGGCTGATCCTCCTTGGTACATAAAACGGGTTAGAAGACTGTTGCAGAGACAATGAAACAAACATGCCAAATTTAAACAGACGCAAAATCCCCAAGATGGCAGTCTTTTACAGAAGCTCTAAATTTAATGCGCACTTCAATGCAAGATGCTTGTAACAGTTTCTACAATGAAACTTTGTCTCGAAACCTGGCAGAAAATCCAAAGAGATTCTGGTCGTATGTGAAGTATGTTAGCGGCAAGAAACAATCAGTGCCTTCTCTGCATGATAGCAATGGAGATACTATTGATGGCAGTGCTGCCAAAGCAGAGTTACTAAACACAGCCTTGCGAAATGCCTTCACAAAAGACGACGAAGTAAATACTCCAGAACTCAAATCGAGAACAGCTGCCAACATGAGTAATGCAGAAGTAAATATCCTCGGTGTAGTGAAGCAACTTAAATGACTTAATAAAAGCAAGTCTCCTGGCCCAGACTGTATACCAATTAGGTTCCTTTAGGAGTATGCTGATGCATTAGGTCCATTCTTAACAATCATATACAAACGTTCGCTTGACGAAAGATCCGTACCCAAAGACTGAAAAGTTGCACAGATCACACCAATATTCGAGAAAGGTAGTAGGAGTAATCCACTAAATTACAGGCCCATATAATTAACGTCGATGTGCAGCAAGATTTTGGAACATATATTGTGTTCAAACATTATGAGTTACCTCGAAGAAAACTGTCTATTGACACACAGTCGACATGGGTTTACAAAACATCGTTCCTGTGAAACACAACTATATCCTTATTCACATGGACTTTGAGTGCTATTGACAAGGGATTTCAGATTGATTCCATATTTCTGGATTTCCGGAAGGCTTTTGACACGGTACCAGACAAGCGGCTCATAGTGAAATTGCGTGCTTATGGAATATCGTGTTAGTTATGTGACTGGATTTGTGATTTCCTGTCAGAGAGGTCACAGTTTGTAGTAATTGACGGAAAGTCATCTAGTAAAACTACCTTGTGGGTAGTGTTATAGGCCCTTTGCTGTTCCTTATCTATATAAACAGTTTGGGAGACAACCTGAGCAGCCGTCTCAGGTTGTTTGCAGATGATGCTGTCATTTATCGACCAATAAAGTCGTCATAAGATCAAAAAAAAAATTGCAAAATGATTTAGGGAAGATATCTGAATGGTGCAAAAATTGACAGCTGACCCTAAATAACGAAAAGTGTGAGGTTATCCACATGAGTGCTAAAAGTAATTCATTAAACTTTGGTTACACGATAAATCGGTCTAATCTAAAAGCTGTAAATTCAACTAAATACCTAGGTATTACAATTACGAACAACTTAAATTGGAAGGAACACACAGAAAATGTGGGGAAGGCTAACCAAAGACTGCGTTTTAATGGCAGGTCACTTAGAAAATGTAACAGAGCTACTAAAGAGACTTCCTACATTAAACTTGTCTGTCCTCTTTCAGAATTCTGCTGCACGGTGTGGGATCCTTACCAAATAGGACTGGCAGAGTACATAGAAAAAGTTCAAAGAAGGTCAGCATGTTTTGTATTATCGCGAAACAGGGGAGAGAGTGTCGCAGAAATGATACAGGATTTGGGCTGGACATCATTAAAAGAAAGGCGTTTTTCATTGCGACGGAATCTTCTCACGAAATTCCAATCACCAACTTCCTCATCCGAATGCATAAATATTTTTTTGACACCGACCTACATAGGGAGAAACTATCACCATGATAAAATAAGGGAAATCAGAGCTCGTACGGAAAGATATAGATGTTCATTCTTTCCGCATGCTATACGAGATTGGAATAATAGAGAAATGTGAAGGTGGTTTGATGAACCCTCTTCCAGGCACTTAAATGTAATTTGCAGAGTATCCATGTAGATGTAGATGTTTATTTATTTATTTATTATTATTATTATTATTATTTGTGTGTGTGTGTGTGTGTGTGTGAAATGCAGAATTTTACATTCATGGACATTTAGAGCAATTTGCCAATGTCTACACCATGTTGAAATCTTACCAAGATCTGAATGAATATTTATGCAACCTCTCTCAGATAGTACTTCATTATAGATAACTGCATCATCTGCAAAAAGCCTGATTTTTACTAGTAATATTGTCTGCAAGGTCATTAATATAAAATGTGAACAGCAAGGGTCCCAACAGACTTCCCAGGGACACTCCCGAAATCACTTCATCTGATGATTACTCTCCATCCAAGATAAAATGCTGTGTCTTCCTTGTCAAAAAGTCCTCAGTTCACTCAAAAATTTCACGTGATAGCCCATATAATCATACTTTTGACAATAAGTATAGGTGTGGTACTGAGTCAAATGCTTTTCAGAAATAAATAGATACTGCATCTACCTGGTTGCTTTGATCTAGGGCTTTCAGTATGTCATGTGAGAAAAGTGCGAGTAGGGTTTCACATGATCGATGTTTTCTAAATCGTGCTGGTTAGCATTGAGGAGGTCATAATGTTAAAGATACCTCATTATGTCGGAGTTCAGAATATGTTCTAAGACTCTACAACAAGTCTATGTCGAGGATATTGGACAGTAGTTTTGTGGATCACTTCTACTAACCTTCTTGTAGATGGGTGTGACCTGTGCCTTTTTCCAAGAACTGTGCATGGCTTTTCATTTGAGGGAGCAAATTCAGTATAGAATCTGACAAGGATTCCATCAGACTGTGGAGCTTTATTCAATTTTAACGATTTCAGCTTTCTCTCAATGTCATTGACACTAGTGCCTATTTCACTCCTCTTTTCAGTGGTAAGAGGATTAAATTGGGGCAATTCTCCTGGGTTCTCCTTTGTAAAGGAACTTTTGAAAATGGAGTTAAGCATTTCAGCTTTTTCTTTGCTACTCTTAATTTCAGTTCCTGACTGATTTACTAGGGACTGGACAATAACTTTCGTGTCACTTACAGCCTTTACAGAGAGAGCAGATTTTCTGTTCTCTCCAGAGTGGCTGTGTTCCACATGGTTTGCTTCAGTATGAAGCAAGCCTTGAAATAGAACCCCTTGCCGTAGTATAGTTCTTTCACCAACTCCTAGAATTTTTAGGTACGCTCTAAAACTGTATTAGCAGGAGTTAATGGACGCCCATGTACAGAAAAAAAATCTGTTGCCTTGCTCAGAAAACTAACGCGTCCTTCATAGCAGTTCTGAAGCCTGACCCCTCAACAGCACTCAGATTGTCACTTCGCAAATGATATCCTTTTAGTGGTCTTTTTTAATAAACAAAAACTGTAGTCAAAGCAGTAACACACAAAATTACTTACTTACTTTTTATTTTTTCATGTTCAGAGCTGTCAATTTTTTGGCTCAATACAGGGCTAAGTCAAAAGCTTTAGGCTTGCGTAGCCAGAGGTCGTCTAAGGAGCAATGTGAAAGTCAAATCACACACACCTCTATAGAAGCAGATAGTCATACACTAATACATTGTTTGTGTAGAAGTTGGTTAAAAGGTAGTGACAGCTTCAGAACCAGCTTGTGTTGCTGTGCTGTAATTGGTTCAAAAGATGACAATGACTTGCATTCCTTCCCGCCAGTTTCAAGGCATTTGTACAGTAACCTAGAAGTGACATGTTTCAGCAGCCTAGGTATAATCTTGTATATCATCACAGGGAGACAGAATGGCTGACCATGATTTACCTCCAGGAGACAAAATTTCAAGTACTGTTGTTACACACATGTAACATAGAAAGATGATGATTAGCTTTTGGAACTGTTAGTTCCTTCCTCGCAGAGAGAAGAATGATAGGTTGGGAACGATTGCAAAGGAGAGCTCATAACTCACTCCTAGACTGAGAGGAGAATGACATTTAAAGCATGAAAAACAAAACTTGGCTTTGGGCTGTCAGTTCCTTCAAGAAGGAAAGAGTGATTGATTGGGAAGGTTGGAAAGGAGAGCAGGTCACTCAATCCTAGACTGGGAGGAGGAGGAGGAGGAGGAGGAGGAGGAGGAGGAGGAGATGTGTGGAATGGCTGACCTGTAAGTACTAATTGATACCATATAGAATATGAGATTGGAGTATCTGCCCAGTTTACCAGATATCACCCACCAGCCAATGATATTCATTTCTTTGGTTCACTGAAAAAGGTGTCGAAATGAAGTTATTTATAATCCAGCACATGGGCCTGAAACCACAACAGTAGGTGCTCTCTTTTGCATGTTAACAACAAAGAAAACAAAATATGAAGTGTTTAGGCTCTGACAAGCTGCCAAAACAAAAGTATATCACACTAAGTGATTTTGTTGTAGCATAATGTAATTATGTTGCTTCTGCTCGCAATGAGAACACACAACTTTATCAGGTTTTTTGTTCCAACCATAATTGCACTTACTAGATGGTTTTTTTTTACAGTGGGAAGAATTAACGAAATAGGACACGATACCTGTCTGTTCTGGATTATAAGTTGGTTGATGTAAAAGTATCTTGTAGAAATTTATGTGGAACCAGTACAAAACACTTTACTAATTTTGCAATAAGGTTCACAGTCATGATAAATTTCTTGAAAGAAAATTAGTTTCCTGCATTGGCAGCATATAAAAAACAGACAATACAGGAAACTAATTTCTTTCAAGGCCCTATTAAATGTTCTTCGTAACGAATCTGTTGCTCCTTTGCTCCAAAATGGTTGAATTGGATCATAGACTGTTTTTAAAACATTGATATTTCATCACTTGTTCCATTGTGTTCACAGTGGATCTATTGTATCTGCTGATAACACAAGTGTACTAATCGAGGGTAAGATCCTTACCTTACCAGACACAGCTCATATGACAGCTGAACAGGCCAATAAAAGATTCACAGCTAGCAGTTTGTCTCACAAAGACTCATATAAGGCAATTTCAAACAAGCAAACATGACGAGCTGGCACTAGGAGGAGACATTAATGACCTTACAAAAAACGAGACACCCTGCGTAAAATTCCTTAGTGTCCATCTGCATGACAAGCAGATTCATAGATAAACTAATCAAGAAACAAAGTTCAGCATGTTTTGCCCTTAGAATAATCTCTTATGTTAAGCTGAAGTCGAGAGCATTGGTTATTTGTGGATATTTCCTCTCCGTGTTGTTTTACGGTGTCATGTTCCGGGTGCAGGATGTCTAAAGAAAATAAAGTGTTTATACACAGCATAATTGAGTAGTTCAAATATTTTGTGAAGTAGATAACTATATGTCTTGCAGATGCCTTTGGAAAAATCCTAGAAATTCTTACACTCACTTAACAATACATTTACACCTTACTGTTTCTTGTTGAGTATAATGAAAATTAATTTCACTTGATGTGTGATTTGCACTATTAAAATTCTAGAAAGGAAAATAATTTTAATGTAAACTTTGCGTCATTGTCTAATTTTCACAGTGAAATTATTTACTTTGGTGCTCCCATCTAATTTAATACAAGAAATTTGAGTACTACCAGTTACCGGAAAACTGAAAACATACTTTATTAGCCACTCGTCCTCCAAAATAATGATTATTTAGGTTAAAGGATTCCTGTTAGCTTCATGGTTAATAGCAGGGTTATGTTAAACTACCAATAGAATATGAACTACAGCTATCTCATATAATGAGAAAGCAGTGACTTTCGTTCCCATCCTTCCTTAACCCGAGCTTGTGTTCTGTCTCTAGTGGTCTTGACATCAGCGGAATGTTAATACTAATCTTCCTTTTTCACAAACAAGAGTTAAATAGGGTAACAAAGGTTTATTGTTAGAATGTACAGATTACACTTACAGAAGTTGCCTGTCTTTCGTTAATGTGTATCTTGACTAGTTCAGAGTTCCAGAAGGTTCTTCATGATGGTATGTGTGCAACAAGGTGGGTGAGTAGGTTGGACGGATGAACAGTGTGATTGGCACCTTTTTGAATGCTCTGAACTGAGGAGAACATTGTATGATAAGTTAATTTTTCTTACAAACTAGTTAGTAGTGCAACAGTCATACTCTGCTTTGAATGTGGTGGGGGCACATTTCAAAATGTGACATTATTTTAAAATATCTGTACATTTGTGAATGAAATAAATCTTAAAAATACTGATTGACTCTTCATCACAGGCATCTGTTTACTTAAATTGTATATAGTGAGACTTGTACAAATATTGGAACTTTTCCTGTCAGCAGGAATGGCAATGGCACATCAGACCGCTTACGTGGAGCTGACGAGCCTGATGGCGACGGGGCTGAGGAGGGAGATGGTAGGTAACTACGGATGTTTCTACACAATTTGGCCTCCTTTCAGATAGCAACTTACAGAATTGTGTGTGTGTGTGTGTGTGTGTGTGTGTGTGTGTGTGTGTTTTCTATGTTTGCCAGTGCATGCATACACATCCTCTTGTATGTGCTATGAGTAGCAAAAAGCTCCTATTTATAGTGGAAATTTGATAAACTAGACTACCGTAATTGTTACTGTAAGTCATTTGGATAATTAAAAATATGGATAATTGATTGTATGAAGAAAAGCAATTTTTGTATTACTACCTCTAGAAATATAACCTAAGTTCCACACACATTGTTATCTTTTAGGTACATTGTCATATATATTTCCAGGGTTAATACGTAATGTTAGGTTTTTATTCAAACCAAACACAAATAAATTAAAACTCATTAAAATCAAGAAAAATCAATTTTTTTACACACTAGCATAGTTTTTAAAAATAACTAAAATGCCCTAACCTTAATCATGAAATGCCCAATAAAAATCAAACCATGAAAACTCCAGGTAGGAATAGCAACAATGTAGGAAAAGGCAAATTGCTACTTACTGTAAAGCAGACACATAAAGTTGCAGACAGGCACAATTAAGTCACTTACATACAGCTTTCAGCCACAGCCTTCATCAGTAAGACACACACACACACACACACACACACACACACACACACACACACACACACACAAAAGGAAGCAAGGAAGCACACCTCACAAACACACAACCGCCAACTCCAGCAGCTCGCGCTGGAATACAACATCACGTGGGATGCAAGCAGCAATCTGGAGGGGGCAGGGATGGGGAAGGGGTGGTGTAACGGTGGGTCGAGTGACGAACATTGTCTGGTGAAGTGTGCAGGGACTAGGATGGCAACAGGCATGAGGAGGTTGTGGGGCAGGGAGATGGGGAACAAAAGAGCTAGAGAGGAGAGGAATGGGGGAAAGATGGATGAATGCATTGGCAGAGGACTGAAAGTAAACAGTGTGGCAGGTGAGATGGCGAGAGAGGGGGTGGAAACTGGTGGGTAGAGAATATGGGAACAGTATGTTACCGTAATTTGAGGCCAGGATAATTATGGGAGCAGAGAATGTGTTTTAAGGATAATCCCATCTGTGCAGTTCAGAAAAGCTGGTGGTGGAGGGAAGGACCAGATGTCTGGGACAGTGAAGCAGCCATTGAAATCAAGCGTGTTTTGTTCAGCTGCACATTGTTCCACAGGTTGGTCTACTTTGCTGTTATGCCACAGTTTGGCAGTGGCCATTCATCCTGGTGTACAGCTGGTTGGTAGTCGCACCAATATAAAAACCTGTGCAGTGATTGCAACAGAGTTGGTAAATGACACAGCTGCTTTCATAGGTAGCCTAGGCCCTGATGGGGTAGAATAAACGTGACGGGACTGGAATAGGAAGTGCTGGGTGGGTGGATTTGGGTAGGTTTTGCACCTGGGTGTTCCACAAGGATATGGTCATTGTGACAGCTGGTTGGGATTGGGAGTGGCATAGAGATAGACTAGGATGTTCTGGTGGTTGTGTGAGAGACTGAGTACCACTTTAGGAGAGGTGGGAAGTAACCTCGGGTGGGATGTCCCTCATTTCAGGGCATGATTATAGGTAATCAAAGTCCTGGCGAAGGATGTGGTTCAGTTGTTCCAGCCCGGGGTAGTACTAGCTGATGAAGGGGACACTCCTTTGTGGCTGGTTCTTGAGGTTGGTTGGAGGATTGGAGGTGTGGGGGAAATGGCACAGGAGATCGGTTTGCAAACTCTGTCTGGGGGACAGTGCTGTCTGTGGAGACCCTGGTGAGACCTTCAGCATACTGAGCAAGGGAGTTTTTGTCATAGCAGGTGGTCAGGTTGTGTGGGAGGGATTTTTCGGTGTGAAATGGATGACAGCTTTCAAAATGCAGGTACTGTTGCTGGTTCGTCGGTTTAATGTGGACAGGAGTGCACATGGAGCCATCAGAGAGGGGGATGGTAAACATCTAGGAAGGTGGCAAGCTGGGTTGAGGACCACCATGAGAAGCATTTGGGAGAGGAGGAGTTGAGGTTGTGAAGGAATTAAGATAGGATGTCTTGGCCAGGGCCAAGATCCAGATCATGAAGATGTCAGTGAACTAGAACCAGACTAGGGTTTGGTGTTTGGGTAGCTAGAAAGGTCTCCTCTATATGACCCATAAAAAGGTTGGCATAGGAGGGTGCCAGTGACTATGTTGGGGGTTTGTTTTTATACCTTCCTTCAAATGAGAAGTATTCGTGGGTTAGGATAAAATTAATAAGGTATATGAGGAATTAGGTGGTAGTGAGTTTGGAGTATGAAGGACATTAGGAAAGGTAGTATTCAGTAGCAGTAAGATCATGGGAATTTGGGATGTTGGTGTCTAGGGAGGTAGTGTCAACAGTGGCGAGTAGAGATCCAGGAGGTAAAGGGGTGGGGATGGTGGAGAGTCAGTGAAGAAAGTGGTTGGTGTCTTGGACTTGGGAGGCTACATTACAGGCAATTGATTGGAGATGTTGGTCAACGAGAGCCGAAATTCTTTCAGTGGGAGCACAATAACCAGCCACTATGGAGTGCCCAGGATTGTTAGGTTTGTGGATTTTAGGGAACGTGTAGAGGGTGGGAGTACGGGGTTTCATTCGGGTGAGGAGGGAAATGGATTCAGGGGAGATGTCTTGGGAAGAGCCTAAGGGTTTAAGCATGGTTTGGAGTTTGTGTTGGACTTCTACAAGGGATCACACTGGAAGAGTTTATAGGTGGAGTAGTCTGATAACTGGTGGAGGCCTTTTGCCAGGTAGTCACAGTAGTGGTGGAGTCTTTGTATGTAGGTAAGATGATTATGTCTGGATTTGTTTTGAGGTTGTGTATGGCTGGTTTTTCTTCTACTGAAAGGTTAATGTTCTGAGGAAGGATAGGATGGTGAGGCTAAGTTGGAGGTAAGGAATTCCTGGAATGTGACTGTTTGGCATTTAGGTGGAAGGGGGGGAGGATCACGGTTGGGTGGTTGTATGAACTGTAAGAGGCAGGGTTCAGTGTTGGAATTAGGGTGCTTTTGGTTGGAGGGATTGATGGCAAAGAAGTGCTTCCATTGCAGGGATAGGGAGAAGGAGGTCTTCGACAAGTCCAGCATGGTTAATTTTGGGTGGAGGGCTAACTGTGAGACCTTCTGGAAAGGTCTAAAACTTCTGTGGAGCTGAGGGTTTTGGTGGAAAGGTTAACAACAATATTACAGGAATGTTTTGGCTCTGGATTTGGTGAACAGTTGGTTAGTAGTTTTGGGGGAGATGTGGCAAGTTGAAAAGGTCAGCTAGGGAGGGTTAAGCTGCTATGAGGGTTGGAAGAGGAGGAGCACTGTAGGTATGATAGGGGTTGGATAGTGGTGCTGCGAGGTGACAGTAGGATGTCAGCAGGTTGGATAACATATGGAGGTGGTGTCTGGAATGCTCCTTCAGTTACAGGAGAGCAAGGGATTCAATTTCAGAGATGTGATGTATGGAATGAGGTTTGCAGAGTAGTAGTACCTTGTGGAGGAACAGAGGTGGTTTTGTGATGCCGGTGTCATGGAGATGTGTTTTTGCAACATTACAGTATGGCCGGGGGGGGGGGGGGGGGGGGGTAATTCCATGGTTTAGGCAGCATTTGAGAAACAGGCTGTGGGATTAGGCTTTAGCCAGGGAAACAGATACTTTCCTGAATTGCTGCAGAAAGATGGAGTAAGGGTCCATTGTGGATTGTCCATTGTGCAGGAATGATGTAAAGGAAATGGGAATGATACAGAAATGGGCAAAATAGTTGTCGTGGTTGTGAGAGGAGTTGGATAAGTGAACAGATGCATAAAGATGCTTAAAAAATACATAAAGACAAGCAGAAACATGCAAAGATATGTCAACATACGTGAAAATATGTGAAATCCTGTGAAACCACATAAAAATACATACAAATACATTAAAACATACAGAAACGTTGATGAACATCTAACAAAAGTCACATAGGACAGGCACTGTAGTTTAATTTTGTTCAAAATATTTTATGATTTTCATTTGAAATAACAGCAATGTATCACTTTTTTTTTTAAATCATTTGAAAGCTGTTTACAGGGCTTGAAACACTTCCACATGATATGGTCCTGCATCACTTTCTGAATTTACATTTCCTTCTGTTTCATCTACTTGCAGTTCCTGCCATTAGTTTTTGTACAATATATTTTCAACAATTTTATC
Organism: Schistocerca cancellata; assembly: GCF_023864275.1. Classification (NCBI taxonomy): domain Eukaryota; kingdom Metazoa; phylum Arthropoda; class Insecta; order Orthoptera; family Acrididae; genus Schistocerca; species Schistocerca cancellata. The sequence continues at coordinate 292,917,575 of NC_064631.1, read as the reverse complement.
ATCTAACATGTTCTGAAAACTTGATCATTACTGTCACAAGTGAGCCACTCTCTCATATTATCTGCATCACATTCCTGTCTTATTTGTGTTTTTTATTGGCTCATTTTTATCCTCCAGAACAGAATCATCTGTTTTGCTAATTGAATTTTCATGCTCCCATTTTAGTATCCAAGCTTGATTCAAAGTCTTCCTCTCAGTCAGATCCCATGTAACAATGCTCCTTTAAACTCATTTGCTTGAAAATTGACAAAACTACTTCCACTTTGTCTTTGACAGATTACAGTCTAGATAAAAGTTGTTTTCTATAAAGTCGTGTTATGTTTCAATAACATTTTGATCTTTTGGTTATATCAAGGATGTCACATTAGAATGCAAAATTTTACTGTAAATATACCATTTTCTCTGTTGAACAGTTCAGTTGAATGATGGCTTGATGCATTATCCTGTAAAGTAGGACTTTTCCTTGTGTACCAGTTTCATTTTGATTTTTTAGATTTTTAATTTTTATTTCACATAGACAGTGTTGCCCTAGCTCTCAGTGAAAATTTCAGTGTTCATCTATGTGGTTGGTTGGTTTTTGCAAATTAAGGAAAGTCTGATGTTTTTGAAGCATCTGAGGTTTCTAGATTTTCCAATGAGGAGCAGTTTATGGGTCGTGGCAGTATTTGCTCAAACTAATATTGGTACTCGGTCTTTCCTACTTGTATAACCTAGAACTGAACACTCCTGCTGAGAAGTTAAATATTTTGATGTAACGATTTCCAATTTTATCCGGTTTCAGCAGCACTGCAAACAAAGTACAAGTTGGTCATTTTTGTCCAACTCCATCAGCCGACATTGATTCATCTTGTATTTCCAATTCAGGAATTCCTTGACTAGATTTAAATCTGGTACAACAGTGTGTTACTTACCACTGTTGCTGTTTTTCTAAAAACCAACAATACAAAGGTGCTTCCAAAAGTTTGTTTTTCGGTTTCTTCATCAGTGTTTGATATTTACTCCTGTCTTCACTATCACTAAGTAGCAGATAATTTATTTTATTTATTTATCCATCCATAAACAATGTAAATTTTATGGATGTTGTCAATATGTAAATACATAAAACACATTTACAGAGATACATAAACATACACAATTGTACGCAGAAATAGATACTTGAGTTCTTGTCTTACTGAGTTACTCTTTCAGAGATTGTATTTCACTGTTCTATTGAATATATTGTTAAATGCCTCTTAATTGCAGTACTTAATTATTAGCACAATTGTCAACAATATTTATCCATTGTTTTACATAATCCTTTACAGTATAAAAACACTTTTCTAAAAAAATTTATTCCGGAAGGCATGTATTTCACTTTTGTCTTTGATCTCATGTGGTAGTTTATTGTATAGTTTAATTCCACTATATAGCATGCTATTTTGGGTTTTTGTTTCGTTTTTTATGTGAAGATGTAAGTGGTGGCTGGATTTGGTTCCATGTTCATATGGAGACCTGTTTTTTGGGTACTGATAAATGACTCCTCCTCTTCTTCTTCTTCTTCTTCTTCTTTGCAAAATGTACACACAATGAACAGTCAAGAGTCCTGAAGATTTAAACAACTCAGTGCAACTAGTTCTCATGCTACTTTTTGTCATAATTTGTACAGGTACATGAGCTACCACACAAAGAATTTATTACTCTCAGTTAAAGCATGCTAAAGCAATTAGTTTCCCAAGGGCAGTAACATAATCAATCCGTTTTAGATGCGCATCAACATGCCTCCCTAGGATTTTTGTGATACACGTCCTAGGAGCTCTGCTTGTGTGGAAACCAATATTGTTGTTGTTGTTGTTGTTGTTGTTTTTACAGTTAATTTGTTGTTGTCCCCCCGCCCCCCCCCCCCCCCCCCCCCCCCACCTGCATACACGCACGAGTGTTTCTTCAACTTCGTCCTTTAGTACTAATGGTGATGTTGCACTAATGAGAATGTTACTGTCATCGGTAAACAATACTGTTTCACTGTGTTTGACACTCTGGGGAAAATCATTGATATACAGGGAGACACAGAATAATGGGAATGTTTGAAATGAGTAGTGGCAGCCATGGGCAGGTGGCAGCACTGTGGGTTTGTGACAGTTTAGTGAGTAAACAGTTCACCATTTCAGTAATCATGGATCAGTGAAACAGACAACAGCGTGCGTTAGCCATAAAAATGTTTTATAATACGAATAATAGTTTGGTAGCGGCGCAGAGGGAGTTTAGACATTTTTATAATTTAGGACATCATGATGCTGTTCTGTCGAAGCACGCAATAAAATGTTGGATTAATAACTTTGAGGAGACTAGATCTGCCCTCAAGAAGAAACCAACAGATCTACCAAGAAGTGTGTGTTCTCCAGTGAACATTGATGTTCGTAAAGAACCAGCAGTGTTCGGAATGTCCCGGGAGAGTGTTCGCAGAATTCATCTTGATTTAAAATTTCATCTGTACAAACTACAGCTGGTGCAACAATTGAAGGGCAATGATTACTGCTACGATTAGGATTCTGTCAACAAATGATAACAGAAATATAAACAACGGCGACTAATTTCTAAACAAGTTGTGGATATCAGATGAGGCACATTTGTATCTCGCAGTTTTCATCTCACAGGTTATGTGAATAAACAGAACTACTGTTACTGGGCAAATCCTAATGACTTTCATGAGCTCCCTTCACACACTAGTAAAGTGACAGTGTGGTGTGGTGTTTCATCACATGGGATTATCGGGCCATATTTTTTTGCAAATGAACAGGGAAACACAATAACTGTCAATGCCAATCATTACGTGGAGATGTTATGAACTTTCATTACACCTGCACTGAAGAACTTTCCAAATGTTCAAGAAACCTGGTTTCAACAGGACAGAGCGATATCACACACTGCATGGTAATCAATGGCATATGTGGGAGAAGTGTTTGGCAACCGTGTGATCTCATGATTCGGTAACATTCCCTGGCCTCCTAGATCACCAGATTTATCCGTTTGTGATTTTTTCCTTGTGGGGCTGCCTCAAGAGCGAAGTCTACACGACTTGACCAAGAACCTTGGATGAGTTAAAACAAAATTCGGGAAGCAGTTCACAGAATCCCAATTGAAATGTTGCAGCGGTCAGTGAGGAATCTCGACAACAGATTTCATGAATGTATTCGTGCAGGAGGATGCCATCTAAAGGACGTAATTTTTAAAAAATGATAAATGCCATCAGTATTTCATAAATGGCAAAGTTGTAAGGTTCCAGTTACTGTGAATGCAATTTCTTTCCTTCATCACTTCTAGTTGTATTGGATTGTGGAAATGTTCCCCCTTTTTTTTTTTTTTTTGTGTGTGTGTGTGTGTGTGTGTGTGTGTGTGTGTGTGTGTGTGTGTCATCCTGTATAGCAAGGAGAGTATTGGGCCAAGCACACTTCCTCAGGGGACTCCAATATTAATGTTGTCTGGGTCAAAAAGGTATTTTGTATTATGATTGGAGTTTGTTTGTTTGAGATACCTCTATCTATTGCACTCTTAATGTATGAATGAAACCACTTATTTGCTGCCCCTCTTATACCTAGAGCTTTCAGTTTATTTAATTGAAATGTGTGGGCTCTATATCATATGTTTTGCTGAAGTCAAGGAAGATGCCTGATATATGATCTTTATGGAGTGCTTCCAGAACAACATTTTTAAAATGAGCTATAGCTGAGTGGGTGCTTTAACCAGTCCCGAACCCAAGCTGTTCTTTACACAGAAGACTGTACTTTGTTAGAAACCCCACAAGTCTGATTTTCATGATGGTTTCCATTGCTTCTGAAAATAATGACTGTAAAGAGAAAGGCCTGTAATTGTCTATATTGCCGGGGTCTCATTTCTTATGTAGGGGCAGGACCTTCACATGCGTTAGTGCCTCTGGGAAGCAACCTGTTGTGAATGATTCATTTATGATGTGCTCTAAAAGGTCTTTGATACTGTCTATATAGTCTTTAAGGAAGCACACAGGCTCTTCATCTATACCTGCTGAGGTTTTACTTTTTAGTTGCTGAACAACATAGCTTCTTCCTTCTGAAGCGGTGGGTTGAAGCATCAACGTGCTTGGAACATAGTTCAGTGTTTTTACACGCTGTATTTTGTCAGATTTATGTTTTAGCTTGGTAGCTATGTTGCTGAAAAATTAATTTACAAAGTTTGCCAATTTTTTATCATGTATTGTGGTACCATTATGCTATAATTTTATGTTTACTTGTTTGGACGTTTTTCTATTTGTCTCCTGTTTGGTTACATTCCAGAACGCTTTTATTTTGTTTCATGCCTTTTCTATAATTTTATTACTTCTATCCATCTTTGATGTTATTAAAACTTTTTTGTATATGTTTTTGTGTGTTTAGTAGAATTTTTGAAATGAAGAGTCATTTTGGTTGTCCTTTGTCTTTTATGCTGCTGAGGTGTTTGAGTGGTATAGAGGATTTCCTTATTGCATCAGTCACAGTCACTTTTGTTTTGTGTTTTAGTGACTCATAGTACTTTCAGGAATACTTCTTTGAGCCTGAATTTAGATTTTGATATAAACTTTGAAAACTTCCTATATGTACCAATCTCAATGTGCACTACTTCTCATGTTTCATTGTTCATTTGCATGGTAAATTCAACCCTCATCAGCTTAGAGCAGACCACTCTATATGTCAGCATTTTAGTTCTGTTTCCTTCAGGTATGATTAGTGTTAACAGCTGACTGGAATGGTCTGAAAGGCCCAGGTCACGTACATCATCATTACAATTTTCTTTCTCCAAATGAGTTAGTTTATGGTCAATGATTGATACTGAATGCTTAGTTACCCTTGCAGCTGTGTTAATCATTGGTGATATTCTGTAGCATACATAATGTTCAAAAATGTTTGCAGAACCCATCTGGGTTCAATGTCTTGATATTTAAATCTCCACAGATCAGAATTTTGTCCTTAGCATTAGTAACCATGTCCAATACTTGCATTAGTTTTGCTGAGAATGTATCTATTTACCACTGGGAGAATGATAAATACAAGGTACAGTTAGTCTTTTGGTCTTTGAAATGTATGTGGCTTTCTTATATCTATAGCTTAAATTTCTACATGTTTTTCTTCACTTAATGAAAAAATGTCATATCTATTTTTACACATACTCCCTTTCTTTACCTATACACGTGATCCACCACTTTTCACAGTGGTTCTCCTATAATGTCATGCTAGATTATATGAGCATAGAGCTAAATGTGTAGTTTTAGATGCCCTACACCAATGTTCTGTTACGCAAACAAGTGAGATACCAGTAGCCTGCAGTTCCACTTCTAGCTGTTGCACTTTATTTCCTATGGACTGGATATTTTGTTGGAGCACTTATTACCTTGGAACCTTCTCATTTTTCTTGTCTTCCTCAAAAATAAATTGGATGATGAGGAACTACAGTTTTCATCTCATTCACTTCACTGTCCACTGTTGTTTTTGCTGACTCTTCACAGTTTTCTCTTTTTTTGTGCATATTTTGCTGCTCCTGCTGATGGTTCCATCGCTTCAAATTTTTTTGAGGTGTTTTTGTTGTTCCTATTTGGTCTGCTGATTGTGATTGTGGGTTTGGTAGTGAAGTTATTTTGGTGATTTTTTATTTTATTTCCGTGATTATCTGGTTAGCCAAATATTCAGTTGTAGTCTGTGGTGTTTGTGGAATCTGCGTGCCATACTACTCACACCAATACATTACACATTTTTAAAATTTCTGCAGATTTTAACAAAAACAGTCAATCTTAAGTTTATAACAAATTATATACAATACGTGAGCAGTGAAATATAATCTCATAAATAATAATAGGGAGATCCTTCTTTTGCTTCCATACAGCAGTTCTCTAAAATAAGTGTCCGAATGAGAATAGTCAATGTGGAAGTTGCGATGAATGAAAGGGAGTGTGTGTTCCAGTATTATGTTGATTAATTCCCAGTTGAAGAGAAATATTGATGACTTCGTAGCGCACTTGATGATGATGATGATGATGATGATGATGATGTCAACAATATGTTTTTCAAATTGTTCATGCACAGAGCAAACAGTGGAGCAGTCTGTTATTTTGAAATATATCTTCACTCTTCTTATAAAACGTTCTGCTTCGTTAGATGCTATCTTCATGAAACCAGTTGTATGCTCCCCTTTATTACAACTGCCATAAGCATATTTTGTGTAAGTATCGTACTTCAGGGATCCATACCTTTTCATTACCTTACTGAAGCATGAAAAGCCATCATTGCCATTAATCCATTTGTTTCGTAACTAAAACTGTGCACAAGGTTTCTTTTAACCTTTGAACTGACTCGAATAGCCAGTTGCAGAGGGGACCTAAGATTTAAAGTGGTTGTGAACTGTGGTGCAACTTGGCATTACTGCACGATGACAGGAACCATTTCAATGTCATAAAGTAACATATTCTCACACTTGTAGTTAGCAAGAGTCTTTGTCTAGAACATGAATTTGCATCAAAATTGTTCATGAATTTTTCAGCAATTTCAGTTATTCTAAAAGGCATTAATGTTTTGGCTTTCATGGCATCCTTTGATTTTAATTTGATATTTTATGAAGAGCATGTTCAGTGACAAATTCTAGAATTTTTTGAAAGATCTGCTGATACTTACAGGATCTTTGCATCAACTGTTGTTGCTCCCATTTACACACAAAAAATTGTCATGTGTCTGTTTGCAGTAGGCTGAAAATAAGATATGTGGTCTGAGTGACATTTCATGCTGTTGCTGCCATCTTCTTGTTTGGAATTGGTTCAGTCATTAGTCACGCTAGTACTGACAATGGAGCAATATATCAGTCTCCATTTATTATTCTGAGTATTTACCCACTAGCCATCCAAGTGGCACTTACCCACCAAACCACGAGTGATCGAACTTGAATGATTACTACTGGCCTACTGATGGATTCAGATTGTTGGTATGGTGAGAGGGCTTGATTGATTCACCAACAGATTTAGATAAGGGAGCATGTGCCCTGTAAAGTAAAATAATAATAATAATAATAATAATAATAATAATAATAATACTGGGACAGAACCATTATAACAGATTAAACAACACGACATAACAAACCAGACATCATACTCACCAATAAAAAGAAGAAATTAACACAACTAATCGAAATATCCATACCCAATACAACAAATATACAAAAGAAAACAGGAGAAAAAATTGAAAAATACATCCAACTGGCGGAGGAAGTCAAGGACATGTGGCATCAGGATAAAGTTGACATTATACCAATTATACTATCATACCACACAATATCCACCAGTACATCAATGCAATACAGCTACATCCAAACTTATATATACAACTACAGAAATCTGTAATTATTGATACATGTTCAATCACCCGAAAGTTCCTAAATGCAATATAACATATACCGTACAGTTAAAAGGAAGTCACCCTTGATCAAGGTCCGCATCACTTTCCATTTTTGACCAGACATAACGTCTGAGAAAAGAAAGAAATAATAATAATGATGATGATGGATGATGATGATGGATGATGATGATTCATTATTTTAATGCTCTATCTGTGTCATAGCCAAAATCTAAGTTATAAACTTTTTATGACACAGAATTGCTGGCCAGTACTTAACTTACCCACCTGGGCAGCTAAGTGCATTAAAGAGATGGAAAGGCAAGCTGACCCCCGTTCGAATCCGCCCAGTGAATTAACGATGTGGGCTGGGTACCAGTCAGTGTAGACATGGTTTTTAGGTGGTTTCCTGCATCCCACTGTGCGAATACTGGGCTGTTGCCCACACCCTGCCTCAGATACATATTACATAAACATTTTAAAACTTTCTCACATTTGTGTGTAGAATTTACTCTAGACAAAGACAGGTGGGGTACACTGATTCCGCCTTGGGGGTTGAAAGGAATACTGATATCTAAGTCTCTCCCTCACACACACACACACACACACACACACACACACACACACACACACACACACACACTTGATCTCGCTCTTGCTTTCAGAACTATTCTTTCCTTTTAGGGAAGGCAGTGGGAGACGAGAGGTGTAGGTTGTGGGAATCTGGAAAGGAGGGATATGTCACTCAGACCCCAGGATAATAGGGCCCCACATGGTGTGAAGATGGCAAATGTATTGCAATGGAATAGGATTGCCGAACTGTGGCAGGAGATTGAATGGAAATACTTCCTGGTTATGGAAATAAAATCTGTAAAATCTTTGCCATGTGGCCTAATTCAGATGGGAGCCATGTTGTTTCATACACCCAACTTTGGTTCCTATTTGTACCAATAATGGAAACTACTACAGCAGCAAGAAATGAGTGATATTGAAAACTGAAAGGAATTAATTTTGCCAATAGAATGCCATGTTCCATGTATGACATGACTTGTATTTTAGCACCACTGCTGCAACTGTTGAACCTTATTTTCATGTTACTCACTAATAGAGACTTTTTTCTTACTGTGGTTTATTATGCAGTGCGGCAAAATTCATTATTACATTTCATTGAAATGCTTTTCAATCTTTGAAATGCAACAGAATGGTTACTGTTCACTGGTCCTTTAATATTAGTGTAGAGTAGTTTCCCGAATGATCTTGTTAATATTTTTGATATGTAACGTTAACTGGTCATTGAAAGGTACTAAACTTTTTTCTCAAAATTCCAGAAGAGGCTGATACAGATTTGGAGACAGACAGGCTGTTGGGCCAACAGAGGACCGATGATCATGGTTTTTTTGATGATGGAACAGTAAGTTCATTCAGTTGAATATTCTTCCATAAATCATGTACTCAATTATATTAGGCATGAAATCTTAATACAGTGAAAGAAACATTTCAGAAGTGCATTAATTCATACACACAGCCATGTTAACACAGACATTTTAGCTGGCGTGGTTTACATGTTGTGTACAAAGATCCTTTCTTTCTTTTATATATACCTTGTGTACTTTTAATTAAAACTAAATGTTCCAAATGTTGATTAATTGTTGGGCTCCATCATTGATGCATTTCTGAATAGGAACTGGCAGATTCCCTAACGAAACAAAAAAAAGCCAGTGCGATTGCTGCGCACATCACATGAATCTCATCACAAAATGTATCCAAGTTACATGGTTTATGATGTACAGCTCCTTGTTTACTGTGCTCCATAGGAAGAGAATCGAGAGGTGAAATAGCTCCATAGTGTGCAGGAAACATGATTAGTTCCCTGTGTGCTATCTAGTGGTCCACTACATTTTGATGCACATGTGTTCGCAGATCCTCTTAGTAGTTTGGTGGCATGTCATGTTGTTGATGATCAAAAAACCTATAATTAAAGTATAAACCACAAATGAAAAGGAAAATGAATCGGAAGCATTGTTTGGTGCTTCTGCAGTTACAGTATCTTCAAAACTGAAGAGCCCAACAAGTTCCATTAGAGAGAAACACCACCACACCTCATGTTCTCACCCACCAAATTCACAGCGGTATCATAGTGCTTATCTTCAATGTAGTATGTCAAATTATTCTTAATGACTGTTCCATTAAGCTTGAATTGTACTTCATTCAACCAAGTAATGCAACCCATACTTCCTGGTTCACTTGTAACTGCCCCTTGAGCCAATTAACAATATTCTACCCTGTGATAAGTCATCAACAAATAGACTGTTGTGAAGCAGCCATTGTAGGAATTAAATCCCCAACACTTTACGAGAAGATGGAAAGACACATCAACTTACACTATAATCTTCTGTGGCAAGAAACCCTTTAAGATTCTACTACCAATTTTCAACATTTTAAGTGATATGTTGACTTAAGTTACTGAGTCAGTTGGTTCTTATGAGGACTTCATACTGGTGCCCTGCGTAAGGAGAAGCTGGCTACGGCACAAGGTCTGGAAGTTAGTGCGCAGTGTTTGTGAGATACACTTGTTAAATGTTACATTATAGGCAGCCTGTTATGCACTTGAGAATAGCACTTGCACAAGTATTGCAAAAACAACCCCCTCCTGTGCAGGTTTGAGTCAATGGCAGGTGACTCCATGAATTTCGGACATTACTTCAAGAATCTCTGTACTAATCTCTAGGTGGTAGATTTTTCCTGTTGGTTCTGTCAGTAGTTCTGCACTCAGAAATACGGTGGTGATGTCACAAGTAGAAACAGTTGCAGAAAGTTAGCTAAATTGGAATCCATTGGATAGCTGTGGTGCACAGTGACTGTTGAATATTCGAATGTAAAGAAGGGAAACAGTTTCTGCAGATCTAAATTTCATCTATAACATAATATCAGTGGATTACCAGAAGATTCATATAGTAATAACCACGTCAGAGCAACTGACCATTCACAGTAGCATTCACATGGCAGAAATAGAACTGCAACTGCTCTAACCTGCTTCATGTTGTTTTTGTCATGTAAACGCTGTCACATGTTATGCTCTGACATGGGTATACCTATATGACTCTTCTGCTAATGGTAATGATGTCTATGTTACAGTCAAAATCTAGGTCCATGATAAGTTACGGATTCTGTGACAGACTGCTGTCCCCCTTTACATTTAAGTTATGGAAAGGAGTAGCACTGGCATTTAAATATTGAGGAAAAATACAAGTAAATGAGTAAAACTTAACATTTAGAAATACATGGCCTTAACTTTTGATGGTTTGTAATATTGTTGTAAAATACCAGTGAGAGAAATTCTGCAGTTCTCATCTTTTTAAGTTGAGTCATGTGAGGAGGACAAAGATTCTCTTTGAGCATCATTCATGTAATTACTTATGTGGGGTGGGGGGAAAAACATGAATTTAATTGATCATGGATCCAGTTAAACTGAAGATGGTTCATTAAGTTTCTCTTTCAATTTTCTCTTGAGCAAAAAGTGACTTCTTGCAGACACAAAGACATTTCTGGAGCTTAGCAGAGCCGTAATTTGTATGGTTGTTGTCATTCTCTCTTCTAATGAGAGTTCACCCCACAACCATTTTAGAGAGAGTGTGGCTGCTCACGTAAAAGTTGGTTGCACAATGTGCTTATCTACCTCATCCCTTCTGACAGGTAGTGTTCAGGTGTCATGAGTCTGATTCGACACTGAGTACTATAGGGAAATCCTGGCACTAACCATAGTTGTGTAGCATCAAAGGAAAACACTGCATGATGCACCACACACTGTGTAGGCTGTTACTACGCAAGGCCCAACAGCAAAGTAATTTGGATACCTTGGGCTGGTAGGATTCTGTAGTTTGGGTGTGGGTTATGACTTCTGGATCAATGAAATGCACAGTTACATGCCCTTAAATTTCAAAAAATTAATATACCTTAATGTATCTAAGAAATTAATCTTAAGAAGCTTATTTATGTTGGTTATTTGAATGTTTTATGGATCACAATTATAGTCTGTTCGCACAGATATGCCCATGGGCTCCAAAGTCCATCGACTTCTGCCTGCTCGTGTTTAGTATCTGGTCACTGGCAGCATTTACAATCTAATACAGAATCTTGCATATGTAGCCATCCTGAAGTGATTCTTGTATTGTGTTCTTTTTATTGCAACAATGTAAGCTTTCCAACTGGCTCTTTCTCATTTCAAGTTGTCTAGGAGAACTTAAGCAGAACTAGGCGCATCTAGCACCACCATTCAGTATGAAACTATCAGTTTTGATTTCACAAATTTTGTAAGCTTTTGTTATGCCTCTGTTTCAGTTTTTACATTCATAGATGCACAATATATAGCAGTTGACAGATGATACGGCAGCCAGTACATGGCACTTTCAGTGCTGCTCAGAGCATAAACTGATATGTGAATGCAGATGTATGTGAATGAACCGTATGACCTTGCACTGTTTTGCAATTGCATCTCAGTGGAGAATATGGCAACATGGTCCCCATTTACATGGTTTTTTTAGGTTTTAAAACTTCTTTCACTTGCGTACAGTAATTTATACTTAACTATGTTCAGCATATCTCTTTCTTCCCCCTTTCCCCCCTCCCCCACCCCTGCTACTACTAACATTCAGATATCCTTTTGTCAAGCAGGAGTTAAAAGGCGATAAGATTTCAGTTAGAGTTTGAAGTTAATTTCATTATCCACTCTCGCTAACACTCTGTGCCATGCTGTCCATACGACATTACTTGTCCCACTTGGAACATAAGTTAGCTGTGGCACTCCTGATTTGAGTTACGTTGATATATTCAAATTACATCTACACCTACATGGCTACTTGGCACATAACACTCAAGTGCCTCGCAGACGGTTCATCGAACCACCATCACAATAAGTCTCTCTTATCCCACTCACGAACAGCTCATAAAGAAATGAACACTTATATCTTTCCATGTGAGCTCTGATTTCCGTTATTTTATTATGATGGTCATTTCTCCCTGTGTAAATGTTTTTGCATTTGGAGGAGAAATTTGGTGATGGAAATTTCATGAGAAGATCCCGTCGCAATGAGGAACGCATTTGTGTTAATGATGTCCATCCCAAATCCTGTATCGTGTCCATTATACTCTTTCCTGTATTTCTCAATAATACAACACATGCTGACCTCCTTTTAACTTTCTCATTGCACTCTATTAATCCTATCTGATAAGGGTCCCAAACTGCACAGCAGTACTCCAAAAGAGGAATGAAAAGTGTAGTGTAGGTGGTCTTTTTAGTAGATCTGGTAAATATTCTAAATGTTGTACCAAAAAAATGTAGTCTTTGGTTTGACTTCCTCACAATATTTTCTGTGTGTTCTTTCCAATTTAAGTTTCTCGTAATTGTAATTCCTAGGATTTAGTTAAATTTTTGACCTTTAGATTTGATCACTTTATTGTGTAACTTAAGTTTAGCAGATTTCTTTTAGCAGTCATGTGGATGACCTCACACTTTTCTTTACTTAGGACCAATTACCAATTATTGCACCATACAGATATCTTGTCTAAATCATTTTGCAATTGGTTTCAATCTTCTGATGACTTCACTAGATTATAAATGATAGCATCATCAACAGACAGCCTAAGACAGCTGCTCAGATTGTCTCCTAAATCATTCGTATAGATACGGAACAGCAGAGGGACTTTAACTCCATTACCTTCCGACAATTATTACGAAATGTGGCCTCTGATAGGACATCACAAGTCCAGTTGCATAACTAAGTCAGTATTCCACAGCATGCAATTTGATGACAAACCACTTTCGAGGATGGTGTCAAAATCTTTCGGAAATCTAGAAATACGGAATCAATGTGAAATCCCCTGTCAATAGCATTCAGTACTTCAAGAAAGTAAAGAGCTAGTTGTGTTTTACAAGAACAGTGTTTTCTAAATCTATGTTGACTATGTGTCAACAGACTGTTCTCTTTGAGGTAATTCATGATGTTAAGACATGATATATGTTCCAAAATATTGCTCCACATCAATGTTAATGATACAAGCCTGTAATTTAGTTGATTACTCCCATTGCCTGTATTGAATATTCGTGTGACCTGTGGAACTTGCCAGTTTTTGGGTATGAATCTTTCATTGAGTGAGCGGTTGTATCTACATCTACATCTACATTTATACTCCGCAAGCCACCCAACGGTGTGTGGCGGAGGGCACTTTACGTGCCACTGTCATTATCTCCCTTTCCTGTTCCAGTCGCGTATGGTTCACGGGAAGAACGACTGTCTGAAAGCCTCTGTGCGCGCTCTAATCTCTCTAATTTTACATTCGTGATCTCCTCGGGAGGTATAAGTAGGGGGAAGCAATATATTCGATACCTCATCCAGAAACGCACCCTCTCGAAACCTGGCGAGCAAGCTACACCGCGATGCAGAGCGCCTCTCTTGCAGAGTCTGCCACTTGAGTTTGTTAAACATCTCCGTAACGCTATCACGGTTACCAAATAACCCTGTGACGAAACGCGCCGCTCTCCTTTGGATCTTCTCTATCTCCTCCGTCAACCCGATCTGGTACGGATCCCACACTGATAAGCAATACTCAAGTATAGGTCGAACGAGTGTTTTGTAAGCCACCTCCTTTGTTGATGGACTACATTTTCTAAGGACTCTCCCAATGAATCTCAACCTGGTACCCGCCTTACCAACAATTAATTTTATGTGATCATTCCACTTCAAATCGTTCCGCACGCATACTCCCAGATATTTTACAGAAGTAACTGCTACCAGTGTTTGTTCCGCTATCATATAATCATACAATAAAGGATCCTTCTTTCTATGTATTCGCAATACATTACATTTGTCTATGTTAAGGGTCAGTTGCCACTCCCTGCACCAAGTGCCTATCCGCTGCAGATCTTCCTGCATTTCGCTACAATTTTCTAATGCTGCAACTTCTCTGTATACTACAGCATCATCCGCGAAAAGCCGCATGGAACTTCCGACATTATCTACTAGGTCATTTATATATATTGTGAAAAGCAATGGTCCCATAACACTCCCCTGTGGCACGCCAGAGGTTACTTTAATGTCTGTAGACGTCTCTCCGTTGATAACAACATGCTGTGTTCTGTTTGCTAAAAACTCTTCAATCCAGCCACACAGCTGGTCTGATATTCCGTAGGCTCTTACTTTATCAGGCGACAGTGCGGAACTGTATCGAACGCCTTCCGGAAGTCAAGAAAAATAGCATCTACCTGGGAGCCTGTATCTAATATTTTCTGGGTCTCATGAACAAATAAAGCGAGTTGGGTTTCACACGATCGCTGTTTCCGGAATCCATGTTGATTCCTACATAGTAGATTCTGAGTTTCCAAAAACGACATGATACTCGAGCAAAATGTAATTGATACGTCTGTAGCTATTACATTAGCACACTCTGAAAGGAATCTGATTCGTGTACAGACTGGACTGAAAGACTTGAGAGTATATCTCCTAAGTTACTCATGTTGGCAGCTGTTCTTGATTTGAATTCTAAAATATTTACTTTGTTACCTTTGGTGAAGGAATAGTGGAAGGCTGCTTTTAAGTAATTCTGCTTTAGCAGCACAGTTATAGATAGTATTTCCATTGCTATTGTGCAAAGAAAGCATTGATTGTGTCTTGTGCTAGCATACTTTACATACAACCTAAACCTCTTTGATTTTCTGCAACGTTTCGAGAGAAAGTTTCACTGTGGAAACTATTACAAGCATCTCACATTGAACTCTGCACTATATTTTGAGCTTCTGTAAAAGATTTGGGGGTTTTGTGTTGATTAATTTTTTTCTTATTTTACATAATACCTCATAAATTTTTTGCCTTCTGAAACTTGATATTCACAAAATGTAACCTGATACTTTTGTAGCCCCACTCTTTCGGTTACAGTACTGTACTTTGCATTACTAAAATGTTGATAAGAGGAGATGCACGTTTAGTAAATTTTCCACAAGCCATCATGTGAGTACCTTGTACCATTGCTAGTCAGTCTCATTCCTATTTCATTTGCAAATGAAAGAAGGGAAATACAGCTGTCTCTATGCTTCTGTACAAGACTTGATTTCTCTTCCTTTCCTCATGGTCCTTACGTGAGACGTATGTTGGTGGTAGTAGAGTCATTCTGCAGTCTGCCACAAATGCTGAGTCTCTAAACTTAGTTAGTAGAGTTCCACGAAAAACAGACCTTCTTTCCTCCAGGAATTCTCATTTGAGTTCATGGAGAATTTCTGTAATAATAAGGTGTTGATCAAACCTACCACTAATAAATTGAATACCATGCTTCTTAATTGCTTCAGTGTCTTCCATTAATGTGACCCGATGAGAATCCCAGATACTTGTGCTGCTTTTAAACCATGTTGTGAGTGCGTAAATTTAGCAGCGTCCAACATAAATATTTAAATATGTCTACAGTTCTAAATTGTCATTCAATTACTGCATTACCTGGCTAGAATAAGACATGAGCATGAATGTGAACTAAATTGAAACACACAACCATTTTCATATGTTGTCTGTAAATAAGTGTATCTGTTTAAAATTATTAGGTTTGTTGACTACTTTCATACAAACTTGATTCACTCTTGAATATCACTTCACTTTTTTAACACGGAGACACACAACACTGGAATTAGCGAATTTTACTGAAAAGATTTCTGAGCCTTATGCTCCAACACCAGCAAAGAATGGTAGAAGTTAAAATAGTTTGTCATAGCATAGATTTTGATATACAATCAAATTACCTTTACGTGGATTCTGTTTACAATGGCAAATATACTTGTCTGAATTATTTGGCAATTTAAACTCGCCTTGTAATGCTTTCATGAAATGGCAGCAGATAAATGAATATCGGTGTATCACAGAATCGACCTGTTCGGATTACATGAAAACAACTGACTAAATTTGATTTGAAAAAAACATTAATCAGCATTAAATAATTGATCTCAGCATTTTCAATCTGAAAGAAAACTATAACTCTTGCCAATAAAATCATATAAATATATTACTGCCAATGGTGGCATTGCAGCTCGTCCGCAGTGAAGCAAAGATAGAATGCAGAGGATCAAAATTAGTAATATTCTTACAGAAAATGTGAGATAAACTTGAGTAACATGATTCTCTATTTTTCTCCAATAGTTTACAATAAGTAGTTCACATAATAGTAATAGTACTAGACCTTATCATAGGCGGCAGATTAAAGTGCCTCTTGCTAGCATCAAGACTACTCGAACAAGAGGAAAAAACATCAGCGATGGTGCTAATTGTTCTTATAATTAGAAGATATGAAGATATCTTTGTTTTCAGTCTATTTTTTGTGGCTTGTGATAATACTGTTACACCGTCTCTGCTCTAGCAAAACCAAACTGTTTCTCTGTCAACACACTTGTCTCTCACGATATCACATATTAAAATAATAATAATAATAATAATAATAATAATCACTCATATAAATACATCAGCTACACCATTGCAATTTCATAACCACTTCTACAACCCTTTAGATCACATAACATCAACAGATACAAAGAAAGTAAATTGGAAAAAGAAAACACTACACGGCAAGCACCCGTATCAACTAACACAGCCACACATAGATAAAGACGCATCCAACACATGGCTAAGAAACGGCAATATATACAGTGAGACGGAAGGATTCATGATCGCAATACAGGATCAAACAATAAACACCAGATATTACAGCAAGCATATTATTAAAGATCCCAATACCACAACAGATAAATGCAGACTTTGCAAACAACAAATAGAAACAGTAGATCACATCACAAGCGGATGTACAATACTAGCAAATACAGAATACCCCTGAAGACATGACAATGTAGCAAAAATAAGGCATCAACAACTTGCCATAAAACATAAACTAACAAAACAACACGTCCCCACATACAAGTACACACCACAAAATGTACTGGAGAATGATGAATACAAATTATACTGGAACAGAACGATTATAACAGATAAAACAACACCACATAACAAGCCTGACATCATACTCACCAATAAAAAGAAGAAATTAACACAACTAATTGAAATATCCATACCCAACACAACAAATATACAGAAGAAAACAGGAGAAAAAATTGAAAAATACATCCAACTGGCTGAGGAAGTCAAGGACATGTGGCATCAGGATAAAGTCGACATTATCCCAATTATACTATCAACTACAGGAGTCATACCTCACAATATCCACCAGTACATCAATGCAATACAGCTACATCCAAACACATATATACAACTACAAAAATCTGTAATTATTGATACATGTTCAATTACCCGAAAGTTCCTAAATGCAATATAACATATACCATACAGTTACAAGGAAGTCACGCTTGACCGAGGTCCGCGTCACGTTCCATTTTTAACCAGACTTAAGTCTGAGAAAAAAAAAGTCAATAATAATAATAACAATAATAATAATAATAATAATAATAATAATATCCACCAGTACATCAATGCAGTACAGCTACATCCAAACATATATATACAACTACAAAAATCTGTAATTATTGATACATGTTCAATGACCCGAAAGTTCCTAAATGCAATATAACATATACCGTACAGTTAAAAGTAAGTCTCGCTTGATCAAGGTCCGCGTCACTGTCCATTTTTGACCAGACATAACGTCTGAGAATAGAAAGAAATAATAATAATAATAATAATAATAATAATAATAATACTGGTTCAGGACAGAACTAAAGAAGCCTCGGACAAGCGGCGTCATGGTCGGGGACGACGCTTGAACCCTATGCCCGCCCACAATGGTAACAACACTGCTAGCCAACTGGAAAATGATTTAAATCCAAATAGAGGTGTTTTGCAGGATATGCTTCCTGCAACCACCCTAGAAGGAAAACAAAGACAGAGGATGAGATGGTCAGATGAAGTCAATAGACACCTCATTTCTGTTATTACCAAGCAACAAACCTAGGAACCAACACAACTGGATACAGATCACAAGTATACACAACATTTATTACCAGATACCCGGAATTAAAATTTTTAACAGAACAACGACTAGCTGATCAGATCCGTGTAATAATCAAACATAACAGGATACCCCAGTGAGAATTAGAAAACATCAAACAACAAGTACAACAAACACTGGAACAAAATAATGTGCAATCAGAAGAAGAAGAAGAAAATACAGTAATGGACTCAAACATCCCAGAGCAAACAAACAAAGACCAACACGCATCAATTAAACAATCAGAGGAAAACGAAATCTTAAGACAGCCACCAGAACAAGCACAAATAGAACACGAAGAGACACATGTGTTAGACATAGAAGAGAAATTTCAGCTGACATATATAGAATACAAAGACACAAATACAGACATTAGACCATTCCTGCATAGACTGCCAAATAACCCACAAGTCGAAACAACAATAAAAACTATCAACACAATCATACACAACAAAATAAATGAAAACACAACTATGGAAGAGTTACAACTACTGGTTTATATAGGAGCACTCACTACACTAAATATACACACTAGGCAGAGATCAGAACAAACCAACACACAGAAGAAACCCACAAAACCAGCATGGCAACACAGGCTACAGATCAGAATAGAAAAACTGAGAAAAGACATCGGACAGCTAACACAATTTATAAGAAATGAAATATCAGACAAAAAACGAAAAAGGTTAGGTAAAATCTCACAACAAGAAGCAACAGAGCAATTAGATGAAAAAAAGCAGAAATTGCAAGCATTGGCCAAACGACTTAGAAGATACAAAAAAAGTGAAAATAGAAGGAAACAAAACCAAACATTCAACACAAACCAAAAGAGATTCTACCAAACAATGGATAACACACACATTAAAATAGACAATCCACCAAACATAACAGACATGGAACACTTCTGGAGCAGCTTATGGTCAAACCCGGTACAACATAACAGGCATGCACGGTGGATACAAGCAGAAACAGACACATACAAGATGATACCACAAATGCCTGAAGTGATAATTTTGCAACATGAAGTCACCCGAGCAATTAATTCTACACACAATTGGAAAGCCCCTGGAAATGATAAAATAGCAAATTATTGGCTAAAGAAGTTCACCTCAACACATTCACATCTAACTAAATTATTTAACAGTTACATTGCAGACCCATACACATTCCCTGATACACTTGCACATGGAATAACCTATCTGAAACCTAAAGATCAAGCAGACACAGCAAACCCAGCTAAATATCGCCCCATAACATGCCTACCAACAATATACAAAATATTAACTTCAGTCATCACACAGAAATTAATGACACATACAACACAGAACAAAATTATAAATGAAGAACAAAAAGGCTGCTGCAAAGGAGCACGAGGATGTAAAGAGCAACTGATAATAGATACAGAGGTGACATATCAAGCGAAAACTAAACAAAGGTCCCTACACTACGCATACATTGATTACCAAAAAGCCTTTGATAGTGTACCCCACTGATGGTTACTACAGATATTGGAAATATACAAAGTAGATCCTAAATTGATACAGTTTCTAAACACAGTAATGAAAAACTGGAAAACCACACTTAATATCCAAACAAATTCAGATAACATCACATCACAGCCAATACAGATTAAGCGTGGAATATACCAAGGAGACTCATTAAGTCCTTTCTGGTTCTGTCTTGCTCTGAACCCACTATCCAACATGCTAAATAATACAAATTATGGATACAATATTACTGGAACATACCCACACAAAATAACACATTTGCTATACATGGATGATCTAAAACTACTGGCAGCAACAAATCAACAACTCAACCAATTACTAAAGATAACAGAAGTATTCAGCAATGATATAAATATGGCTTTTGGAACAGACAAATGTAAGAAAAATAGCATAGTCAAGGGCAAACACACTAAACAAGAAGATTACATATTGGATAACCACAGCGACTGTATAGAAGCGATGGAAAAAACAGATGCCTATAAATACCTAGGATACAGACAAAAAATAGGAATAGATAATACAAATATTAAAGAAGAACTAAAAGAAAAATATAGACAAAGACTAACAAAAATACTGAAAACAGAATTGACAGCAAGAAACAAGACAAAAGCTATAAATACTTATGCTATACCAGTATTGACCTACTCATTTGGAGTAGTGAAATGGAGTGACACAGACCTAGAAGCACTCAATACACTTACACGATCACAATGCCACAAATATAGAATACATCACATACATTCAGCAACAGAAAGATTCACATTAAGCAGAAAGGAAGGTGGAAGGGGATTTATAGATATAAAAAACCTACATTATGGACAGGTAGACAATTTAAGAAAATTCTTTCTAGAACGAGCAGAAACTAGCAAAATACACAAAGCAATCACTCATATAAATACATCAGCTACACCATTGCAATTTCATAACCACTGCTACAACCCTTTAGATCACATAACATCAACAGATACAAAGAAAGTAAATTGGAAAAAGAAAACACTACACGGCAAGCACCCGTATCATCTAACACAGCCACACATAGATCAAGACGCATCCAACACATGGCTAAGAAACGGCAATATATACAGTGAGACGGAAGGATTCATGATTGCAATACAGGATCAAACAATAAACACCAGATATTACAGCAAGCATATTATTAAAGATCCCAATACCACAACAGATAAATGCAGACTTTGCAAACAACAAATAGAAACAGTAGATCACATCACAAGCGGATGTACAATACTAGCAAATACAGAATACCCCAGAAGACATGACAATGTAGCAAAAATAATACATCAACAACTTGCCATAAAACATAAACTAATAAAACAACACGTTCCCACATACAAGTACACACCACAAAATGTACTAGAGAATGATGAATACAAATTATACTGGAACAGAACGATTATAACAGATAAAACAACACCACATAACAAACCTGACATCATACTCACCAATAAAAAGAAGAAATTAACACAACTAATTGAAATATCCATACCCAACACAACAAATATACAGAAGAAAACAGGAGAAAAAATTGAAAAATACATCCAACTGGCTGAGGAAGTCAAGGACATGTGGCATCAGGATAAAGTCGACATTATCCCAATTATACTATCAACTACAGGAGTCATACCTCACAATATTCACCAGTACATCAATGCAATACAGCTACATCCAAACTTATATATACAATTACAGAAATCCGTAATTATTGATACATGTTCAATTACCCGAAAGTTCCTAAATGCAATATAACATATACCATACAGTTACAAGGAAGTCACGCTTGACCGAGGTCCGCGTCACGTTCCATTTTTAACCAGACTTAAGTCTGAGAAAAAAAAAGTCGATAATAATAATAATAATAATAATAATAATAATAATAATAATAATAATTCCCATGGAGGCCCGGGAAAAGAATAGGCCTCCGGTATGTTCTGCCAGTCGTAAAAGGCGACGAAAAGAACAAACCACTAATAGGGCTAACCCCCTTTTAGTGTGATTACTTGGTTCAGGACAGAACTAAAGAAGCCTCGGACAAGCGCCATCATGGTCGGGGACGACGCTTGAACCCTATGCCCGCCCACAATGGTAACGACACTGCTAGCCAACTGGAAAATGATTTAAATCCAAATAGAGGTGTTTTGCAGGACATGCTACCTGCAACCACCCTAGAAGGAAAACAAAGACAGAGGATGAGATGGTCAGATGAAGTTAATCGACACCTCATGTTCCGTTATTACCAACCAACAAACCTAGGAACCAACACAACTGGATACATATCACAAGTATACACAACATTTATTACCAGATACCCAGAATTAAACTTTTTTACAGAACGACGACTAGCTGATCAGATCCGTGTAATAATCAAAAATAACAGGATACCCCAGTCAGAATTAGAAAACATCAAACAACAAGTACAACAAATACTAGAACAAAATACTGTGCAATCAGAAGAAAAAGAAAATACAGTAATGGACTCAAACATCCCAGAGCATACAAACAACAATATGCATCAATTAAACAATCAGAGGAAAACGAAATCTTAAGACAGCCACCAGAACAAGCACAAATAGAACACGAAGTGACACACATGTTAGATATAGAAGAATAATTTCAGTTGACGTATATAGAATACAAAGACACAAATACAGACATTAGACCATTCTTGCATAGACCACCAAATAACCCACAAGTCGAAACAACAATAAAACTATCAACACAATCATACACAACAAAATAAATGAAAACACAACTATGGAAGAGTTACAACTACTGGTTTATATAGGAGCACTCACTACACCAAATATAAATACTAGGCAGAGATCAGAACCAACCAACACACAGAAGAAACCCACAAAACCAGCATGGCAACACAGGCTACAGATCAGAATAGAAAAACTGAGAAGAGACATCGGACAGCTAACACAATTTATAAGAAATGAAATGTCAGAAAAAAAAAAAAAAAAACGAAAAAGGTTAGGTAAAATCTCACAACAAGAAGCGATAGAGCAATTAGATGAAAAGAAGAAGAAATTACTAGCATTGGCCAAACGACTTAGAAGATACAAATAAAGTGAAAATAGAAGGAAACAAAACCAAACATTCAACACAAACCAAAAGAAATTTTACCAGACAATAGATAACACACACATTAAAGTAGACAATCCACCAAGCATAACAGACATGGAACACTTCTGGAGCAACATATGGTCAAACCCGGTACAACATAACAGGCATGCACGGTGGATACAAGCAGAAACAGATACATACAAGATGATACCACAAATGCCTGAAGTGATAATTTTGCAACATGAAGTCACCCAAGCAATTAATTCTACTCACAATTGGAAAGCCCCTGGGAAAGATAAAATAGCAAATTTCTGGCTAAAGAAGTTCACCTCAACACATTCACATCTAACTAAATTATTTAACAGTTACATTGCACAGCCATACACATTCCCTGATACACTCACACATGGAATAACTTATCTGAAACCTAAAGATCAAGCAGACACAGCAAACCCAGCTAAATATCGCCCCATAACATGCCTACCAACAATATACAAAATATTAATTTCAGTCATTACACAGAAATTAATAACACATACAACACAGAACAAAATTATAAATGAAGAACAAAAAGGCTGTTGCAAAGGAGCACGAGGATGTAAAGAGCAACTGATAATAGATGCAGAGGTGACATATCAAGCTAAAACTAAACAAAGGTCACTATACTACACATACATTGATTACCAAAAAGCTTTTGATAGTGTACCCCACTCATGGTTACTACAGATATTGGAAATATACAAAGTAGATTCTAAATTGATACAGTTCCTAAACATAGTAATGAAAAATTGGAAAACCATGCTTAATATACAAACAAATTCAAATAATATCACCTCACAGCCAATACAGATTAAGCTTGGAATATACCAAGGAGACTCATTAAGTCCTTTCTGGTTCTGCCTTGCTCTGAACCCACTATCAAACATGCTAAATAATACAAATTATGGATACAATATTACTGGAACATACCAATGCAAAAGCACACATTTGCTATGCATGGAGATCTAAAACTACTGGCAGCAACAAATCAACAACTCAACCAATTACTAAAGATAACAGAAGTATTCAGCAACGATATAAATATGGCTTTTGGAACAAACAAATGTAAGAAAAATAGCATAGTCAAGGGAAAACACACTAAACAAGAAGATTACATTTTGGATAACTACAGCGACTGCATAGAAGCGATGGAAAAAACAGATGCCTATAAATATCTAGGATACAGACAAAAAGTAGGAATAGATAATACAAATATTAAAGAAGAACTAAAAGAAAAATATAGACAAAGACTAACAAAAATACTGAAAACAGAATTGACAGCAAGAAACAAGACAAAAGCTATAAATACTTATGCTATACCAATATTGACCTACTCATTTGGAGTAGTGAAATGGAGTAACACAGACCTAGAAGCACTCAATACACTTACACAATCACAATGCCACAAATATAGAATACATCACATACATTCAGCAACAGAAAGATTCACATTAAGCAGAAAGGAAGGAGGAAGGGGTTCATCGACATAAAAAACCTATATTATGGACAGGTAGACAATTTAAGAAAATTCTTTCTAGAACGAGCAGAAACTAGCAAAATACACAAAACAATCACTCATATAAATACATCGGCTACACCATTGCAATTTCATAACCACTTCTACAACCCTTTAGATCACATAACATCAACAGATACAAAGAAAGTAAATTGGAAAAAGAAAACACTACATGGCAAGCACCCGTATCATCTAACACAGCCACACATCGATAAAGACGCATCCAACACATGGCTAAGAAAAGGCAATATATACAGTGAGACGGAAGGATTCATGATTGCAATACAGGATCAAACAATAAACACCAGATATTACAGCAAGCATCTTATTAGAGATCCCAATACCACAACAGATAAATGCAGACTTTGCAAACAACAAATAGAAACAGTAGATCACATCACAAACGGATGTACAATACTAGCGAATACAGAATACCCCAGAAGACATGACAATGTAGCAAAAATAATACATCGACAGCTTGCCTTACGACATAAACTTATAAAACAACACGTTCCCACATACAAGTATGCACCACACAATGTACTGGAGAATGATGAATACAAATTATACTGGAACAGAACCATTATAACAGATAAAACAACACCACATAACAAACCTGACATCATACTCACCAATAAAAAGAAGAAATTAACACAACTAATCGAAATATCCATAGCCAATACAACAAATATACAAAAGAAAACAGGAGGAAAAATTGAAAAATACATCCAACTGGCTGAGGAAGTAAAGGACATGTGGCATCAGGATAAAGTTGACATTATACCAATTATACTATCAACTACAGGAGTCGTACCACACAATATCCACCAGTACACCAACGTAATACAGCTACATCCATACTTATATATACAACTACAGAAATCCATAATTATTGATACATGCTCAATCACCCGAAAGTTCCTAAATGCAATATAACATATACCGTACAGTTAAAAGGAAGTCACGCTTGATGAAGGTCTGCGTCACTTTCCATTTTTGACCAGACATAACGTCTGAGAAAAGAAAGAAATAATAATAATAATAATAATAATAATAAATGTGTTTATCAGCAAATAGGGGTGTAGATGCTATATACTTCAGCAGTACTCAGGAGCTGGTTACACAAGTATTCTGCATACAGTTTCCTTTATACATGATCTATACATTCCTAGAATTCTCCCAGTAAACTGAAGTCTATAATTTGCCTTCTCAGCAACTGATTCTACATGCTCATTCCATTTTGTGTTGCTGTGCAATGTTATGCCTGAATAGTTCATTGATGCAGTTTTGTGAAGCACACACCACCTCATACTGCATTTGAACATTGTATGATTTTTTGTTCACACTCAACTGCAGTAACTTAAATTTTTTCACATTTTTGAGCATGCTACCATTCATCACACCAAGTAGAAATTCTGTCAGTCACCATGTATTCTTGTACAGTCATTCAATGATGACCTTTTTTTATGTATATATAGAACAGGTGTAGTCCTATAACCCTTCATCGGGGGCACTATTGGCTATGCTGTTGCCTCTGAAGAAGACTCACCATCCAAGATGACAAATTGGGTTCTGCTATTTCCAAAATCTTTGAGCCACTTGCATATCTGAGGACGTGTTCTCTATGCTTGTACCTTTAACGGTCTGGCACTGTCAGATGCTTTCTTTCACCCATCATCCATGGTTCACAGGATACTGTGCAAGAAAAGGTAAAGTTCAGTGTTACATGAATATTACTTTAAAATCCCAGTTGTTTTGTGGATAGAAGCTTTTCTCTGTGTCAAGGGAATCGTAAAAAGGTTGTGCCTAACAAATAGGCCACACTGGATAACTAAAATTGTTTCTTCAGAATATGTGCTCTCAGTTATAGTTTTAGGCCACTGCTATTTAAGGGCTTAGTGAAATATCTGTCCTTACCAAACCAGGATGCGCAAGCATGGATAGATTACATGGACAGTGCAATATTATAGAGATATAATAACCATAGCAGATGTTCCCAAATTAAAGTGCATTATAATGTTAGTAGACTTTCAGAAAGCCTTCGACAGAGTAAACTATCATTACTTATTTTAAACAATGAAGGCAATGGGTTTCCCACAAAATTTTGCCAATTTAATAGTTAGAATGTTAAGCTAAAGCTCATCCAGAATCCTGATAAAGTCAACCAACTAGAACATTTAATTGCAATAGTTCGGTAAGGCAAGGCTGTCCATTGTTGATGCCCTTGTTTGTCATCACATTAGCAATCTGATAGCCACTATGCAATAACAGCTAAGAGGATTAAATACGAATGTTCAAACTGTTTTACGTACGTAGGCTATATGCTGATGATTTGAGTCTCATGGTTACGAATGCCAGTGATATACAGAAGTCTCTACAGATCAATGGCAAATACGAACTGTCATCAAAATCAGATATTATGAATATTGAATGCAGAATATCAATGTCAAAACCAGGAAAACTAATTCCAATGTGAAATAAAAAATATATGTTGTTAAATGCAGATCCAATATAAATCACACCATCCCTTCACCAAGGTGCAAGCGCATGGCGTGAGAACTTGAAAACAGGCAAACATGTATAATGTTTCGAAAATCATCTATGTGGTGCAAGTGTCACCCATTCCTTGAGACATGGCTATCAGAAATATTTATAGATTTCTGGAAAGTATTTGTCATGGTGCCCCATTGCATGCTGTTAACTAAGGTACGGGCATATTGAATAAGTTCAGATTTGTGAGCAAATTCTTAAGTAATAGCTAACCCAGTATGTTGTCCTTGATGGTGAGAGTTCATCAGAGACAAGGGTATCATCAGGAATGCCCCAGGGAAGCGTGATAAGACCGCTGTTGTTATCTATATACATAAATGATTTGGCTAATGGGATGGGCAGCAATCTGCAGTTTTTTGCTGATGATCTGTGGTGTATGGTAAGGCGTCGAAGTTGAGTGACTGTAGGAAGATACATGAAGACTTGGACAAAATCTGCAGTTGGTGTGATGAATGGTAGCTAGCCCTAAATTTGGAAAAATGTAAGTTAATGTGGATAAGTTGGGAGATCTCACCTTTAAAGTTAGATAACTGTATTACTAGGTCCTGCTAGACACAGTCAAGTTATTTAAATATCTGGACATAACATTGCAAAGCGATATGAGGTGGAACGCGCTTGTGAGAACTGTTGTAGGGAAGGCGAATGTTTGATTTTTGTTTATGGGGAGAATTTTAGGAAAGAGTTGTTCACCTATAAAGGACACTGCAGAACCAGACCAGATTAAAGGAAGACATCAAAGCACTTCCGAGGCAGGCTGCTAGATTTGTTACTGGTAGGTTCGAACAACATGTAAGTATTATGTTGGTGCTTTGGAAACTCAAATGGGAATCCCGGTAGGGAAGGTGACCTTCTTTTCATGAAAGCTATTCAGAAAATTTAGAGAAGGTGACTGCCGGACGATTCTACTGCTCTGCCGGACGATTCTACTGCTGGCAACATACACTGCACGTAAGGACCATGAAGATAAGATACGAGAAATTAGGGCTCATGTGGAGGCATACAGACAGTCGTTTTTCCTTCGCTCTATTTGCAGGTGGAACAGGAAAGGAAATGACAAGTAGTGGTACGGGTACCCTCCGCCATGCACTGTACGGCGGCTTGCGAAGATCTGTGTAGGTATAGGTGCAGATGTCGGCCTTAAGTTGATCCATAAGATGCTGAAACATCTTCAAAGTTTAGCTTGACACTCTAACTCTCCTTGCAAAGACAGTGGAGTAAATCTTGTGGGTGGTAGTATAAAGTCCAAAGCTTTATATGTATGTACAATGTGTAAGCTGTGGGAGTGGTCATCCAACATTGTGCAACATGTCCCAACTGGATTTCACCATCTCAGGCATTTTTAATCAAAGTTCAGTTATATGCAGGCAAATATTCTAGCAAGGAATGCGACAAAAGAAAAGGAAATATATCTTAAATTAATGGAAAACGAAAGTACAAATGTGACAGAACTAAAATTGCCAGTCTACAATTAGAAAGCCATTTGAAAAAATATCAGCTCCCAGAATCTGTTATCAAATGTGAAGGCAACTGATATAAAGGAATTAACAGGAGAGATCTGACCAACTCAAGACTTTATGATATCCACTTTAGAGACTCACCCTTGCAGGCACCTTATAATTTCATCAACAGCGAATAACACAGATTCGTGTATAAAAAAGTAACTGAAATCTGGCATGTTGTCAGGCAGAAGTCAGCAAGTATAAAAAGAATGGCTCCCAAAACTATACTGCCAGCAGGTTTTCTGAATCCAGATGATCCGTAACCAGCCACAAAACACACTGCTGTGAACTGGTTTAATACCATTGCCATTCTGTTTTTCACCAGATAATCCCTCATCAAGAAGATGGTGTGGCTGGGCGTCTTGTCCTGTTGGAGAGTTCAAGAATTGGCTATGTGTAGTCTGGCATCTGTGACTGTTTAGTTTCCAAGTCTTCTGAACAATTCCCCATAAAAGACAACATTAACAGTCTGTTCAGCAAGTTCAAATTCATGGTCGATCATATCATTAGTAGAATGAGATTTTCACTCTGCAGCGGAGTGTGCACTGATATGAAACTTCTTCACAGATTAAAACTGTGTGCTGGACCAAGACTCATACTCGGGACCTTTGCCTTCTGCGGGCAAGTGCTCTACCATCTGAGCTACCCAAGCATGACTCACGCCCCATCCTCACAGCTTCAGTTCTGCCAGTATTTTTAAGACCAGGTTTGAACCCACTTTCTTGATGTACAGTTGTTAAGTTGACAATCCTGTTGATCATGGTTTTGGATATATCAGAGTCTGGGTGCTGTCAGACAGATGCATATTCCACAGTCTGTGTTCAAAAGTTCACACACCCAAGTCACACTGTCTTCATGTTTCAACGTCGAACGGCATCCAGAGCAAATTTCGTCGTCGACTTCATCCCCGACTTTCAAAAATGCTTATATGCCACCAAAACATCTGTTGTTTTGACAGACATTTGTTTCCAGATGTTTCAATTACTGGAAATGTTTCAGCAGTTAACTTGCCAAGTTCACGTAGGGAGAAGTACTGACACTCTGGTTAGCTCGACAGAAACAGATTGGTTGTGTTAGGAAGTTAATGTCTCCTACTAACTAGCATGGGTGGTGTGCTCCAACCATTACAGGCGTCAGAACAGAACTGTTGATGACATTACTTTCCGGATAAAACTTTTTTGAAATAAGAGTGTTTCATTCATATAGAGCAAAGTAAGACACCTGTAAGATTAGAACAGGACACAGTTGAACAAATAAAATGTTTCCAGTACTGAGGCACCTTAATAAAGCAGAATATGACTTGCATCCAAGAAGTTCTGCCCCATATCAGCCTGTTATAAATGATGAAATTGTACAAGTGTAAGGTCCTAGATCTTCCTTAAAGTCATAGTGCATGCTACTACTTACAAGATTCAGTTGTTGTGTGTGTGTGTCAAGTGTACAAATTTCTGTGGAATCAGGGAAATGGATTACTCTCGTGACGGTGAGGTTTCCAGCAGACTGACAAGTCCAAGGCTGCCATAAGTTGTTTGCTTAGTCTTAATAGTGTTGCTTTATTAGGTGCACCTCACAGTATAAAAATTCCACACGTTATGTTAAAATACTACTACTTGCATTTCCACATTCAGTAATATTGTTGTGCCAAGTACTTTTTCTCCTGCAACCATAAGATCCATGACAAACATGCTTCATTGTCTGATAGATTTTTTCTCCTCAACATTTCTTTATTGTGTGCAAATGCTCTGTTGATTAATTTCCTAACCATGTACATCGTACTGAAATTACAGAGTCCAGTTTTTGTGGGGGTCGGGAATTTAGGTTTTCACATTGCGTGTTCGCCTTTAGTGTACGACTAGCTTCAGGAGGCATGGTAAAAAGAACGGAACAGAAAGAGAAGCCAGAGACAACAGATTGTATTAAAGGACATTAAAAGTGTGAACCTGATGACACAATAAAACAGTATCTTAAACACAATTTGAGAGGGAGGGGGAATATTTGTGTTTTTACAATTCACTGGAGCCACAAGGATTAGGTAATTCGTATGAAAGAGCGTTGTTTTCCGCAAAACTGGGAAAAGGATGGAAGCAAGTATTGGTGTATGCATTCTAAACATTATTGACCCACTTCTTTTTATCTCACCGAGTGTACAAAAGAGATACGTAATTGGAAGTATTGTCTACTATTAAACTAGAAGTTAACATTAGTTATGATTTAGTAAGATGTTGAAACAATGGCTTTCGTGCAGACAATTTTTGCGTCCATCATTGTGCATTAAAATGCTGCTTTTTTTTTTGTTGATAGGCTTTGATAGGTGTGGAATACAGCTGCAACAATGTAATGCTCCGGAACTGTTTTTACAGACATGGCGGGGTGCAAAGTCTCGCACAGTGGGTGCGGGTAACAAAACGGCACCGAGCAGAACAACAGTGGCACCTCCGGTAGCGGCAGTGTCTCCACCATCCCCGGGAGAGTCTTCCAGTTCCACAGTCACACCAGCAGGAGCTACTAGAGGAGACACACAGACTACCACTACGTCCAGAAGCAGAAAGGTCTATTGTTCTCTGATAAAAGTGACTTCGTTTTTTATCAGGCATCTTTGGTCTTTTTTGGGTTTATGGGTAATATAAGTTATTTTAATGGAGTATTTTAAGATGACTTTTCAGCATAAAAGGTTTTCTCCCCATTCTAGAGGAAAACTGTATGATTTTTGTCTCCATTTGGCTGTTTTATAAGTAGCAATAAATAACAATACCAAACGTATGTAAAGTTTTTCCAACTTCAGTTTAAACCATTATATATCTTGTGTGTGTGTGTGTGTGTGTGTGTGTGTGTGTGTGTGTGTGTGTGTGTGTGTCTAGAAGTTAGGAGGGGGCAATCATTTTCGTTTGGTTATGTATCTTGGAAATAATGTATTTGGGTCAGCAGCAGTTAACATGAGCGATGACAATGAGACAAAAACACCACCAATTTTGAAACAGTGCTTATAATGTATAGCGGGTAAAACTTCTTTCAGAAGTAGTGTCAACTTTAGGTTTTCCATTCATGTTCATTAATGCTCCCATGAAAGCTCATTATTATTATTATTATTATTATTATTATTATTATTATTATTATTATTTATGTTGTGCAGTAGATGCATTATTGTAAATATAGTAGTTGAAAGTCATTGATGGAATCTAAATAACGGGAGGAGTTAAGATGATAACTCACCACACATTTGATGAGTGATTCGTTGTGTTATGTTAGTTCTGTATAGCTTTCCTCACTTGTTTTTGTTGTGCTCATCAGCCCCAAGATGTGTTTGACGCTGCCATCCACATCAGTATATCTTGTGTAAGGTGTTTCGTATCTCCATAGCTACTGCACCGTATATCACTTCGAACCTGCGTACAGTATTTGAGCCTTGGCCTTGCTCTAAGATTATGCCACAATTAACTGTTGCTAGATGCGTGGGACTGTGTATCAACTTATCCCTTATCTCAGTGAAATTGACCCCGAAAATCTTCTCTGCCCTATGTGATTTGGTATTCTGAATTAGTTACTTGATCTACTTGTTGTTCAATTTTTGGTGTTCTTCTGTGGCACCAAATTTCAAAAGCTTATGTTCTTTTCTTGTTAGTACTGTTTCGCTACCATATCGAGCTACACTCCAGACAAATACTTTCATGGAAGACTTTTTAAACCCTCAAATTTACATTTAATGTCAACATTTCTTTCTTTCTCTGAAAACCATTCTTGCTATTGCCAGTTTACATTTAATATCCTAGCTACTTCTACCATCATCATTTATTTTGTTGCCCAAATAGCAAAACTCATTTCCTACTTTGTTTCATTTCGTAAGCTGTTTCCCCCAGTATAAATTATTTGAGTAGACTCCATTGCCCTTTTTCTTTTGTTGATGTTCATCATATAACTTTCTTTGTAAGAAGCTACCCACTCCATTCAATAGATCCTTCAAAGTTATCTGCCATCTCTGGCAGAATTGCAGTATCATCAGCAGAGACTTAAAAGTTTTTATTTCTTCTCCTTGAAATTTAATTATCTTTCCAAATTTTTCCTTGGTTCCCTTTATTGCTCACTCATTGTTCAGGTAGAATATAATAAAGTGGGAGAATGTAATCCTGTCTCATTGTCTCCTCAATTACTCCTTCCCTTTCCCATCATCAGATTCCTCTAGTCACAACCTGGTATTTGTACAGCTTGTGGGTAGTGTTTTTCTTCCTCTATTTTATCACAGACAGTGCCAGAAATTCCCAGTCAGCATTAGCAAAAGCATGAAATGCTATAAAAGTATAGTGTAAGATCAGTTGCGGAGACAGTATTGCGTCATGTGTTCTTACATTTCTGTGGAACCCAAACTGATCTTTCCCCATGTTGGCTTCTACCATTCATTATATCCCGCTGTAGTTAATTCATGTTAATATATACAAGCACGACAAATGATGCGTTTGTTATATGCACACCTTACAGTAAATGCCTTCATTAGTATTGGAATTCTTATGTTCTAACTTCATACTGTACTGATGATTGTGATTGAAGATAGCGTTCTTAATTTTTCATAATACAGCAACCCAGAGTGAGTGGGCCCAGTGTGGTGTAGAGGTAGTGGAGTGGCAGGTTATGGAAGTGGCAGTGGTGGCTGGGGGTAGCTAAGAAAACTCTACTGCAAGATAAAATATACTTTATTTCATCTTAGAGCGACACCTCAGAGTGCTGCAGTGCCCCCGGATACACCTCCTGTAGCTGCACGGTCCACTGGTGGCACTGATGATATGAGAAGTCACACCAGTGGAATGGCCATTTAACGTCTGTGTCCTGTTTTGCTGGCACTGTTTATCCCATTCAGCAGCATGTGCCCGAGTTGGCACTAGGTGGCCCTGAGTGAGCAGTGCCAATGACGCTTACATCCTCTGAATTCTCATAGACGTTCACTACCGGGTTTGGAGCCGCCCTGGTGCCGAAGGATAGTGGTAGTACCACCCTGGCTGTGACTTTGACGTGCAAGGCAGAAGTTCGGTGCTGCCTCGGAGCCTGGGGGATGGTTTGTCCATTGTGTGAGTCAAAATCCATGAGTGCGGACTTATGACAGTGAGCTGGTGGGGTGGAGCTGGCTGCCCAGTTTGGTGTCTGCTGCTGGCTGGTCTGTAGCATGGTGGAGACTTGGGTAGACCAGATGCCACAGAGTGTGCTGCCAGAATGTGCGTAACTGTGCTAGAATCAGAGGGTGTTTATAGTGGTTAATAGCACACTTGTAGTGCCGATACATTGCTTCCAGGCATGTTCGGAACAAGCACCCTGTGTCTCCTTGGTATGGAGCAGGACGGCTTCTAATGGCTCGGCTTTTCTGCTGTGTCATCATGATTGTGCAGCTTGGCCCAGCCACATTGAGATGTACAAACAGCCTCACTTATAAAATTATGTATCAGCACCTCTGTGCATGCCTGATTGCCTCACACACAACTGCAGTGGAACTGCTTTTAATTCAGTAACACCCAAAATTTAGTTATGGCATTTCATAACTCCACTCTTTGGGAAGATCCAGACCTCAGGTCTGAACTTGTGATGAGTGTGCAACAGAAGTTTCACATACAGCTTCATGACATACATTACTTACTGTTTTCCTCTTACATTAAGCAACAAAGCTCTGAAGGTGGGACACATTTCATCTACAGTGCCCAGCCCAATGCCTTGTCCATCCATCCTTGTGCTGTTACATAAAACCTCTGTTCTTGTTCGAGCTGTCTTTTAAATGTAACCCCCCTCCCCCCCCAAAAAAGGACACATTAAACAACTATTTACATAAATATCCCCTCATCATGCTCTTATGACATCTTGTCCTGTAAGCAACAATGCTTGTCTCATTGCTACTTGAGGTTCCTTGTTTTTTGAATTGCAGTTGATTAGATATGTAGCCTTTTGCATTCCTTATACCTTCCCATGTACAAATGGTTAACCAGTCCAGTAGTATCTGAGAGTACTGGAAGATCACATTGATGAGTGGCACTCTGCTTAAGATAGACAAAGTCTGTGCAAAACAGAGTCAAAAAACACAGTGCCTGTTGTTGTGATGCTTAAGATCTTGAATGTGTGCTGCTGCTGCTCTTGATAGTGCTTTACATACAAAAGCATTTGCTCCACCAAAACACATACTTCTTGCAAGTGTATTAGCTGGTTTAAGGATTGGATGAGGTTAAGATCCAACACTTCATACAGGTAGGTCAGATTTCTCACTGGAAGGATCACTAGTGGCTTCTCCACCCAGTACAACTGAGGGCTGCGTAGTGTTCAACTTGGTTTCCCCTGTAACAGAGCCTGACAGGTGAAAGGTCTTCCCTGTTATGTCACAGTCTGTCCTGTTAATAATTATTCCACTCCCTTACAGCTCCACACATTTAGCTCCCACAAGCTTACCATGCTTGTAGCAGTTCGATTCTACAGCTTTGCTTCTACAACTTTGCTACTGTTTATTCTGTAAACCCAGTGCAAACCAGCTTGCTGACAATAGGCTCTCAGCTCCAGGATGTCACATGGACAAACCCGACCTTCTGCTTTATGCAAGAACAATTGCACCTCCAAAGTTCTGGGGCCCGTATGCACCACTCAGGTCTGTATAACTTCTGTGTCTCTGTTCAAAGTATTTGCTGCCATCTTTACTGTGAGTGTTATCCCCATTGCTCACCTTCATAATACCCATGTGCAGTTAAATATCACAAGTTCCAAAATGGTTAACTGTGTAGCATGCCATTCCATAGAGGCCTTATTCCTCCTCACTGCCTCACTCTCCTTTTCGTACCATTTAATTCCCAGAAATCACTGACATCTGCAGTCCTCAGAACCGTAGTGAGTAACAGACCCTCTGTTTCTAACCAACTCCACTTACATCACGGTACCTTGCATGGCACTACTTCCACTATCTGTTTGTCGTTGCAATCCCTCATACAGCTGGTGCAACTTAATGTACTGACTCCTCATTTCCATTGGTATGTCTTTTCCTTCAATTCCCTCTGTAATTCCATAAATACAGCTTCTAAACATCTCGCCTCATATGAATTTCCCAAGTGTTTAGGCTGAGCTTCAGTGCCAGAAGATGGTGTGTGAGTGCTACTTACTCTTGCCTTGTAAAACGTAGTCATGTTTCCAATGGTAGTACCCGCAATGCCCCCCCCCCCCCTCCCTCCACTCCTGCTGAAGTAGTGCAAAACTGACAGTATAAGGACTCTTCTAATCTTTCCTTCAACTCATGGCAGTTGGGAACTGTTTGCTTACACACAAATGAATTTCGAAGTATAACACTACATATAATGTGAAAAAACTCTTTTTCTCCTATCTACACCTTCAACTGCTATGCTTATCCCTTGTGCTTCTAAACAACACGTACGTCGTAACAAAAATATAAAGTACTCCCTCCTATTTCCTTGGTCTTAATATATATGAAATCACTTCTACAGATTATTTTCTATAATAATTCCCTAACTCTAAAAAAGATGGCATCAGTATTATTAGAAATTCCAATACTGCCTGTATCAATCTTGACTCTTTCACTGCTAATATGTCTTACGTAACTTCTTCCACTGCCCCCGTCCGCCGCTCGTGGTCTCGCGGTAGCGCTCTCGCTTCCCGAGCACGGGGTCCCGGGTTCGATTCCCGGCGGGGTCAGGGATTTTCACCTGCCTCGAGATGACTGGGTGTTTGTGTTGTCCTCATCATTTCATCATCATCCAGGAAAGTGGCGAAATTGGACTGAGCAAAGGTTGAGAAATTGTACGGGCGCTGATAACCACGCAGTTGAGCGCCCCACAAACCAATCATCATCATCATCATCCACTGCCCCCCCCCCTCCCCTCCCCAGAGGCTCCACAGTTTGTTTGCGGATACATACGTGGCGAGCATGGGACCCCGAGATGGTGCAGGTCTCTTTCCTTTGCGAGCTGCATACCTTCCCGTTCCACATCCCTCCCTGGCCTCGATCCTTCCTCCCTTTACCTTCTCCCTCTCTTTGAGAGTATGTTTTGCGCCTACCTCTGGAGACAGACACTTGTGACTGTATGACATGGGTTCTCTTCTTTTATCTCTATAATGGAAAGTCTCTGTCATTACTTTGTCCTTCTCTTTTCCTTGATTGTTCTCGTTAGGTTATTCCCTGCTGCGGCATTTGAGAATTCTTCTCTTCCTTCCTTTTCTTTGTTCCTCGCTTTTTCTTTTCTTTCATCCCTGTGTGTGTCTGAAGGCCGACCCATGCGTAGCTGGTGATGGGGTAATGCATAATTCCCTGCCCTGGGTAGACAAGTAGGATATGTACATATCCCCTGGTAAAGGCCAGGCCCAGGTAGGGGTGATTACTTGAGCTGGTACCTTCTGAATATGCTGGTTGGTCTCTCCGTCCATTTCTCGGGACGTGTGACATGAGGTGTGGGTAATCACCAAAGGCAGGAGTGCCCTCAGAGGGCGGGCCCCCACTAGGAACGAGCGCACCATCGGAGACACCGGTAATCAAGGGGGATACTTTTGCAATGGCTTCTTCTACTTCTACAACTTCTTCCCAGAAAAGAAAGCTAGATGAGTCTCAGCCCCAGAAAATTGCTCCCTCAATGCCAAAGTTGATAGTTGTTTCTTGGTCTGACAAAGGTCACAACTTCTCAACAGTAAACCATTTCATTATAAATAAAGGTTTCAATGCAATTGCAGGTCGTGTAAATTCTTGTTTCTGGTTACAAAATGGCACCTTGTTGTTAGAAACAGACAGTGTCCTACAGACACAAAAATTGCTTCGAACTACACTGCTACACATCTTCCCTGTCCAGGTGGAAGCGCACCGTACATTAAACTCATTGTGTGGGGTGGTTTATACTCAATCACTCGACGGATTATCAAATGAGGGCATTGAAAATTACCTATCTGATCAGGGAGTAATGGCTGTACATAGAGTAATGAAAAGGTTTGAAAAGGAATTGGTACCGACCCTTACTCTCTTCTTGACATTTGACAGAGTTCAACTTCCATTGAACATTAAAGCGGGATATGAGATAATTCCAGTTCACCCATTATATCCCCAACCTCACGCGTTGCTTTCTGTGTCAGAGGTTTAATCTTACCAGCCTGTTGTGTTCCAATATGGCCAAATGCGTTACCCGTGACAGGAATGCCCATGAGGGTGATTGTCCACCCCCATCCCCTTGCTGCATGAACTGCATGGGCAACCACGTGGCTTCTTCTGGAGATTTTCGTATTTTTAAAGATGAACAAATTATTCAGGAAATCCGAGTGAAGGAAAACGTGTCTACCTTTGCTGCTCATAAGTTATTCGCCAGTAGAAATCCCACTGTGCTCTCAGTGGGTAAATATAGCATTATCCTCATCTTTCCTCGACCTACTAAGGAGGTGGCCACGCAGATTTGCGATCTCACCTTTAGTACCATGGTCATCGGATTGGCCAGCCCAAACATCGCCCTTTCCACCTCCCCACTATCACACGCTCGCTCTAAGGCTCAACCTTCATTGGCTCCTGCCAAATCACAGCCCCCCCCAAATCCGATGCCCGGACTTTCAAAAAAGGGCCTACTCATAAAGATTTTTTATGTACCCAGTTCTCGCAACCCTCCACTCCTCCTTCATCTGAACATCCTGCTTCCAAGAAGGCTCAGAAGAAACACAGTTCCTCTCCTCCTCCACCACAGCGTGTCTCTTCTACAGCGCCAACCAGCGGTAGCCGCCCTCGGCTGTCTTCCGTGTCGCCGAGATACACCGCTGGTGGCCGATCAACCAGCCGATCACTGGCTGCAGGAGCTGTCCCCAAACAACCTATGAATCAGGATCTTGTGCCTCTGGCTGAATACCATTCCACGCCAGCAGCTCTCGGCAGTTGCCGAGTTGACGGCAACTGTGGTGAGATTTTTCCGCTTTTTATCCACCTTACGTCAATTAACCATTGGAATATCTACTCCCCGGTCATCTGTCTTCAGAAAAGAAGGCTACATCCCCATGATTGCTTTGTCCTCCCTCATTTCGAATCAGTCCGGTTTGATCTCACCTCTGTTACTGGCATTCCGGCACAACGGGGAACTTAAGATTCTTCTCCATGATACTATCCCTTATCACCTGATCCACTTATATAGTTCTTTCCAAGCTGTCACCGTATGTCTTTCTCTTTCTAGATCACCCTCTCTCTCTTTGTACCATATACATTCCATCATCCACACCAATGGCAAGAGCCGATCTCCTTCATCTCTTTGGTCAGCTCCCACTCACCCCTATTTGCTGGTTTGGGACTTCAGTGCCTACCACCTGCTTTGAGGAACGCTGTGTCCTAGTCCCAGAGGCTCCCTCTTCATTGACCTCTTCCACCAAGCAAATCTTGTTAGCCTCAGCACTGGGGAACCTACATTTTTGTCTGTCTCCATGTCACCCTACTCTCATTTGGACCTTTCGGCTGGTACTGTTCAGCTAGCTTGGCCCTTTGTATGGTTTGCTCATGCTAATACACACTAGAGTGACCATTTTCCCTTGTGTCCTTCGATTACAGCCATGACTGCCATCTATTCGCTTGAGACTCGGGTAGTTTTCCCAAGCCAATTGGACACATTTCTCCTCTCTAGCAACAATTAATGTCAGTCAATTTCCTGGTATCGACAATCAGGTCACTCATGTTACGGAAGTTATTCTTACAGCTGTGGAATGTTCATTACCATGTACCTCCACTTTGCCCCGGCACCCTCAAGTTCCTTGGTGGAATGAGGCATGCCGTGACGCAATACACGAGCAGAGATGTGCTCTTCGCATTTTCTGCGATCGTCCTATGTTGGCCAACTGTTTCCGCTATAAGCAGTTACGTGCGCAATGCTGTCGCATCATATGCAATAGCAGCAAGGCAAGCTGGGACTTCTTTACCAGCTCCTTTAATGCCTTTAATCCCTCAACAGTTGTTAGGAGTCAAATCCGATGGCTATCTGGCATGTCCAGTTATTCCTGATACCTGGGCTAACTGTAATGCGGGATACCTTAGTCTCTGGGCTAACTGTCATGCAGGATACCTTAGCGGACCTAGTCGTAATCTCTAACTAATTGAGTTGACACTTGCTGAGATACGAACCTCTTCTAATTGCTGACCAACCTTTCTCCCAAAGAAACGGGTAGTGGAAGAGTGACCTCTTCTTTTCCCTCTCAAAATCTCGAAAGCTATTATGTCATTTCTTCTATGTGGGAACTCTGACATGCACTCTCCTCCTCTCACTCTTCTGCTCCAGCATGGAATGATATCCATGTCCAAATGTTGCTACATCTATCATACCCTAGTCTGTGATATCTCCTTCTCCTTTATAACTGACTTTGGGTCGGCAGTATCTTTCCCAGAAGATAGTGGGAAGCTATCATCATTCCCGTTCTGAAACGTGGAAAAGATAAACATCTTCCCTCCAGCTATTGCCCAATCTCTCTCTAGAGTATTGTTTGTGGAGCGTATGGTAAATTGCCGTTTAGCCTGGTGGCTGGAGTCCCGAAATCTTTTAACCACTGCCCAATATGGTTTCCAAAAGCATTGTTCCGCAGTTGACCACCTTGTTGCTCTCTCCAGTTATATCATGAACAACTTTCGCAGGAAGTGCCAAACGGTAGCACTATTTTTTGATCTGGAGAGGGCATACGATACCTGTTGCAGGACAGGCATCTTCCGCACACTGTTCTCTTGGGGCTTTTGAGATCGGCTACCCCTTTCCTTCCGCAAATTTATGACAGAGAATACATTTAAGGTGCGGGTGAACACTACTGTATACCGTACCTTCTCCCAAGAAAACGGAGTGCCCCAGGGCTCCATGCTAAGTATTATGTCGTTTGCCTTTGCCATAAATCCAGTTATGGATTTTCTCCTGCCCAATGTCTCGGGCTCCCTCTTTGTCAAAGATTTTGCAATCTACTACAGTTCTCAACGGACCAGCCATCTTGAACATCATCTTCAAGGATGTCTCAATTGCCTCCACTCCTTTAGCATTGAAACCGCCTCCCAATTTTCTCCCAGTAAGTCCGTCTGTGTAGATTTTGACAGAAAACTGTGCTGGTCTTCTGAAATTTAATGTCTTTCGGCTCGCTGTGTACGATCCCTCAACACCCTTTGTGTTCTGAGTGGTACTTCTTCGGGTGCCGACAGTGGTCCTCCTCCTATATTGCGCCTTAGTGTGGACTAAGGAAGCACATTTTATTCCTCTGCACGGCAGTCTATTCTTTGGCGTCTAGACCCTGTCCACCACTGCAGATTGAGTTTAGTGTCTGGAGCTTTTTACACCAGCCCCGTGGAGAGCCTTTACGCTGAGACTGCTGAACCTCTGCTGTCCAGTCGGCCAGCTGTCCTTCTGAGTTGTTATGCTAGTCATATGTCTTCCACGCCTGCTCATCCGACCCATGTCCTTTTTTTTCGACAACTCCTTGGATTTAGGGTAAGCAGGTCACCCTTCCTCTGTGCTACCACCGGGAGTCTGCTTCTGTCAACTGCTACATTTCCTTTCCTTCCAATTTCCTAAAACTTTCTTGACAAATGATGGTACGGCACCACCTTGGCTTTTCCCAGGGTCTGCCTTCTCCATGACCTTTGTCAGCTTCCCAAGGATAGTAACCCCCCCCATCCCCCATCCCCTATAGTTTATCATCGGGCATTTGATGCTCTATGCATGCACATGGGAGATGCCACATTTATTTACACCGATACCTCCAAGACCACCTTTGGTGTCTGGAGTGCCTATATTGTTGGCGACACCCCTACTACATTTTGGCTTCCTGACCAGCGTTCGGCTTTTACTGCGGAGTTTTACGCTGTTCTCTAGGCTGTACAATACATCTGTCACCATCAGTGGATACAGTAAATTGTATGCTCAGATTCACTCAGCTCTCTTCTCGGCCTCCAGTCTCTTCTCGGCCTCCAGTCTCTCTATCCTGTCCACCCTATGCTCCACTTGGGGGACATCTCTGTGGCTTTCTTCTGGATCCCAGTGCATGTTGGTATCCGCAGAAATGAGGCAGCTGATATAGCAGCAAAGGCTGCTGTCTCTCTTCCTCAGCCCACTGTTCGCATGGTTCCCAGAGCATTTTATGTCATCATGTTGCTCTTTTATGGCACATACGTTGGTCTGCAGTACCCGATAATAAATTATGGGACCTAAAACCTCTTCCCTGTGCTTGGACCTCTTCCTCCCGGCCTCGTCATCGGGAGGAGGTAATTCTAACTAGACTCCGGGTTTGGCACTGTCTTTTTAGCTGTTGACATCTTTCAAGTGGCAATCTTCCACTGCTTTCTCCTTACTGCTCTCAAATGTGGACAGTGAGACACCTTTTACTTGAGTGTCCCTATTTTAATCCACTACGTGCCGGTTTACAGCTGTTGCCTGATATATCTTCCCTTCTAGCAGATGACGCGTACTCAGCTGATCATGTCCTTGAGTTTATCAGTCTTAGTGAAATAACATCAGTCATTTGAAGCTCTTTTTGGGGAAAATAACGCCCCTCCAATAACAGTTTTCTAAGATTTCCTACCATTTTTAGATTCCCTCCTTAAGTTTCACTCCCATTGCTGCTGATTTAAATTTCGGTTTTTTACCCTTCATTAAGTTACAGAAGTTAAGTGCAGCAGTTTTGCAGCCTAAAACTGTAATTAATAATAATAATAATAATAATAATAATAATAATAAACCCCGTGGAGGCCGGGGAAAAGATTAGGCCTCTGGTATGTTCTGCCAGTCGTAAAAGGCGAGGAAAAGAACAAACCACTAATAGGGCTAACACCCTTATAGTGTGATTACTTGGTTCAGGACAGAACTAAAGAAGCCTCGGACAAGCGCCGTCATGGTCGGGGACGACGCTTGAACCCTATGCCCGCCCACAATGGTAACGACACTGCTAGCCAACTGGAAAATGATTTAAATCCAAATAGAGGTGTTTTGCAGGATATGCTTCCTGCAACCACCCTAGAAGGAAAACAAAACATTTATTACCAGATACCCGGAATTAAAATTTTTAACAGAACAATGACTAGCTGATCAGATCCGTGTAATAATAAAAAAATAACAGGATACCCCAGTCAGAATTAGAAAACATCAAACAACAAGTACAACAAATACTGGAACAAAATAATGTGCAATTAGAAGAAGAAGAAAATACAGTAATGGACTCAAACATCCCAGAGAAAACAAACAAAGAACAAAATGTGTCAATTAAACAAGCACAAATAGAACACGAAGTGACACACATGTTAGATATAGAAGAGAAATTTCAGCTGACATATATAGAATACAAAGACACAAATACAGACATTAGACCATTCTTGCATAGACCACCAAATAACCCACAAGTCGAAACAACAACAACAACTATCAACACAATCATACACAACAAAATAAATGAAAATACAACTATGGAAGAGTTACAATAATGGTTTATGTAGGAGCACTCACTACACTAAATATACACACTAGGCAGAGATCAGAACCAACCAACACACAGAAGAAACCCACAAAACCAGCATGGCAACACAGGCTACAGATCAGAATAGAAAAACTGAGAAAAGACATCGGACAGCTAACACAATTTATAAGAAATGAAATATCAGAAAAAAAACCGAAAAAGGTTAGGTAAAATCTCACAACAAGAAGCAATAGAGCAATTAGATGAAAAGAAGCAGAAATTACAAGTATTGGCCAAACGACTTAGAAGATACAAAAAAAAGTGAAAATAGAAGGAAACAAAACCAAACATTCAACACAAACCAAAAGAGATTTTACCAAACAGTAGATAACACAAACATTAAAATAGACAATCCACCAAGCATAACAGACATGGAACACTTCTGGAGCAACATATGGTCAAACCCGGTACAACATAACAGGCATGCACGGTGGATACAAGCAGAAACAGACTCATACAAGATGATGCCACAAATGCCTGAAGTGATAATTTTGCAACATGAAGTCACCCGAGGAATTAATTCTACGCACAATTGGAAAGCCCCTGGAAATGATAAAATAGAAAATTTCTGGCTAAAGTAGTTCACCTCAACACGTTCACACCTAACTAAATTATTTAACAGTTACATTGCAGAGCCATACACATTCCCTGATACACTTACACATCAGAATAACCTATCTGAAACCTAAAGATCAAGCAGACACAGCAAACCCAGCTAAATATCACCCCATAACATGCCTACCAACAATATACAAAATATTAACTTCAGTCATTACACAGAAATTAATGACACATACAACCCAGAACAAAATTATAAATGAAGAACAAAAAGGCTGCTCCAAAGAAGCACGAGGATGTAAAGAGCAACTGATAACAGATGCAGAGGTGACATATCAAGCTAAAACCAAACGAAGGTCACTACACTACGCATACATTGATTACCAAAAAGCTTTTGAAAGTGTACCCCACTCATGGTTACTACAAATATTGGAAATATACAAAGTAGATCCTAAATTGATACAGTTCCTAAACGTAGTAACGAAAAATTGGAAAACCACACTTAATATCCAAACAAATTCAAATAATATCACATCACAGCCGATACAGATTAAGCGTGGAATATACCAAGGAGACTCATTAAGTCCTTTCTGGTTCTGCCTTGCTCTGAACCCACTATCCAACATCCTAAATAATACAAGTTATGGATATAATATTACTGGAACATACCCACACAAATTCACACATTTGCTATACATGGATGATCTAAAACTACTGGCAGCAACCAATCAACAACTCAACCAATTACTAAAGATAACAGAAGTATACAACAATGATATAAATATGGCTTTTGGAACAGACAAATGTAAGAAAAATAGCATAGACAAGGGAAAACACACTAAACAAGAAGATTACATATTGAATAACCACAGTGACTCCATAGAAGCGATGGAAAAAACAGATGCCTATAAATATCTAGGATACAGACAAAAAATAGGAATAGATAATACAAATATTAAAGAAGAACTAAAAGAAAAATATAGACAAAGACTAACAAAAATACTGAAAACAGAATTGACAGCAAGAAACAAGACAAAAGCTATAAATACTTGTGCTATACCAATATTGACTTACTCATTTGGAGTAGTGAAATGGAGTAACACAAACCTAGAAGCACTCAATACACTTACACGATCACAATGCCACAAGTATAGAATACATCACATACATTCAGCAACAG
This sequence comes from Schistocerca cancellata, assembly GCF_023864275.1. Classification (NCBI taxonomy): domain Eukaryota; kingdom Metazoa; phylum Arthropoda; class Insecta; order Orthoptera; family Acrididae; genus Schistocerca; species Schistocerca cancellata. The sequence goes on along the minus strand of NC_064631.1, from coordinate 292,872,822 downwards.
AAAGATTCACATTAAGCAGAAAGGAAGGTGGAAGGGGATTTATAGATATAAAAAACCTACATTATGGACAGGTAGACAATTTAAGAAAATTCTTTCTAGAACGAGCAGAAACTAGCAAAATACACAAAGCAATCACTCATATAAATACATCGGCTACACCACTGCACTTTCATAACCACTTCTACAACCCTTTAGATCACATAACATCAACAGATACGAAGAAAGTAAATTGGAAAAAGAAAACACTGCATGGCAAGCACCCGTATCATCTAACACAGCTACACATCGATCAAGATGCATCCAACACATGGCTAAGAAAAGGCAATATATACAGTGAGACGGAAGGAGTCATGATTGCAATACAGGATCAAACAATAAACACCAGATATTACAGCAAGCATATTATTAAAGATCTCAATACCATAACAGATAAATGCAGACTTTGCAAACAACAAATAGAAACAGTAGATCACATCACAAACGGATGTACAATACTAGCAAATACAGAATACCTCAGAAGACATGACAATGTAGCAAAAATAATACATCAACAACTTGCCATAAAACATAAACTAATAAAACAACACGTTCCCACATACAAGAATGCACCACAAAATGTACTGGAGAATGATGAATACAAATTATACTGGAACAGAACCATTATAACAGATAAAACAACACCACATAACAAACCTGACATCATACTCACCAATAAAAAGAAGAAATTAACACAACTAATCGAAATATCCATACCCAATACAACAAATATACAGAAGAAAAAAGGAGAAAAAATTGAAAAATACAGCCAACTGGCTGAGGAAGTCAAAGATATGTGGCATCAGGATAAAGTTGACATTATACCGATTATACTATCAACTACAGGAGTCATACCACACAATATCCACCAGTACATTAACGCAATACAGCTACATCCAAACGTATATATACAACTACAGAAATTCGTAATTATTGATACATGTTCAATTACCCAAAAGTTCCTAAATGCAATATAACATATACCGTACAGTTAAAAGGAAGTCACGCTTGATGAAGGTCCGCGTCAGTTTCCATTTTTAACCAGACCTAAGGTCTGAGAAAAAAAGAAATAATAATAATAATAATAATAATAATAATAATAATAATAATAATAATAATAGTTCTTACCAATGCATAGCGACCTTTTTCTGTGCAGAAAGTTAAATTCACAGCTCACAATCTTCTAAAAACATCTTTTTATAAATATTGTATATGTTTTTCCATATCCTGTGCAAAAACAATATCATCGAAGGTCCCATGCACTGGCGAGGTTTCAGTCCCTTCAGCAGTCTGTCAAGCTAATGCTGAAGCATTGTCGGAACATTTTTAATCCAAACACATCTTACGATAATGAAAATGGCCCCAGGGAACAGATAGCACTGTGTTCGGACAGTCCTCTCCATTTCCAGTATATCCATAGTGTAAGATGCTCTAACTTCCTATGTAGTACAGTTTTATCGGCAGTTTACACACTGCCCTGATGCACACTGATTGACTTCCTACCCACTTCATCCAAGACTTAAAAGTTAGCTACCAACATTTCTTTGGTGATCTGTACTCCCATCAGTGCCAAAATTTTCTAAGTTCACGGGCACTACTTTCCTGTCCAATTCCTCCCATACACATACAAAGCTTCTCGTTACAAAGCAACATGATGTTTCTGATACATCATTTTCTGCCAGTGGTTCTGCCAAGTACAATGCATTAACAGGCCATTCCAGTCCCAAATTTACCCAGACCAACTTCCCAGTACCTTGCAGCACAATAAGATATGAATTAATCATTTGTGTTGTCGACAGCAGTTAAAGTGGTTCACCCATGAGATTGATGCACCTTGCTTCCGTATGTCAGTGGCGACTTTCTCCCTTTAGCTACAACGTTGTCCCTCTAAGTTCAGCTGTAAATTACTTAAGGTCAATTTTTCCTTGCTGCGTTATCAGAAAGTCTAATCCTAAGATCATGCAGTTCAGGGCACTACTTTAGCATTGCTTAAAATGTCGCATCCCCACCTGAAAATCTACCATTCCTGAACACAAAAGACTTGGCACCACTATATCCAGCTCATTGTAAATTATAGCATATAGGGTTTAATCACCTCTGATCCATGAGGTCTATACTTGCAAACAACATATGCTCCCCTGTCTCCAGTAATAACATGTGCCTTTTACGCTTCACTATTGCCATTGTACTATATTCCACCTATGCATCTGTATCAGTTGCATCAAAATTTATCGGGAACATCATGTGGCAGAACTGGGGTTTCCTTTTGCGTTTAACACCAACTTAATCGTCCTCTTTCCCTTAGAACTTTCTATAGTTATGGCGGTGGTGATCAAGCCCAACACAGCTACCACACTGAGATTGACATTATTGCCTCTGCACGTCCTGCCCTTGCATATCTGTAACACCTCACATTAGCAGAGGATACTCTCTCATCCCCCAATTCCTGTTAATGCAATAATTTCTTCGAACTCTGGCTTAACTGACCACAGAGTATACATCCTTTGGGGTACCCATTCTCACTCTTCTAGATATATCAGGCAGCAAGCCCTTCTAACATGCATCCAATGCTCTCTGCTCTGCTTCATTGAGTGTGACTATGTTAGCCTCGTCACTTTCCTCAAGTTCATATGTCTGCATAATTACTTTTTATGTTGTGTCCACAACATTTTCTACTGACACATTACACTTCTTTGACAGATTACCCACTGCTGGCAGAAAACAGTCACGCTGTTTTCTTCCTTCTTCCTTGTACCTTTGTAGCTAGCCTTTCTTCAATTCATCAAATGTCTGCATGCCTCTTGAGTCCCTCCATACATTTGACAAATGTCTCTGCTTCCCCTACTAACCGTAAGTTTGTCACCAGTAATAATTGAGCCCATGACTGTCCTCCAGTATTACCTGCTAACTGCAGGTCACCAAAAAATTCATTATGTCATTAATTAGCTTTCCAGAGAAAGGTGTGATCAAACTGGCTGTGGCTGGATCTAGTAAATGAGTAGGTTGCTCGGCTAATTCCAATTCTTCCTTCATAGCTACAAGGCTGGTATGCAAGTCAGTGTTATCTGCTTTCAGTTGCACCATTTCAATCCCCAAATTTGAACTGCTTCCTGATTAGTGACAATTTGTGTTTGAGACCCCGCCATTGTGTAGCCTTAATCACCAGTACACGCTAAGGAACACAAAATATATTCACAACAGGACGTATGACACAATACACACATACATCTGAAGTCCTATCATCCATCTCGGCTTTATGCGCTGACTAGCCATATACTTGTACCGACGATAATTACACAAATTACTGGTACTGACTATATACAAGATGCAGAATGCCCTGTCAAGTTACACTGACTGCGTCCCACAGGTTGTAAAATAATACTTGTTTGTATTACCACAGATTTGCGAAAGATCAGCCATTTCCTCTATATTGACAGCAATAGATAGATTCATACCGCGTAAGTTAATAAGAGATGGGTCTGATCCACCATGGTACACAAAACACGTCAGAACACTGTTGCAGAAGCAATGAAAAAAGAATGCCAAATTCAGAAGAACGCAAAATCCCCAAGACTGGTTAAGTTTCACGGGAGCTCGAAATTTAGTGTGGACGTCAATGCAAGATGCTTTTAATAGTTTCCACAATGAAACATTGACTCAAAATATGCTAGAAAACCCAAAGAGATTCTGGTCATATGTGAAGTACACCAGTGGCAAAAAAAAAAAAAGGTCAATACCGTCACTGCGCGATAGTGTTGGAAATGTTACAGATGATGGTGCCACTAAAGCGGAGTTACTAAATACAGTTATACAGTTTTCCGTAATTCCTTCACAAAAGAAGACGAAGTAATTATTCCAGAATTCAAAACCAGAACAGCTGTTAGCATGAGTGACATGAAAGTAGATGTCTTGGGTGTTGTGAAACAACTCAAATCACTTAAGAAAGGCAAGTCTTCCGGTCCAGGTGGTTTACCAATCAGGTTCCTTTCAGAGTATGCAGACACAATAGCGCATTTCGTAGCAATCATACACAACTGCTCACTTGATGGAAGGCCTGTTCCTAAAGACTGGAAAGTAGCACAGGTTACACCAATATTCAAGAAAGGAAATAGGAGTAACCCATTGAATTACAAACCCATATCACTGACCTCAATTTGCAGTAGGATTTTGGAGCACATACTGTACTCAAACATTATGAATCACCTTGAAGAAAATGACTTATTGATACATAACCAACACGGATTCAGAAAATATTGTTCTTGTGCAACACAATTAGCTCTTTATTCGCGTGAAGTAATAAGTGCTGTCGACGAGAGATCTCAGATCGATTCCATATTACTAGATTTCCAGAAGGCTTTTGATACTGTTCCTCGCAAGCAACTATTAATCAAATTAATGATATGAATATAATAGAGGGAAACATTCCACGTGGGAAAAATAGATATATTAAACAAATTACATGCATATGGAGTATTGTCTCAGTTGTGTGACTGGATTCGTGATTTCCTCTCGGAGAGGTCACAGTCGTAGTGATAGATGGTAAATCATCAAGTAGAACAGAAGTGATATCTGGCGCTCCGCAAGGTAGTGTCGTAGGCCCTCTGCTGTTCCTGATTTACATAAATGATCTAGGTGATAATCTGAGCAGCCCCCTTCAATTGTTTGCAGATGACGCTGTAATTTACTGTCTAATAAAATCATCAGACGATCAATTCCAATTATAAATGATCTAGAGAGAATTTCTGTGTGGTGTGAAAAGTGGCAATTGGCATTAAGCAGAGTAAAGTGTGAGGTCATCCACATGGGTACTAAAAGAAATCAGCTAAATTTTAGGTATACGATAAATCACACAAATCTAAGGGCTGTCAATATGACTAAATACCTAGGAATTACAATTACAAACAACTTAAAATAGAAAGACCACGTAGATAATATTGTGGGGTAGGAGAGACAGAACGCGCTTTGTTGGCAGAACAATTAGAAGATGCAACAAACCCACTAAAGAGACAGACTACATTACACTTGTCCGTCCGCTGCTGGAATATTGCTGCGCGGTGTGTGATCCTTACCAGGTAGGATTGACGGAGGACATCGAAAAAGTGCAAAGAAGGGCTGCTTGTTTCATGTTACTGTGCAGTAGAGGTGAGAGTGTCACTGATATGATACGCCAGTTGGGGTGGCAGTCACTGAAACAAAGGCGGTTTTCTTTGCGGAGAGATCTATTTACGAAATTTCAATCACCAACTTTATCTGCTGAATGTGAAAATATGTTGTTGTCACCCACCTACGTAGGGAGGAATGAGCATCGTAATAAAATCAGAGAAATTGGAGCTTGAACAGAAAGATTTTGGTATTCTTTTTTCCCCACGTGCCATTTGAGAGTGGAATGGTAGAGTAGTAGTATGAAAGTGGTTCGATGAACCGTCTGCCAGGCTCTTAAGTGTGAATTGCAGTGTAACCATGTAGATGTAGATGTAGTTGTCTATACAAACAGAACTCTCAAATCCTTGTCCATCGCTCACTTAGACTCCATGCCCTCTACACACAAAACAGGGCAAACAACCACAAAAACAAATGGTCTGTTCACTCACCAAGCTGAAACTTCCTGGCAGATGAAAACAGTGTGCCGGACCGAGACCCGAACTCGGGACCATTGCCTTTCGGGGGCAAGTGCTCTACCAACTGAGCTACCCAAGCACAACTCTCACCCTGTCCTCACAGCTTTAGTTCTGCCAGTACCTTGTCCTCCAGAATCTCATTCTGGAAACATCCCCCAGGCTGTGGCTAAGCCATGTCTCCGCAGTATCCTTTCTTTCAGGAGTGGTAGTTCTGCAAGGTTCGCAGGAGAGCTTCTGTAAAGTTTGGAAAGTAGGAGACGAGGTACTGGCAGAAGTAAAGCTGTGAGGACAGGGCGTGAGTCGTGCTTGGGTAGCTCAGTTGGTAGAGCACTTGCCCGCGAAAGGCAAAGGTCCCGAGTTCGAGTCTCGGTCCGGCACAGAGTTTTAATCTGCCAGGAAGTTTCATATCAGCACACACTCCACTGCAGAGTGAAAATCTCATTCTGGCACTCACCAAGCTGTGCGAAGGTCGACTGTGCTGGCACCAGCTGCCAGACAAGGCCCATAAGTACTTCAGACACCATTCTGTTGTGACTAGGGGTGAATGAGGCCATTGTGGTTTAGAGGTGTAGTAGTGGTGGTTTACGGCGGTGTTGGTGCTGGCGGCCAACTGTGACTAGGAAAACTCCGCTGCATGATACAAAATATTTTAATTTGAGTTACAATGTCAGAATTCTGTGCTGCCCCTGGATATGTCCTCTTCAGGCACATGGTTCACTGGTGGTGCCAATGTAAAGTCAGTGACACGTATGTCCCCTGAACTCTCATAGGCTTCCACCGTACTGGATTACAAGCTGCCAGACTGCACATAACTTTGGTATAATTGGAGGATATTTATAGTGGTTAATAGCACACTTGTACTGATGCATTGCATCCAGGCATGTTCAAATCAACAGCCCTGTTCTTCCATGGTGTGCAAATATGCCACAAGCTGACTTGTCGTTGCACATGCTTTCTGAAATGTCACCACGATTTTACACTGCAAGGCAGCTGTGCCGAGCCGCACAAACAGGCTTGTTTGTGAAACTGCATATCAGTGCATCTGTGCCTGCCAATTGCCTCACACACATCTGCAATGTAGCTGTTTTTAATTCAATAACACCTAAAGTTTAGTGACAGTGGTGCAATAAGATAGCATTGTGGTCATTCATCCTGTTAACCATGAAAGTACTCATTGTTGAAAAGGTGGTGCCATTCAGGACTGTCTTTTGTGTGTGGCAATACGATGAAGATACGTATAAAATGTTGTAGATCCATTACCATCTAAAGGGCAAGTAAAAATTTTGCTGAAAGTGCAAATCCCACAACAACATGCATTATATTAGTGCAGAGGAAGTGTGGAAAATTCTTTATATTTTTCACAGTGTTGTGAATTGCAATGAGACCTCAGTCTCACTGAGAATATGAGACACATTATGGAAAGACACCCGAACTCCATGTTGACTCTGTTATTGGAACACTAATGGAAATTGAAAGTTTTACACCATGAAGCACCAGTTCAATATTTATACCAGTTTGAGGAGAAATAGTATTAAATGATTGAACTTTCATTCCTTCATAACTGAGATCCATCATTATCAGGTTTGACCCCCAGGTCACAAATACACTTTTACATTGGTTGTAACGTGCAAGCAAACAACATCCATATGTCATCCTGTGGAGTTTCTTGCCAGTCCTGAAATATGTATGTCAATTCATGAAAATTGTTGGCTAAAGGCTAGTATGAAAGTATGTCTTCTCATTGCATCACAAATATGTTCTCTGTGTGCCAGATCAGGGGGCTGGGCCGGCCATTCAAAGACCGTACATCCCTCAGGTATTTGTGGTGCGAACTGCTGCACAGGGTCTTGCATTATTCTTTCAGAATATCCTGTTTGGTAACTGGGTTGTGAAGGATATGATGAGGGCGTATCATTCTTGCCACATGCTGACAGACATTCAGCCTCCCTTCAGCAATTACCATCTTAGTCCTGTTGTCATATCAGTTAGCTCTCCACACTGTAATTGTAGGAGATGGAGAGGTAAGACTTTTGAGAATAACTGATTCCGGTTACCTTACACCAGGTCATCTATGATCACCTTGGTGTTGATCTGACTGTGATAAGCAGAAAAAGGACTAATTGCTGAATACTACAAAATGCCACACGGTGTCCCAGTTAAGTCTACTTCTGCTCCCATGCTACTATTTGGTTGTCTGTGGTATGATGTTAGCAATAAACAACATATGGCAATTTGAGATCTCAACCCAGTTTCCAGTCTCAACAATTAATGGTGCCACTCTGCCTACCTCTGTCTGGAATTTGGCTGTTGTCACCTGTCTTCATCTGACCCAGTCGAAACATCCTTCAGTCTGCTTGAAAGGTTCACAGCCATTGCATCAGATGGTACTGTCTAAACTACAGAATATTTCCATCATGCAGCTGCTAGTCATCTTCAGGTGTGACTGTCACTAGATGCTGTGGCTCGCCAGTTTATGTTCTAGGTTACTAGAAAAGCGCAGGTTCCACTGGGGTGGGGGCTATAACATCATTATAGAGGACATTCATATCTAGAGCCACCCGCCATAGAAACAGGCTGTGGACTTCGAATGTGCATGCCACAGACCACAGCATACATGTGGGGGAAAGGCATTGGCACTGGGCTTAAATGTCCTGGCTTTGATTCCTAATCTGTGTCAACTCATTGCATTCATTTATCTGCAGCCAATAATGCCTTAGCACCGCCAATGCCTGTTCCCATGTTTCGTGAAGTTGAAAGTCTGTCTCTCTGTTAATTAGGTTGTGGGCTATATGTATGTCAGCTGCTTTTTTTAAATCATTGAATCGCAGTATGGAAGGTGGACAAAAGGCTCTTGTTCTCTGTGTATTGAGTGTGTGTTCAGCAGCAGCAAATTTATTTATTTATTTATTTTTTATTTTGCCGACCCAATCTGGCAATCTGGCTTGACATCTATGTTCATTGCATCTGTCTTCAGCAGTACAGCATGTCTGGCCAATGTAAGATTACCCACACTGGCACAGGATTTTATTTGTTCCTAGTCACGTTAGAGTTTGGTCATCTTTAGTAGAGTGCAGCATTATTTGGACTCGCACCAGAGGGCAGAAGACACATTTTATTTGATGTTTCTGGAACAGCCTGCTGATCTTAAGACACACCACCAACAGCAGGTATAAAAAGAATGCTTGTGGAGTTCACTGTTCCTTCTGGATACTCCTTAGGTTTAGTGCGTGTCCTGCAAATCTCCTTATTGGAATACATGCTTTAGACAAACACAGAGCTGAATGGCTAAACTCAGCTGATGAGCTCACTAGATTTGAGATAGCTTTACCTCTATTAACAAGGGCCTGTAGTATTCATCATTGGGATGGGTGGTGACAGCCCATAGCTGATGGCTCATAGAGACAAGTCAGTGTTTGTGCAAGTGTACAAAACATGCTATGAGCCAAGGAACTATCTTCTTTTCTATGAGCCACAACACCCAGAAACAGTGTCTCTACTTCCATAGTGAAGCAGATGTTCGAATGGAAGGAGTTTGGTCTTTTAAAAAAAGAAGGAAGCATTGCCGTTCCATGTGGCATTAACACAGATATGGTCCACATATCTCCAAAAGCATTTAGGTTTCAAACTCTTGACAAAAGTGCTTTGTCCTCAAAACCTTCCATAAAAAGCTTAACTACTGTGGGAGACAAAAGGCTACCCTTAGGAACACCACCAGTTTGCCAAAGTAATGGTCATTAAATAAAAAATGAATGAAGATAAGCAAATGTCCAAAAATGGTGTAAAATGTCCTCTTTTAGCTTAGCTTGTAGTGAATCCACCAGAGGTATGGGATTTCAAATTGGTAATGCATGGGAACCAACAATGGTAGCACTAAGGTATCATCAGCTGCAGGTAAAAAGATCAAAGCCAAGTCATTGAAGCCCTACACAGACACCTTGAACATGTGCTTACACTAGGGACTGTGGCTTGTGGCCAGGCTTTCCTGTGCTACATATGCAGAGTCCCTGGCCCATATCGCCAACAGGAGGCTCTTGATGTCGACGTCATCTGTTATGACCTTATAGCTCTGCCACTTGGCCTGTGCTTTCGTAGCAAACCAGTGCATAAACTAGTGCCCTCAGCAGCAAGCTACCGTAGCATCTGAAAATGACGAGCAGCTGCTTCACGGAAATATTGTGCAGTTTAGACTGTACCATCCAACACAGTGCCTGTCAATCTCTTTCAGTTAGTTATGTCATCATGAAAGCCTTAAACAGCACATCTTTCAATCTTCTCAAAGTCTAGACCTTCAGAAAGGATCCACTCTACAGTTTGGGCCTCATTCTTGTTCTTAATTCATCTCGTCACCACTCATTCTGCAGTTTTTGCACTCTAGGCAGTTGTATGTTTTCCCGTATGTTGCTCCCATGTCCCTCCGGCCAGTGTTTTGACCTATAGTAAAAATTGGAAGTATGGCGATAACAAGCATATGCCCATTCTTAATCTGTAGGAATGGCTTATTTCTGCATTGAAAATGCCAAGAAAAAGTTTGCAAAAGGATGAAATTTCAGTTGCTTTATCCTGCAGGCATGTTAATGCAGGAATATCGGTTTGTTATCGTTTGGCCAAGGTGTTTGTGTGTAGCACTTTTGATTTCCATTGTTGTGTACGATATACAGTGACACTCTATTCCAGGTGCTCAGTCTTCTCTTTTGCTATATATTTTATGCAAGTGAACTACTTTTATTATTGATTGGATTAGGTTCTCTGAAAAGTTTTTAATGGATGATGGGGATGAAATCAATTAGGGTGCAGCAATACAAACTTGTCCAGATTAATGAAAATTTATGCCAGCCTGGATCTCAAACCTGGTTTCTAGTTTTCTGCAAGCAGTTGCCTTAACTGCCATTGGCTTTGCCTCAGTGGTAACACAGGTTTCCACAAGCACTCTTAGGCTCGACTAGCACTCAGATGGTTGACCATTCAGCTCTGCCGAGTGCTGTGGGCAAGCGGGATGCACTTAGCCCTTATAAGGCCAATTGAAGAGCTACGTAACTGAGAAGTAGCAGTTCCAGTCACAAAAACTGACAACGGCCAGGAGAGTGGTGTGCTGACCACATGCCTCTCCATCCAGCGAGACAGCAGTCGGTCGGTACCATTGGGCCTCCAGAAGCCCTTTCGGGCAGAGTGTAGTTTAGTTTCGTGTATTTGCCTAAACTATTGAGCTACCTGAGCTCACCTCCAGGCCTGACTTAAGTTCATTGTCATTTCTGATTTTTGGGTAATAGTACCAGAAGCTCTTTCATGGGGTTAACATGGGAGTAACATGATGAGGGGAACAAATTGGATAGACAGCTTTGGCTTATATTGCCATTCAGTTGAATGAAATTCAGTGAAATGAAGTAACTGGAATCAGTGGAAATAGTTTTAAAGAAAGCAATGACAAAAATTGTGCATTGTATCCATGATATTGCATCTTCAGCTTTGTGACCAGCTGTCACTGATTTCATTTCAGTTACTCTCATTCATTAAAATACATTATACAGAACAGCCAGGTGAGGAAGTAGATGAATAAAGCTCAAAATTTAACTGAAAAATTGTTTGTTACAAAGATACAAGGTCTCTGCATAGGGGGAGGAAGAGTAATAACTACTCCAGTCTTTCAGTATTTAATCTTCAGTGCTTACTGAATACATATGAATCGATTTGGTAAGTCTGACTTCACCAAAGGTGAGTCAGATATAGGAAGTCATTCCCTATCACTGCCAGGAACAGAGAGTGCGAGCAGCCGTAGAGAGATGCGACAGGGAAATTTCTCATGATCAAAGCAGAAAGGTGACTCGTTGAGGATGAGTGTGCACTAAGATTGCTGCAGCATCCGTCTGTCAACATTGACACCCGAAGAGTCAATGCAGGTGGTGTGGCTCATTGACACCTGCGTACCTGTTATGGCTGGGCAGGGGGATCAAAAGGTGTTGGTTCACAAAAACCAATAGCAATAGGGTAGTCATGTTCCATGTTTTTGAGAAATCTGTACCTTGTGTAGTATTTCTTGTGGCATGTTAAGCTACTGTCCTCCACGGACTCCGTTTCATCAGTGGTGCTATTCCAATGTACCCCATGGGATATCATAGGTGGAAAACCTTCATATTGCCTAATGGTTGAGGCGACCCGTCACGAAAAGTGTGACATATGTTTCCAAGAGCTGATGTGGCTCAAATTTTCATTAGTCAGAATAATTGCTCATGGTTGTTAGTTACCACATTGTGTAATGTGTAAGCTTTTGTCATTGGGCATGAAATGGTCTGCCTGTTTCTCAAGACCTCTTGCATGCCATATTTGGGACATAAAAGGTTCATGCTTGAAGTTAGTAAATACTTTTTTAGCAGTGTATAACACCTTAATATATCCTCACTGATAATAGTTCTGAAGTTCAGCCTTGCTGTATTAAGTGATTTTTATTGTATGAAATATTATTTTCTGGCACTTATTTGTACACTGATTACTCCCAAACTTCAAAACTGTAGGAAAGTCTGTTCTTTTAAATTGCATAGATTATTTTGTGAGGATAACTCGGGTTAGTGGTTCATGGGTTCTGCCCCTTTTGTATTACTACAGATTCCCATTAAACATTTCAACAGATTAAAGGAAGTTCTGAGTGACATTTCTGTTTTGTGCCCGAGTAGTAAATGTAAAACTATGGATTCTTATACATTTTAATTGTTTGTTTGCAGGACAAAGAATCCAGTAAGAAGAAGAGCCGTAACAAAGAAGGTAGGTGTTTAATAATACATTCCTTAAATTTGAGGTAACTGAGAAGGTAGTGGTGCGAGACAACTTGGAATAGAGTACTTGAAAATATGATTTTAGAACTTCTTCTGAGTTGTAATTGACAGATTCTCATTAATAAAACAATGGAAAATCCAGGATGGAATGTAACAATATTGTGGAAAGGGTAGTTACAACTCACCTTATAGCAGAGATGCTGCGTCGCAGATAGGCACAACAGCAAGACTGACCGAAAGCTCATTTTTTGACAGTCTTTTTGTTATGCCTATCTGCAACTGAGCATCTTCACTATACTGAGTGTAGCAACTATGCTTTTCATAGTATTGTTAGATTCTTATTAGTGGTTGTCTTAAATGCAGAATATGAAAGGATAAACCTCCAGATATGGCATTTGTAGTGATATGGCAACTAATTAGAGGACTGCTACGGTCGCAGGTTCGAATCCTGCCTCGGGCATGGGTGTGTGTGATGTCCTTAGGTTAGTTAGGATTAAGTAGTTCTAAGTTCTAGGGGACTTATGACCTAAGCTGTTGAGTCCCATAGTGCTCAGAGCCATTTGAACTAATTAGGGTTGATATGATTCTTGAGCAGGAGACTAAAATCAAGTGTGTGAATGTTGAATAATGAATGGGGGGAGAGGCTGTTGATGGAATGATAAATTTGCAGGTCAATTTATATTAAAAAAATATTTACTGAATAAAGATGGGGGTCTGGTACTTAATCTCTCTCCTCTTCTTGCATATGAGTAAATATACATGCTAATTTAGACATTACAACTTCGTTGGAACAAAGAATTGAATGGTAGTTTAAATCCCACTGAATTGAGTGAAAAGATTTTGTTTCTGCAGGACCGTAATTTCATGATCATTTTGTTGTGAAATTAGTCACAGGGCTGTCTACAGTAGACACATGGACAGTCAAAGTTTTGACCTGTTGAAGAACAACATCCAGGGACCTTTTTTTCCTCCTTCTCAGAGAGCACTTTACAGCAGTTAATTAAGCTACTTACACTTCCAGTAAAAGTGAGAATATAAAAGATTAACATTTTTGAGACTGGGTTATGCAGTAGTGAGTTCTCTGAGGTTACAACGTAATGTATCACTTTTCAGAGGATACAATTAATCTTAAATTACAACACATGCACTCTTACCTGAGTTAGCAAATTCATCAATACCTTGTCATTTGCTTAAAGTAGTACATTCCAGTTTCTTGTGTTATATTCCATGGTTCTTCCTTCCTCTGACGGAACGCGTTGGAAGTGGGGGACCTGAAGAGTCATAAGGAAAACTGGAATGTAAAGTCTCCTAAAAGAAAATTATTGGAGTATTTTAAGTTGAGAATTTTGAAAGCTAATGTGGATTGTACTAAAGAAATTTTATGTTCAGGATAGCTTGGGGCGTACTGTGAAATGTAGCAACCTTCTAAATAATTCCATAATATCTGTAGCTAAGAAGGCCAGTTTCATTCACTCACAGAATATATTCATGTCTTCTTGTTTTTTTTCTCTTTCTTCTTTTTTCTCTCTTGTTTCATTTCTTCTGTTAAAGAAAAATAAAAGGCACTTCTGTAACTGAACAGAACCAGTTTTCATTGTGGAAAAAGAAAAAGTGTGACAAAAGACTTTAATAAAGGTGTTATCATTTATATTAGGCTGTATTAGGTCACAGAATATTTTATGAAACATAGTTACTAATTAAAACTTTGTCAGTCAGTTCTCTGTCTTTGCCCAAAAAAAGGATGGTGAGGGGGCCGGGGGGGGGGGGGGGGGGGCGAGATAGTGAGAATGATATATTAAATTCTTTGTAACCAACAGTTCTGCGCTGTGAAATTTTCAGTTCTGCAGGTATAACAAAAAATCTATGAAGAATAGATTCTCCAAAGTAAAACAAAAACTAAATGTTGCAACAAAATTTTCAATTTTATATGGGGAAGCTGATTCATAAACAATAGCAAACACTGGCATTCAGAGCAATGTGTTCCATCCCAAACAAGAGAGAGGAAGTTATTGAAGGAAATTGGGATTTTGGCATAAAACGTGGTGTAAGTCCCAAATTATGAGAGATAATGAGCACAAATTTTTGTCTTTTAGCCGACAATACTCTGTAGGAGACATAAGTACAATAAATATGTGTGATGTTTGTTGTCTGCGTCATTGTTTGAGTCTTTCTTTCTTTTGCCCTATGTAGAAGTTAATTTGGAAGCAAATGCTTCGTTCTGTATGCCCACCTGCCTCCAACTTAAAGATAGATTGGCATGTTGTTTGTAGCATATTTCGACCTCCATCTCCCTGCCCTCATCTCCATCACTATTTTTGTGAAACTTTGTAAAAATTACAAAACCCATAAACAAGCTTCTGTCTCCAAATGTAAGGGATTCCAACATACCTTCATTCGCGGTTATCTATGACAGTAGTGTCAGAGTTTACTATTGATACCCCATCTTCAGTTACAATTTTTTTTTAATTCAAAGTATTTCAGCATCGCAACCTCATTTGTGAGGACTAGAATTTTGGGCATCAAATCTGCTCCAGTTCATCACCTAGAAGTAAATGAATGACAAAGTTGTTAGTTTTATGTGAAAGGTTTCTCAGGTAAGAGTGAATGAACAGATAAATTATTATAAAGGGTTACCATCATTTGTCCGCAAAATGTTCATTTTCAGCTTTTGTGAAAAAGACCATTTTTGTACTTACAATGAAAATGATTAAACATATTTATGACTGCCACATGTCCCAAATGAAACCATATAGTTTTGGGAAATATAATTGGGTAGGTAAAAACAATCTGCTCCTCTAGTGGTGGCAGGAGAACACACACAAAAGTAATGGAAATATTCAATTTTCAGAGTTAGTGGCTCCCTCTGGCAGAAGAGTTGAAGGGAAAGGAAGAGGGATGAAAGAAAAGTATTGGCAATTGTTAGGAAATGGGGATTGTTACTGAAAAGTCACCAAGAATGCTGGGTAACTTTCCCCATTTCCTAAAGTTCACCAGTCCATTTCCTTCATCGCTCTTCCTTGCCCTTCAGGCTTTCTGCCAGATGAAGGAACTACTGTCGCCAGAAGCTTACACATTTCCATTTCTTTTATGTGTGTTTTCTTTTGCTGCCACCACTTGGTGAGTAGATTTTTTAATCTATCCTGTTATATTTCCAAGAATGTATGAAACTAGTAAAATGATACAACTTGTCTGTATGCTGCCACAAATGATGGGGAGGGGAGGGGGACTGAATGATTTTATTCTATTTTGTCTGTTTACTTTTGTCTGCAGTACCTTTTCTCCCTACAAAGACAATGATAAATATCATGGCCAAAACAAAAAACAGTCCACACATTGAATTAAAGAGTCTTAAATTGGTTCCAAAGGGAGTTTTATTCCTGCATTAAGCTGTTTGATGCATTCTCACCAAAAAATAAATATTAATATTTGAGGAAAGTTCTGGTACAATGTAAATACTTTCAGATTGAGTTGTCGATAAGCACACAAAAAAATGAAAACTCAACACTTCTGCTTTTCAGTGGGTGTCTCCTTTAATCTAAAAGTACACTCCTGGAAATTGAAATAAGAACACCGTGAATTCATTGTCCCAGGAAGGGGAAACTTTATTGACACATTCCTGGGGTCAGATACATCACATGATCACACTGACAGAACCACAGGCACATAGACACAGGCAACAGAGCATGCACAATGTCGGCACTAGTACAGTGTATATCCACCTTTCGCAGCAATGCAGGCTGCTATTCTCCCATGGAGACGATCGTAGAGATGCTGGATGTAGTCCTGTGGAACGGCTTGCCATGCCATTTCCACCTGGCGCCTCAGTTGGACCAGCGTTCGTGCTGGACGTGCAGACCGCGTGAGACGACGCTTCATCCAGTCCCAAACATGCTCGATGGGGGACAGATCCGGAGATCTTGCTGGCCAGGGTAGTTGACTTACACCTTCTAGAGCACGTTGGGTGGCACGGGATACATGCGGACGTGCATTGTCCTGTTGGAACAGCAAGTTCCCTTGCCGGTCTAGGAATGGTAGAACGATGGGTTCGATGACGGTTTGGATGTACCGTGCACTATTCAGTGTCCCCTCAACGATCACCAGTGGTGTACGGCCAGTGTAGGAGATCGCTCCCCACACCATGATGCCGGGTGTTGGCCCTGTGTGCCTCGGTCGTATGCAGTCCTGATTGTGGCGCTCACCTGCACGGCGCCAAACACGCATACGACCATCATTGGCACCAAGGCAGAAGCGACTCTCATCGCTGAAGACGACACGTCTCCATTCGTCCCTCCATTCACGCCTGTCGCGACACCACTGGAGGCGGGCTGCACGATGTTGGGGCGTGAGCGGAAGACGGCCTAACGGTGTGCGGGACCGTAGCCCAGCTTCATGGAGACGGTTGCGAATGGTCCTCGCCGATACCCCAGGAGCAACAGTGTCCCTAATTTGCTGGGAAGTGGCGGTGCGGTCCCCTACGGCACTGCGTAGGATCCTACGGTCTTGGCGTGCATCCGTGCGTCGCTGCGGTCTGGTCCCAGGTCGACGGGCACGTGCACCTTCCGCCGACCACTGGCGACAACATCGATGTACTGTGGAGACCTCACGCCCCACGTGTTGAGCAATTCGGCGGTACGTCCACCCGGCCTCCCGCATGCCCACTATACGCCCTCGCTCAAAGTCCGTCAACTGCACATACGGTTCACATCCACGCTGTTGCGGCATGCTACCAGTGTTAAAGATTGCGATGGAGCTCCGTATGCCACGGCAAACTGGCTGACACTGACGGCGGCGGTGCACAAATGCTGCGCAGCTAACGCCATTCGACGGCCAACACCGCGGTTCCTGGTGTGTCCGCTGTGCCGTGCGTGTGATCATTGCTTGTACAGCCCTCTCGCAGTGTCCGGAGCAAGTATGGTGGGTCTGACACACCGGTGTCAATGTGTTCTTTTTTCCATTTCCAGGAGTGTATTTACATATTAAAAATCATTCACAAATGATTGCCCATATTCAGAACATATTATCAAAGCGCACCTGATAAGGAAATCCTTTTGTACAATTGATGAATTTCTGAGACAAAATGAGTAACACTGCTAAACTAGCATGTGTATTAGTACTAGTTCTGATTATTTTATGTCAGGTATTCTATTTTAAACCTGGTTGTGATGCAACACTCAATAAAAATGTAAATTGCAATGTCTGTGTCATATTTTTCTTCTTGTTCCTCCTCTTAAGTATATATAAAGTTTGAAAATAGGTCGCTCTTGTAATATTCTGGTCACTATCGTAGATGTTTGAAAATTTGGGTTTTATATTCATGCCTTTATTTATTGTAATTTGAGCATAGCATTACTTCCTTTATGTTACTCACCTTCCACAGTAAAACACAATTTCTTGTTAATTGAGTAAATGTTCTTTAGTTGATTCTTTATTTGCATTGTATATTTTATTACCGTGTGAATATTATTTGAACTCTGTACAATTTGACACATTTGATATCCTTGTGATTTACTTGCTACCTGGATATACGGAGTTTGACACAAAATAAACAAAAATAAAAAATTTGCACAACAAAATAAAAAAAAATTAAATGTGTCATCTAGATTACAATTTCTTTCATTAACAACTTCTGGGTTGCATCTGCCCTTTAGATGAGCCTCAAGTCTAGAGCCACAAGTTGCAGTTTGGCAACAGGCCTAAAGATGATCGGCAGGTCAGATGGGAACTAGTAGTCATTACTGAAATAAATTGTGATCCGGATGGTGTTTTTCAAGTTGTTATAAGAACTGCAATCATGGATCCTATGACATGGTGTCAGTTCTGAAAAACAAAGGTAATTACATTTGTTGTTGAAATAAATCTTGAATCACAAATTGGTTCATTTGACTTGTGTAGTACAGTCATAAACATGTTTAATCATCTAAAGAGAGAATTTTGAAGTTTTTCTCCAATACAGGAGAGTAGTATTGTGTTGTCAAATGAAGGTAATCACTAATAGTTGTTTGTTAATTTTGTCTTGGACAATTTTTTAGTAAAATTGACAACTGTGTCACTCATCTAAGGCTAGGCAATAATCTGTACCAGGTTTAACACCAAGAAAATGCTGATGTAGTCCTTGGAAATGGAATTGTGACTCCAAAATGTGTTGGACTTAAAGAGGGAAATAAAACATAACTCCTGACTATTATTTGCAAGTAAGAATACCCCTATCATCATAGGATTTGCGGAAAAGTTAGGATTGCAGCATATCTGAAGGCCGAGCAGTACCTTCTCATGCTTGACTGCAAATGTCAGTGTTCTGCTAAGATCATTTTAAGAAAAGTAGTTGCAGTCATTGTGAGGTGGATTGATTCATTGATGATGAGATAAATATAAATGTGACAGCGAGTTTGAACTGGGCAGAGCTGTTGATCTCCAGGAAATGCAAATACTTTCAAAGTTAAGGTCTTTTCCAGCATTGTACCTAGACAATTCTTCTTGTTATTTTAGTAAAAGTTAGTTACGTTTTTCTCCCTCCCTTTATAACAGCAGAAAATAAGATATTTTCTTTCCAGGGTATTCATGGATTTATCTTCTCTACGCCATTTTTACCTGAGTACAAAATGACACCCCCCCCCCCCTTTTTGTCATAATTGAGTGATAACCCCATATTATTACAGTAGTGTAGTAAACAATGTGCTGCACAAACAATGCAAGTGCTAGACTGTATTTTGTTTCAGTACAGAATTTTCACTTGTTGAATGAAGATTAAAGAAGAATTTACTGTAAACATTCGTTAAGTGATTTTAATTATGACTTTGTAATTAATTTTTGTTTTTGAACAACCCTTATACATTACTGAGTACTTTAACTGCAGATTATCCATGGAGTTAGATTATCGAAGGTTTTTCAGTCCCTAATTACTGCAGGTAGTTGAGAGTTTACTGTATTCTACTTTGCCATTTATTAACTGTCTATATTTTGATAATACAAGGAGAAGTAAATAAAAAGAAATTGTTTACATTAATTTTTGTCTATGCTGCCTTTTTTGTTTAGTTTGTGTATCATCTGTGATACCACTATTTTGAGTCATCATCCTAACAGGACAGCTGTGAAACTTTGAATCTTCTTTGTCACATGCAGTTTCTTGTGAATATATTGAAATTTCTGAGGTTGTGGTTGTGGAGTGACCTCAGAACGCAGCTATTTTTTTCTGAATAAGTAGCAGATTTTGCATCTGTACTTAAGAGAGAATGTTACAGTGTCTCTTGCTTCTTACACAGCTGACACTCTGCCGTCGTTCCCATCATATCTCACGATGAGAAACATTGCTGCTTAAAACGTGAAGTACACTACAAGTGTAAGATATCCACAAGTTCAGATTTTTTCGAAGAAATGTGCGCTGTTTTGAGTATTTGTCAAATTTTGAAGTCAGTTGATTGCAAGTAAAAATGGTTTCTGTCAAATTGCAGTTTAAATGTGGTATATGTTCATAAAAAAGCCAAACTACACAGTGTAGATTCCAATGTTCGGTAGTATGGCAACATTTACTGCCTGTGCAACACCCTCCCTCCCCACTCTCGTCACAGTTCTCACGTCTCAGCCAAGCTGGTGTCTCTTTCCCCTCCAACCCGTGCTGTGCTTGAGCAACAGTGAAACACAGACAGCAATATCATCTAGGGTGCAGGTCATATGTAACACCAGCAACTACCGTGTAAATAAAAGATCGCACTCGTGATTCAGTCCAATTCTCGAACTTTCACTTGTCCTTTTTTCTAGTGACGTCTGTTGGTACCATCTCCACAATGGGTTTTTCTGCTGTAATTTATTCTTGTGATAACAATTGCTGTCAGTTTAATCTGATTTTCTTTTGTTAGACATTCACATCTAGATTAATTTCCTTTCTCATTTCATTTGAATGTCAGCCTCTTATTATAAAGCTGGAAATTTTCGAAGTAGTCTTGGACATGAACAGCAACCGAATTTCTCATTTTCAACCCACTTAGTAAATAATTACAGTTTCTCACAATCAATTAAAATAAGGACTTGGATTCAGAATCAAGTAATGAATTTTGAGGGAGAACATTTTGCCTTTGAATGTTTCTTTACTTACAAACCAGCATAGATGTATGTATACAGTATCTGTAGATCTAGGAGAACTTTTATTGCAAACTTGTTGAAATGCCATGACAAAAGTTTGTAAGTTGATAGAATTTAAAGCTATTTCCTTCTGTATTTCACAACATTGTCAGTTTTTAAGCAGAGCATTAGATTGTTGTAGTGGCTGTTTCATAGTTTTTAGACTATCCCTTGCACTAGCACCACGAGTCAAATGTCACGTGGTTGTTCGAGCAAGATCGATACTGTATCGAGTGCTTTGTCCTGTTTGAACGCAATTATTGTTTGTTATGCCCTATCCTTCAGAATTCTTCAAAATAATTTTTTATGAAATCACAGTGGACAAAGAGCTTCATCTGTAAATGTAAGATGACTCCTATAATCATCCATTAAACACTGTAAAAACCTGGTCCTCGGCAGCAATGGTTTAATCTGCGAATATAAGCATTGAGCAAAAAAATTTCATTGTTGGATGCAATTTGATTGCACTCCTAATAATAACCTAATTGAGTCCTATCAACAAATAGATATGTGGGTACTATCTTGTACCGAATATAAGAGGTACCTAGCCAGATCACCTCAAAATTTTGATGTATCACCAAATTTCTGTTGCAGCAAGAATAAACACTCTCTGTTGATTAACTTTACAATTTCATTTTATTACTGATACTATGCTATGGCCTGAGACCAGCTCTTTGTGGATATTGCATCCACCAAAGTGCCTCTGCAGTTTCATACAAATTAGAATCGAATTGTTTTCTGTTCAGTATTTTAAAAACTGATTTAATACAGCCATTATTAATTCAGTATACTTCCATTTGTAATGTGCCTGAGAATGCTAGAGTTAATTTTAATCTTTGTTTTGTGTTGAGAATTGCTTGGCTTGATTTTCATTTTGCTCTAGCAGTTAAGTACATCTTGCGTATGCGGCATGCTCTCCATTGTGCATAATGTGACTTTGGTTGAATATTCCAGATACTGCTGCAAGCTCGTATGGATTTTGCCTCCTTGAGAATATTTCAATCCTCAATGTAAACTACACACAACCCCCTCTCCCAGTTTTGTTTCCTGTTGTTATTACTGATCTTGATAAGAAACACTTGTTGAAGTGTTGTAGAACAGGTTAAATAAATGAGTCAGTATTTTTTTGATAATCATCTTTCATTGGTCTCTGCAGATACTATCGTTGCCATATTAAAGATGTTTTACAGGATCATTTGTGAAGACTGTTCCATCAGAGTCCTCAGTAATACGTTGCCTTGTTGTTCATTTGTTGGTGTTTTTCAATAGGTCAGTTTAGCAGACTTGAATTTTTTACAATTTGTTGTTAGGCTGTGATAAGTTTCTGTAACAATCTACTCGACACACAATCATCATCTTGGTAATATTGAAGATGAAGATGCAAGTGATATAAACTCCTGACCTTGATATGCCATACACTGTTCAGCCCGTTTATGCTGCAGTGAATGGAGGTGAACATAAGTGAATGAGCGTTCACATACAGTTCGCCAGTGGTCACTACCATTTACTCGTATCTATGAAGAAGTGTTTTACACAGGAGGGAACAGAAGATAACACAAAAGAATGAACATTTATGTGTGCCAACCCTATGAACACTGCAGTATTCCTTTTTTGGTATTACAATCGTAGGTGGTACACAGGTTTCATTTCACATAATGCTAATTACAGTAGCAATGCAAAACTGATACCCAAACAAGATTTACTGCGATGAGCAACTGTTGATGACAAAACAAACAAAATGACATAAGAAAAGGAAAATTTAGGAGTCTGAATTTTTATGAAAGTGTGAGACTGTGGTTTAGCACTTATCACTGAACTGTAGTTGAAGGCTTCCTTAGCCTTACTCTAAACCCTTGCATGTGTTTCAGCAGATGGTTTTTGCTGTTTCTCTCTACTGTTGATGGAGACACTAAATACTAAATAGCGATATCACAAAAAGAGCGGGTCTTCACAACAAGACAAAGTTTCACTAGTACATGTTTCAGATTTCGATAACTTCTACATTTTGGTTTTTTCCTGTATCTACTGCACAGTATACAAAACAGTCAAAGATTTTGTTAAACTACTTGTAAGAAAGTTTCATTAATGTGATGTAAAGGTATACAATAGACATGTTAGGTCAGTACCTTTATAAATGTGCTGCATATGAGGGTGGGTCAATAAATAAGCTGCAAATGCCTGAATGCCACTTACCATTTTAAATTTCGTGCCTAAATGTATCTAAAAGGTTCTGCATATGTTGTATGAAAGGTAACCAATACACAGTATTCTGTGGCCCAACAGTTAATTATCTACAGTCGGACCAAGATGGAAGCTGTCCTAAAAGTGTGTACTTGACTAGAACATGAGTTTTGCGAGCTGTGGGACTGTCTGTAGAGCACATCCAAATGTGGTTAGAACTGTATTTTGTGGAAATTAGTGTTCAATTGGATACAGAAATTCAGCAAAGGACAAGAACAAGTCACAAACAAGGAGCATCCTGGCCACCCTGGTTGCTCAGTGATGGCACATTGCTTCCCCATCTAAGGGTATTTTGCTATCTCCAGGTCTTGTAGGTTGCAACAATTTGTGGAATGAAATAAACTTGTTATATCCAGAGAGGTCACTCGTTAGATGCAAACACTACCACAAGAATTCTATGCTACATACTTTTAACACTTTGTCAGATGATGGGATAAGTGTTTTTTACATTGGAAGTATGTTGAAAAGGAAAATAAAGTTCAGGCTTGTACACGCAGATCCGATGTCTATATCTCAGTTTGCAACTTACGTATTGACTCGCTCTCATATTTTGTGGTAGGAAAGGGTGTATGATTAAAGGAATAATGATTTCTGTTTATTCAGTTATTACATTAAAAGTTCCTGAAATAACAGTAATACATGTGTGATGTAATTACAGCTGAATTGAACATAAGCCACAAGAATGGTTAGACATTTTATGTTTTAATGTTGCTTTCATTAACATAATACATACAGATTTACTTCTGTTTACTTTCAAGAAAATCTGTTATCCTGTTGTTTTTAACAAAAAGAAATACAAAAGCTTGTGCCTTTTCACCCCATTCCCACCTCACGTATGCAAGTAATGAATTTGCTTTTCTCACATACTGCATATTCAGTTTTGTTTGTCATTTTGTGTTGCGGATCATTTGGCTCCTACAGGCATCCATGACATCTTTCTTCTTCTATTAGGAACATTACTCTCTCTCCTGCCCACACCACTGTTCACAAAACTTCAATACAGTAATATAATTATACAGACAAAAAATAGCAGACTGTGTAGAAATGAATGCTCTCTGCACTGTTACCTAGTGATGTGGTGCAGTGGTCAGTACACTGGACTCGCGTTTGGGAAGACGATTGTTCAAATTCTTGCCCACTCATCAAAATTTAAGTTTTCTGTGATTTAGTTATAAAATGGTTCAGATAGCTCTAAGCACTATGGGACTTAACATCTGAGGTCATCAGTCCCCTAGACTTAGAACTACTTAAACCTAGCTAACCTAAGGACATCACACTCATCCATGCCAGAGACAGGGTTCGAACCTGCGACTGTAGCAGCAGTGTGGTTCTGGTTGAAGTGCCTAGAACCACTTGGCCACACTGGCTGGCTGTTATTTAGTCCAGCCATCAAAGGAAATTAGGAGAACAAATTCGTATAGTCATAAATTTTTGTACATTGCTGAATAAATAACATACTAAATATCCTGCCTGGTGGGATGTGAGCATATGAGGGAGGGTGTAAATTAATGGTCCATTTTTAGGTTTTTCTCGATTGTCCTGAAAACTGTGTCCTTTAGCAAAAATGTTTCCTAGTGCAAAATTAAACTACATCAAATTTCCTACAAAAAAAGGCCCTAACAGTTTTTTCTTAATTTTTTTTCCTCTAGTACAAATAATCTCCTTGTTGCAGGGGGTGGAAAAGTCACAGCTTAATAATTAATGTTTTAATAGTGTAAAATTAATGTATATTGTTGTTGAATAACGTGAGTTAAGAACACGCATTAAAGGTTTGTACCCCATTTACATGCAGTAGAAATATATTAAGGGATAAATTATGTTCTGAGGGTGTAAAAGATTGGGAAGGCGAGAACTGAGGTTAGAAATATGAGGGAAGGTAAATTGCTGCATTGTGGTCATGCTCTTCCCTCCTTCACAGTTAGGCAAAATTAAGAGCAAGGAGACCATTCCCCATTCTCTCTAATGCACTACGTCGCAAAAGCAGGTACGGAGTGTATCACAAATTTACAATGACCCTTCTGCAGCTTAACATTGGCGATGTAGTGTCCAGACATGGCTGGGGATGTTTAGTTTCCACAAAGTGCATTAACAGTAGATGTGATACAGATATGAATTACTAATAATACTAACAAAAGAAATGCATATGGACAGAACCTACAAGAATTTCTGTACGCTGTTCTACAGTGCTAGTGGGGAAATTGGTTCTTAGTAACCCTGTACAACAGCTGTAGCATTCTTTTGGGAAAGCTTCCCCGAACACAAGTGGTGCTCGCTTTTCAGTTTGCAGGCACACTATGCCTCCCAAGCATGTCTGGTCCAGTTCTTTCATGTAGGTCAACAAGGTAGCTTCACTGAGCTCGTCTTTATATAGTGGAGTTATTTTCAGTTTATTGAGAAGTATTTATTTGCAGTTGTTAAATGAGCTATTATGTAAAAAAGCTCATAATTGGAGCTACTAACTGTCTACTATGCTGAAGAACCTGCCCAAGTGTAACATGCTGTCAATATGTATTTGACATTGTCAATTTCATTGTCTCCACTATCAATTGCAGAACAGCTTGAAGATGTCTAATGCATCATCCCAGCCTCAGCTGTCCCAGCATTTGAAGGTGCCCAGAGGCTTAATGTGGCTCCTTCTGTAACAGAAGTAGGTCGCCCGATGTTATGGAACTTTATGTATTTCAGCACAAGTCAAACAATGCATTTAAGCAGATTACTGAGCTACATTTAACCACAGTCAGTCCTATTCCATCAGATACATTCACAACCGCTTTGCAAGATAAAATGTGAATCTGTGGTAAGTGGCTCTGCTCAGTACAGCCCACTCTACAAGTACCAGCAGATACTGAATTGAAGTAACAATTAATGGTAAGAGAAGTGCAGTAACTTTCTGGTCATTATTTAATTACCACCAAGTGATAACAACAAAACTAGATGGCTTGACATGACAACATGCTTCAGTGGTAGCAAGGTCCACATTTGTATATCCTCAATTCCTTTGTCAGTAACACTATGTAGTTCACTTATAATATCACACATGCAGATTGAATATTTCTCAATCATAGGAAGTTACTTTATGTAAAACCTCACTTAACAACTGCAAATAAGTACCCATTTAATAAACTGAAAATAACTCCATTATATAAAAACACAAGCTTAGTGACGTTATTTTGTCTATTTACATAATAGAACTGGAAGGAAATTCTGGGGAAATAAAATGTGTTTCTAAACTCAAAAGCAAGCAAGGTTCGTTGTGGAGGTAGTTGCTTTCCCAGAAGAATTCTACATCTGCCAAACAGCACCATTAAAAATCAATTTCCCCTATAGCAGTGTAGAACAGGGTGCAGAGACTTACACCACATCTGTACATAAGCTGTCCTTGCATTTGTATTATTAGATCTTATATCTGTAATCCATGTAGCGTTAACACACTTTGTGGATAATAAACAAGCACCAGGAGTGTCTTCACATTGCATTGCCAGTGATTCATGAAGCAAGCCATGGAAGAGTTGATATAACTTCGTGAAACATCTTATACTTTGTTTTTTGTGATGTAGGAAGAATGGGAAATTGCCTTCTTCATTTTGGAGACAACAGTCTGGTAATATACCTTCCCTTGTGCTTCTAACATTCAACCCCATCTTTCCACCCTGTTGCACCCCCAGAACACAACTTGTATCGTTCTACTGCGCTTACATGTGTTACACACCAAAAAATGTGTTATCAACCCACTTCATTTGACAATGAAAATCAATTTTATGCTCTTAAAAAACTATTTTTAATAAATGCAACACGGAAATTGTAAGTCCTAGAAAAAAAGAATAGCTTTTTTTTAAGGAAATTTATTGTAGTTTAATTTTGTATAAGGAAAAATTTTCACTAATGTTGTTGCCACTGAAGTGTCTTGTACTGTAGGAATCTACAAGCTCTTCCGTAATGTTGTTAGCCTCATTGCTGGTGAAGTAAAAGTCCCGCTATATGATGAATGACAGACACCAAACTGGAGTGTGAGTTGGTGCGTCACTGACCAGCCGGCAGCTGAATGACTGAGATGGAGACTAAGCTCTCCAGTCAGCGGTGGCGATTTAAATACTTGTGGTCAAGAGGGCATTGGCGGTGTGCTGATTGCGAGTCTGTCTTTGGCCTCTCTCCTGATAGGCGTGCTTGATCCAGCGCCTACTATCAATCTTCTTGCTACATCTTTGACGACCGATGTGCTGGCGACAGTTTATGCCAGCACATTCTGCCTCCCCCCCCCCCCCCCCCCCCCCCCCCCCCCCCCCGAAAGGCCACATCATTGTTGTGTAGGGAGCATGCAAATGACAATGGGAGGGAGGCAGGGTGCTGGATGTTTAGACGAACCAGGAGCCATGACTGTGAACGACAGTGTACTCCCTGCCATCTGGCTTGCGAGGCTGCCAGAGCACATGTTCAGGCCTGAGGGTGTGTCCTGCGGGGATGATGGTGATGGCGGGCCCAGATCCATTGGGTCTGTGAGTGGGGACGAGGCATCGTCCATCCACTCCTCATGGTGTACCCTGGTGGCACCAGCAGGCAGCTGCGAAGGTCACATGGTCCCATGAATCTGAGGGAAGAAAAACAGTAGAATCACAGGACAAATGAAACACATGAATTTGGTTCTGGTGGTGGCATTGCAAACCATTGGGACTTGCAATCAAGTACATAAAAGAATCATTGCATTCTTGGATCACATCTCTTTCCCTGCTCCCGCAGTTGCCATTAACTTTGAAAGGAAAAAGATTGCAAAGTGATACTTACGGACTATTGGCAGCGCCAGATGTTGCAATGGGTATAGCAAGTGGAGCAGCGTCCGACGGCGGCAGCCATTCAGAAGTTCCACTAGTGATGGTCCGTGGGATCGGTAGGAGGTGAGAAAGAGTTGCAGTGCCTGTTCCCGTGTGTGGGTGGTGTGAAGCTTGCCACCTGTTGTTTAAAAGTGCGTACAAAGTGTTCCACTTCTCAGTTGGACTGCAGATGAAATGGAGCACTTGTTAGATGACTAATTCCATTTCGTCCACAAAACTGTTCAAAATAAAGTGACATGAACTGTGGTCCGTTGTGCAACACAACCTTCCATCCAAAATATGGACGACAATGCCTGAATGGTGGTATGTGATGTGGTAAAAGCCATAGGCACCGCAAATAGCGACTTGCTAAAAAGTGTCTACCACTATGAGCCAACAAGTGTTCCAAAATGGTTCTGCAGTCTATGTGCACTAGTTGCCATGGCGATTGATTCTTAGGCCAAGTTGAGAATGTCTCTAGCAGAGTGGATTGGTTTTCCACACATCCGCAACACTGTGACGTCATTTGTTCAATGTCGGCATCCATGTCCTGCCAAGTATAGTGCCAACAGCTCCCCAATGTCCTTAGTGGAGCAGTCACAACACATCCTTTTGCAACACTTTGGAAATAAGCACATGGGATTGTCCACAGTCATTTTCAACTAGAATCGCACCCTGTTGAATTGAAAGGTTACGTCGATATTGGTGCACAACTGAGCTCTGGATACTGTTCAATAAAGGAGGTCAATGTAATGCAACAAAATCTTGAGGTCTGGGTCTGCTTCCGTGGCCTGTGAAATTTGTCTGTAGTGCAAGGAAAAAGTCTCACCTGAGATGACAATATAGTCAAGGTAGTTTGAACAAAATGACTCTTTTGCAGTCAGCTGTTCAAAGTAGCATTGGAAAATGGCAGGTGTGGAAGCACTGCCGAAGTTCAAATGCAAATATTTGAACAGTCCTAAGTCTGTATTTACAACAAACATTTTCTGTGATTATTCATCTAATGGAATTTACAAGTAGGCATCACGCAAATCTATCGTAGAAAAGTAACGTCCTGCACCCAGCCTGTCCATGAGTTCCTCAGGGCAAGGTAACTGGTAAGTGTCAACTACTGTCTGTGGGTTGACTGTAGACTTGGGAGTCAACACAAATGTGAATGTGACCAGAAGGCTTAGGCAACAAAACTAGAGGACTTCCCTATTGACTAGCTTCAATTGGAGCAATTACACCATTATATTGCAATTCTTTCAATTTATTGGCTACTTTGTTTCTTAAAGCAATTGGAGCAGGGTGGGCCCAAAAAAACATAGGCTGAACATTATCTTTCAATATAACATGTACTACAAAGTTATTAGCTTTTCCCATTCCCTCTGAAAGTAGTTAAGGAAATTCTTTTGGATCAAAATCCAATACTAAAAGTACGTATATTCTAAGTCCAAACAAATCAAAGGCATCTAAACCAAAAATGTTCTCATTGTCTCTCGATTTAAACACAGTAAAATTCACTGTCCTAGTGTGAGATATGTAAGTGACAGGCAAACTACACTGTCCAAGCCCTGGAATTTCCTGACCATTGTAAGGAGTGAGGTGCTTGCTAGATTTACAAAGGCATGGTGAGCCTAACTGTTCATACGTGACACGATTAAGCGAAGTTACTGAAGCACCTGTGTCTGACTGAAGGTTCACACGAAGGCCAGCAATTTGTAAGGAGACAAATAGTTTGTTAGAACATCATTGCACAGCAGTAGAGTGAGGAGGAGTCACAACCTTAATCTTACTTTTGTCAGAACCTGTTGAAAACACGGGGTACACTGCATGTGCACAAGCCTGTTTTTTCTGGGGCAGGCAAAATTGGCATTTTTGTGTCATTGCAATCAAAGTACTTGAACATGGCCTTTTTTCCACACATGTAACACATTGCATTATGTGATGGGCAATCCTGTTTTTTATGGCAAGCAAAACGTCTAGGGCAAGACTTCACTAAATTCACAGGCTTTCTTACATGTCTGCATGGCTATGTATGCGCTTGTTGTTGTGGCTACATGGGCTGGTCATGAACAAGGGGTGACTCAATGCAACAAATCAGGACCTGGTCCACCTTATCGGTTGCTATGGCACGTGAATCATATTGGCCTAAGATTTGCCATACTTCGGGAAGTGATGGCTCAGAGTACTTTAGATCTGTTCCCGTATTGTATTATCTGGGTCATTGAATGTTATAGCATACTGAATCATTAAATCACTGTAAAGGTTGCCACAACTACACTTAAATTTACACTTCCTAGCTGTGTCCATTAATTCTGTGTACCACTGGTGGTACATCCATTCCAGCTTTTTGTGCAAGTGAACGAACTGATATCTAGCTGCAGCTACTTGGACTTGCTGGTCATAATATTGAGCTTTTGTATTAACCTGATAACTGGGGACCCCACAATCGAGAGAGAGTATTGTAGCTTTACAGTATCTTGAACATGATAAGCTTGATAATTTGCTTGGAACAGTGTCAGGTATTCAAGCCATTCCTCTTCTGTGTCGGTGGCACTTGTTGGGCAAATTGGTTGATTGGTTGTGCGGCCAATGCAGCTTGTGGAGCTAGTAGTTGTTGTACTGTCGTCAGCAAAGCAGTAGTTTGTTGGTTGTCAAACTGAAAAGCTTGAGTTATTATCCATTACATTGGCCATCTGCAGCTGAGGCATTTGAGTGGTGGGTGGAGGGGTGGGGCAGCCACGGTTTACACAAATACATTGTAGCAAAAAGCAAGCAAAGCCTCAGAAAAAAGAAATTTGATTAGTAGTGTGGAACCCCTCCTGGATTACATGTAAGAACACGACAACAACACACAAGAGAAACATGTAAAATCTTCGGCGAAGTTGATTATCTTCGATCGCCACTGAATTATCCTCATCGCCACTGTTGTATTCTTGTCGCCACTGTAGTGTCTTGTACCATAGGGATCAAGGGTGAGGATATTGTTTGGTGGCTGGTATCCTCTAACTACAACCCACTGCACACTTGTATTAACGTGGTTCTTTATTTACTTAAACAGATAGCTGCTACTTAACTTTAACAGCAGCCATGTGTTGTGGTACAAGCTCTTCTGTAATAGTCCACATTAGCCTCACAGCTGGTGAAGTATAAGTCTCTCTCTCTCTCTCTCTCTCTCTCTCTCTCTCTCTCTCTCTCTCTCTCTCTCACACACACACACACACACACACACACACACACACACACACACACACACACACACACACACTATATATATATATATATATATATATATATATATATACAAAGATGATGTGACTTACCGTCGACAGACACACAAACGAACACAAACATACACACAAAATTCAAGCTTTCGCAACAAACTGTTGCCTCATCAGGAAAGAGGGAAGGAGAGGGAAAGACGAATGGATGTGGGTTTTAAGGGAGAGGGTAAAGAGTCATTCCAGTCCCGGGAGCGGAAAGACTTACCTTAGGGGGGGAAAAAAGGACGGGTATACACTCGCACACACACACATATCCATCCACACATTTTTTTCCCCCTAAGGTAAGTCTTTCCGCTCCCGGGACTGGAATGACTCCTTACCCTCTCCCTTAAAACCCACATCCTTTCGTCTTTCCCTCTCCTTCCCTCTTTCCTGATGAGGCAACAGTTTGTTGCGAAAGCTTGAATTTTGTGTGTATGTTTGTGTTCGTTTGTGTGTCTGTCGACCTGCCAGCACTTTCATTTGGTAAGTCACATCATCTTTGTTTTTAGGTATATTTTTCCTTCGTGGAATGTTTCCTTCTATTATAGCCATATATATATATATATATATATATATATATATATAATGATGAGACTTACCAAACAAAAGTGCTGGCAGGTCGATAGACACACAAACATACACACAAAATTCTAGCTTTCGCAACCAACGGTTGCCTCGTCAGGAAAGAGGGAAGGAGAAGGAAAGACAAAAGGATATGGGTTTTAAGGGAGAGGGTAAGGAGTCAATCCAATCCCGGGAGCGGAAAGACTTACCTTAGGGGGAAAAAAGGACAGGTATACACTCGCACACACACACATATCCATCCGCATATACACAGACACAAGCAGACATTTGTAAAGGCAAAGAGTTTGGGCAGAGATGTCAGTCGGGACGGAAGTACAGAGGCAAAGATGATGTTGAAAGACAGGTGAGGTATGAGCGGCGGCAAATTGACATTAGAAATTAGCGGAGATTGAGGCCTGGCGGATAGCGAGAAGAGAGGATATGCTGAAGGGCAAGTTCCCATCTCCAGAGTTCTGACAGGTTGGTGTTAGTGGGAAGTATCCAGATAACCCGGACGGTGTAACACTGTGCCAAGATGTGCTGGCCGTGCACCAAGGCATGTTTAGCCACAGGGTGATCCTCATTACCAACAAACACTGTCTGCCTGTGTCCATTCATGCGAATGGACAGTTTGTTGCTGGTCATTCCCACATAGAACGCTTCACAGTGTAGGCAGGTCAGTTGGTAAATCACGTGGGTGCTTTCACACGTGGCTCTGCCTTTGATCGTGTACACCTTCCGGGTTACAGGACTGGAATAGGTGGTGGTGGGAGGGTGCATGGGACAGGTTTTACACCGGGGGCGGTTACAGGGGTAGGAGCCAGAGGGTAGGGAAGGTGGTTTGGGGATTTCATAGGGATGAACTAAGAGGTTACGAAGGTTAGGTGGACGGCGGAAAGACACTCTTGGTGGAGTGGGGAGGATTTCATGAAGGATGGATCTCATTTCAGGGCAGGATTTGAGGAAGTCGTATCCCTGCTGGAGAGCCACATTCAGAATCTGATTCAGTCCCGGAAAGTATCCTGTCACAAGTGGGGCACTTTTGGGGTTCTTCTGTGGAAGGTTCCGGGTTTGAGGAGATGAGGAAGTGGCTCTGGTTATTTGCTTCTGTACCAGGTCGGGAGGGTAGTTACGGGATGCAAAAGCTATTTTCAGGTTGTTGGTGTAATGGTTCAAGGATTCTGGACTGGAGCAGATTCGTTTGCCACGAAGACCTAGGCTGTAGGGAAGGGACCGTTTGATGTGGAATGGGTGGCAGCTGTCATAATGGAGGTACTGTTGCTTGTTGGTGGGTTTGATGTGGACGGACGTGTGAAGCTGGCCATTGGACAGGTGGAGGTCAACGTCAAGGAAAGTGGCATGGGATTTAGAGTAGGACCAGGTGAATCTGATGGAACCAAAGGAGTTGAGGTTGGAGAGGAAATTTTGGAGTTCTTCTTTACTGTGAGTCCAGATCATGAAAATGTCATCAATAAATCTGTACCAAACTTTGGGTTGGCAGGCCTGGGTAACCAAGAAGGCTTCCTCTAGGCGACCCATGAATAGGTTGGCGTACGAGGGGGCCATCCTGGTACCCATGGCTGTTCCCTTTAATTGTTGGTATGTCTGGCTTTCAAAAGTGAAGAAGTTGTGGGTCAGGATGAAGGTGGCTAAGGTAATGAGGAAAGAGGTTTTAGGTAGGGCGGCAGGTGATCGGCGTGAAAGGAAGTGCTCCATCGCAGCGAGGCTCTGGGCATGCGGAATATTTGTGTATAAGGAAGTGGCATCAATGGTTACAAGGATGGTTTCCGGGGGTAACAGACTGGGTAGGGATTCCAGGCGTTCGAGAAAGTGGTTGGTGTCTTTGATGAAGGATGGGAGACTGCATGTAATGGGTGGAATGTTTCCCTCTATATATATATATATATATATATAGGATTTCATGCAGGATGGATCTCATTTCATATATATATATATATATATATATATATATATATATATAGAAGGAAACATTCCACGAAGGAAAAATATACCTAAAAACAAAGATGATGTGACTTACCAAATGAAAGTGCTGGCAGGTCGACAGACACACAAACGAACACAAACATACACACAAAATTCAAGCTTTCGCAATAAACTGTTGCCTCATCAGGAAAGAGGGAAGGAGAGGGAAAGACGAAAGGATGTGGGTTTTAAGGGAGAGGGTAAGGAGTCATTCCAGTCCCGGGAGCGGAAAGACTTACCTTAGGGGGTAACAACCTGACAACATCTTTCGCATCCCGCAACTACCCTCCCGACCTGGTACAGAAGCAAATAACCAGAGCCACTTCCTCATCCCCTCAAGCCCAGAACCTCCCACAGAAGAACCACAAAAGTGCCCCACTTGTGACAGGATACTTTCCGGGACTGGATCAGACTCTGAATGTGGCTCTCCAGCAGGGATACGACTTCCTCAAATCCTGCCCTGAAATGAGATCCATCCTGCATGAAATCCTCCCCACTCCCCACTCCCCACTCCACCAAGAGTGTCTTTCCGCCGTCCACCTAACCTTCGTAACCTCTTAGTTCATCCCTATGAAATCCCCAAACCACCTTCCCTACCCTCTGGCTCCTACCCCTGTAACCGCCCCCGGTGTAAAACCTGTCCCATGCACCCTCCCACCACCACCTATTCCAGTCCTGTAACCCGGAAGGTGTACACGATCAAAGGCAGAGCCACGTGTGAAAGCACCCACGTGATTTACCAACTGACCTGCCTACACTGTGAAGCGTTCTATGTGGGAATGACCAGCAACAAACTGTCCATTCGCATGAATGGACACAGGCAGACAGTGTTTGTTGGTAATGAGGATCACCCTGTGGCTAAACATGCCTTGGTGCACGGCCAGCACATCTTGGCACAGTGTTACACCGTCCGGGTTATCTGGATACTTCCCACTAACACCAACCTGTCAGAACTCTGGAGATGGGAACTTGCCCTTCAGCATATCCTCTCTTCTCGCTATCCGCCAGGCCTCAATCTCCGCTAATTTCTAATGTCAATTTGCCGCCGCTCATACCTCACCTGTCTTTCAACATCATCTTTGCCTCTGTACTTCCGCCCCGACTGACATCTCTGCCCAAACTCTTTGCCTTTACAAATGTCTGCTTGTGTCTGTATATGTGTGGATGGATATGTGTGTGTGTACGAGTGTATACCCGTCCTTTTTTCCCCCTAAGGTAAGGCTTTCCGCTCTTGGGACTGGAATGACTCCTTACCCTCTCCCTTAAAACCCACATCGTTTCGTCTTTCCCTCTCCTTCCCTCTTTCCTGATGAAGCAACCGTTGGTTGCGAAAGCTTGAATTTTGTGTGTATGTTTGTGTTTGTTTGTGTGTCTATCAACCTGCCAGCGCTTTCGTTTGGTAAGTCACATCATACAAATGATGCCAAACTGGAGTGCGAGTTGGTGACTGAGACGGAGACTAAGCCCTCTGGTCTGTGGCGGCAATCAAAGTACTTGCGGTCAAGAGGGCATTGGCAACGTGTTGATTGAGAGTCTATCCTCGGCATCTCTCCTGGTAAACGTGCTTGATCCAGCACCTAATATTGACCTTCTTGTTACATCTTTGCTGACCGGTGTGCTGGTGACAGCTTTTGTCAGCAGAGCTAGATGCCAAATTTTCAAAACATTCAAGAAAACCATAAAAAAGTTACTTTTATTCAACCCCCCCCCCCCCCCCCCCCCCCACACACACCAATCCAACCCCCCCTACCCCGTCCACATGCTCATGGCCTACAGTTTAGGATTTTTATTATGTTATTCATGACACTTGCCCTACCACTGTACAAAAATTTGTGACTACGTGAATTTTTTCGCCTCAGTTATTATCCTTAAATTGCTCCAGGCAAATGTCACGATGGTACCTACAAATTGTACTGTCTCTAATGATTCCACTGTCAACAGATATAACACACAAGATCTTCCTTCCTTCCATACTGTTAACACAGAGGCAAGCACTGAAGCAGAATGCAGGTGAACTTCCTTTGATGATTTGCTGAAAGATTGAACTTCACTGAATGATGGTTGTTTGTACTCAACTGGCTTAACATGAGAGAAAGCTGATGCTCATTCACTTGTGTTCACTCTGGTGTGAGTCAGGCTTTAGTGTTCCTTCCATTTGCGCTGGAACATTTGCCTGTGTACCGTATCCTCATTTTACAAGAAAGTTGTGTATGAAGAGATAGTGAATACACACTAATAATCTAAAACATTATGACCAGTGACCTACGATCTATATATACCCTTCCAGGCAAGAACACTGTCGTCTGGCAAGGAATCACTGGTTGTCAGAAACACGTACAGTTTATGTAGTAGCAGTGAACATGCTGTTGGTGTGTAGAATGGTGAAGGTGCATGATCTATCTGAGTTTGACCAAGGGCAGATTGTGATGCTCTGGAGGCTCGACATGAGCATTTGAGAAACTGCACGATTTGTTGGGTGTTTGAGGAGTGCTGTGATGAGTGTGTTCAACACATGGCAAAATAAAGGTGAAACCACATCCAGACGTCATGGTGTCATGCAGTGGCTCCTCATTAGAAATGTCAGACACCAAAGGCTGGGCAGCCTGGTAAAACAGGACAGGTAGTGAACTGTGGTGGAACTAACGTCAAACTGTAATGCTGGGCAGAGTACAAGTGTGTCTGAACACACAGTGCTTAAAGCACTCCTAATGGCGGGCTTTCACAGCCGATGCATGTGCATGTGCCAGTGTTAACACCACGACATTGGCAAAGGATGTTGGCACAGTGGCACGAGTGTTGCATGGTCTCATGAATCCCGATACCTTCTTCATCGTGTCAATGGGAGGGCATGAATCTTAGTCTTCCAGGGGCACAGCTCCTTGACATTTATACTGTGTGTTAGAAAGAAGCTTGTGGCAGCTCCATTATTCTGTGCAGAACATTCACATGGGAATCCATGAGTCCAGTGGAGCTCATGCAAGGCACCACGATGGCCAAGGAGTATTGTACCCTATTTGCTTACCACATACACCCCTTTATGACGATTGTGTTTCCTGATGATGGTAGTGACATTTTTCAAGAAGATAATGTGCCAGGTCACAAGACCAGGAGTGCGATGGAGCGGTTTGAGCACCACAGTGGTGAGTTCCAGTTGATTTGTTAGCTCCCCAACTCACCAGATCTGAATAGGATCGAAGACATCTGGTATGTGATTGAACTGATGTCAGAGTTCATCGCCCCCCCTCCTCCTGGAATTTACGGGAATTAGGTGAATTTTGGATGCAGATGGAGTGCCTACACCCTCCAGCGACCTACCAAGACCTCATTGCTTCCATGCAATTGGGCTAAAGAAATGATTTTTGTGTGCATAAGGAGATCTTTATTCAGTCACGTGCTAAATAGTCTCTTTGGAGATTTGAGGCCATTATACATCATCATTGCTAACCTGATAAAACAGTAACAAGTGAAAGTATATTTAAGTATGCAGTGTCGCAGAGACACACACACACACACACTCTCACTCTCTCTCTCTCTCTCTCTCTCTCTCTCTCTCTCTCTCTCTGGGTTAGTTACATGTATTTAGATACACACATGTAACAATATTAGAGAAGGAAAGTTGCTACTCACCATATGGTGGAGATGCTGAGCCGCCATAGGCACAACGAAAAGATTCACACAATTATAGCTTTCGGCCTTTTAGGTCTTTGTCAGCAATAGACACACGTACACACACACGCAGCCTCAGATAACTAAAACTACTCGTCAGTGTGGTTTTAGTTATCTGAGACTGCAGACATGTGTGCAAGTTTGTTTGTTTGTTTTGTTCATTTGTTTGTTTGTTTTGTTTGTTCGTCTGTGTGTGTGTGTGTGTGTGTGTGTGTGTGTGTGTGTGTGTTGCTGACAAAGGCCTTAATGGCCGAAAGCTGTAATTGTGTGAATCTTTTTGTTGTGCCTATGGTGACTCATCTCCACCATATGGTGAGTAGCAACTTTCCTTCTCTAATACTGTTACATTCCATTCTGGATTTTCCATTTTTTGATGGTTACACACGTGTTCCTTGTGGTAGACCATGAACCTATGTCATTAAGAATGTGACAGAGTTGAATGAAGGTATAGCCATTCTGATGTAGAGGTTTCACATTTGGAAATGCTTGATCAGAACAGTCTCATATTCCAAGTCTTGTCAAATGTAAGCAAGATCTGTTACTGGAGAATACAAACTAATAATATTTGGGAGTTTCTTACCGTGTGTCTTCCTCATCAGAATCATTTTGTAAAATTGGTGTGGTGAAATGGCAGAATATACACCTGGACAGGTAGCCATACTTGTTAAAGAGCTGCTTCCAGGACGGGGAGGTGCACAGGCCTAGCATCAAATCCGCCTGTGGTTTAACAGTGAGAATTGGTGTGCTGGCCAGTCTGGATGTGGTTTTTAGCCAGTTTTCCACATCTGACTAGGTGATTACCACTGCATACTACACTTTAGATGTAATAAGCCTACCAACCCTGCATAGATGTGGGACAAAGGCAACAAAAAAGAAACAAACATCAGAATATACTATTGTTTAAAGTGAATTTGGTTTTGTTGTAGTGATACATGTAACTCTCATGAAAGCTGAAAAGTCTTTAGTGAAAATAAATTGGAAAAAATAATTTCCAGAAGAATGAATAAAAAGAAATGTGATACAGTTACTAATAAAGTTGGCCTTTGCTGAACTTTGAGCGTAGTGTCGAGTGTAGTTATAAGTGATGTGATGTGATGTGATGTGATGTGAAGTGAAGTGAACAAGCTGATGCAGTAGCTAGTTCTCATAAATTTCTGTTGTACCAAAATTTTGTACATGTATTCATTGTGATAAATTATCTGTATGCAGAGGGCATAAGGTAGCATGTACCTGTTTCTATTATGCAGGTAGATGAGCTTGGTGTTGCTTCTTTTTAAGTAGCCACTTTATGTAGTTTTGTAATGTTTGTGTATATTTCAGTTGAACTGGATACGTTTGTCATATTATTAGGCATTGACAATTTTCATGCTGCAGAGAGGACTACAGTGCACATAATTTTGCTTTGTTGTGCAGTATACTGAAAGTTTAATGTATAGGAAGTATTATTTTCTGTAAAAAGAACACCAGTGAAAGAAAGCATCTGAAGGTATATCTAACACTATAGTGAGAAATTACTGTAAATTGTTATTGTTGTTTATATGATCATAAGGAAAGCTAAATAATGGAAGGAGTAAAAGTAACCTCTCACCATGTAGTTGAGGCATAGAGTGATCGACAGGCACGTAAACAAGATCGA
The DNA here is from genome assembly GCF_023864275.1 of Schistocerca cancellata. NCBI lineage: Eukaryota > Metazoa > Arthropoda > Insecta > Orthoptera > Acrididae > Schistocerca > Schistocerca cancellata. The sequence continues at coordinate 292,834,143 of NC_064631.1, read as the reverse complement.
AAACTTCGTTGATCTTTTTTGGATAATGTCCTTCTTCACGTGTGCGCGCGCACACACAAACAAACACAGGGGTGGGGGCAGACATTGTGTGAAAGCTCAGCAATGTTTTCAGTCTGTTTTATGTGCATGTCGTGTACCAAAGGTCTCAGCTATAGAGTGAATGGTACCTTTACTCTTTCCATTATCTGTATTCCATCAAGGAATTTCCAGATCACCCAATAAGATAGTTGTTTTTCTTTCACTTAAATATGCAAGTGTTGGGGGAAGGGGGGGGGGGGCTGTGTGTGAAGAAATTGTGCTAAACTTGTATTGGTCCATATCCTTGTTGAAACAGACTTCTGTGGAGTTGAATAAGCTAGTAAATGTTATTTGAATTAGCATGGTCTTCTCATCCCCAGCATCATTGGTTCCCCCACTTCCTGAGCTAAAGTGGTGTTTTTTTTTCTGTCTGGTGCCCTCTGCATCCACCCCTGCCCTGCCCTGCCCTGCCCTGCGCCTCACGCCCGTGTGTGTGTCTGTCTGTTCGTGTGTCGACCACTCTGCGCCTGTCTGCGCCCACGACTTTGGCCTTGGTAAGTGGCTGTGTGGAGTGCATGGGGAAGTGCATGCCTGCTGTTCCCTGCCCAGCCCATCTGTTGTTTGTGCTTGGTGCTGGCTCTGCCTTCATATAAGGTGGAGTGTTCTCGTAATGTTTTTGGGTCCTTACTTTGTCAATACAAATAAGAGCCCAGTCATGGATGTGCATTCCATGTCAGTAATATAACTAATTCTCTTTTGAAGCTCAACAGTAGGTAGCAAATATTGTGTAAAGTATGGTCAGCATTTTTATTTGAGAACCTACAAAATAGCAGCTCGCTAAAAGAGTAGGGGTTTTATTTTCTTTCTATATCTGAACCCTGTAATTAAAAAAAAATTTATCCATAAATTTTCATAATGGAATCGTTCAACTAACTTCAGTTTTTGAAGACTTATGGTTGATTTTTCCCTTCAGAAAGTAGGTTATATTTGAATATTTTCCTTTTTAGGAAATTAAGTCATGGATTTGCGTTGTTTACTATAAATCAACTTTGACAGAGGCCTTTGTTTACTTGGAATGGGGATCTGCAGAACCAGCACTGAGTTGTAGAATTTTGGTCCCACGTGCTATTAGATTGTCAGTAGAGTTATAGTTGGTTTCGTTAGGTGGTTTTTGCATTTTTCCCATGTAGAAATATATTTTCCATGATTTTTGCTTTTACTTTGGCCCAAATCAGTTACTGTGTAGCTTTCAGTCTTCTTTGGCATTAATTGTATGTTGGGTGTGTTCCATTTGGAAACTGGAACTGTCATCTAGAGGCTTAATGTTTGAGTCTCAAATTTATGATTTTGTTGTTTTTTTTCTTTCTTCCATATTAACTCCTTGAAGAACAGTAATATTGATTTCTTTTAAACATCAGTGAAATGCCATTTAAACAGTAATTTTTGAAAAATCTGTGCATGATTTCTGTTTCCAGTACCATTTGTATTGCCTCCACTTCATCTCGAAGGAAATGTAATGTCCGTAATACTATGTTGGACTACACAAATCCTCAATGTTTCAAAACCTGCACGTTTTTTTAGACATTTTGGTGTCTACATGCATGTACTAAGTCATTTGCCACTTCTGTGTTATGAATGAAGTAACAATAATGTTATGAAATGAAGGAAATCTTAAAAAGACAATTTCAAGGAACATCAGAGACAGATTAATAAATCCAGACTCAAAAAATGGGAAGGTTGTGTGTATACCATTAAAGACCAACTATCTGTGTTGAGCAATCTGATGGTTTTTTTCCCCATCATTGGCATGTTCATAACTTACATAAGATCCAGCTCTTCTGTCTCTGCTGTTAGTTGAAACAGTATTTTCAGCAAATATGTGCGTTACTGTAGTAATTATAGCAAATGTTTGCTGTTAATAACAAGCTGCTGTTGTCTGCTCAAGCTTTATGAAGAGATGACATTAAATGAAAGGGCAAACTCTGTATCTAACCATTGTTAGAATTTTACCATAGTAGTTCATTTTATAACTATTTAAATGTGTGCTTAACCTGATACTTTTTAAGCTGTGCTTTTTATAGTGCAGTGTTTTCTGTCATGTCTGAATCTTATAAATAGAAGTTGAGAGCCCATTTAAAAGTGTCTAAAGCCAATATGAGAAAATCGAACAACACTGCGGAGAAAATTTCCAGTGAAATGAAGTGTCATTCTCATGTTATGCAATATTTTCATACCATGCAATCAATCATTGCTGTTTGTTAAAGCAATTCATGGAAAATACTTAGTTAGTTACACTTAACTTAATTTGGGATTGTTTTTTCCTAGTGAGGTGCATATCTTTAGTAGTGTCTTTCTCCCCAAAGTTATGAAGATGAAACATGAAGATAAAATGAAACTTATTAGCTTGACAGACCTACAGAGAAAAATATATATTCTTTGTTATCTAACAAGAAAGTACAAAATGTATCAAGGCAGTTAACATAATGAGTAGAGTAGATGAATAAAATGTGAATTTAAACTGCAATTTCTAGTGGAATTAAGTGCCATACATGAAAGACATCAGTGGATTATGGAGAAATACATAGAATACTTAAGCCACTAATGTTGGTATGGCTGTTCAATATGATGAAATAGAGTGCACATGTGAAATTAGCAAAAATTTCAATTTCTTGCTTGATTTGCTCTTGTTAAGTGCCATTTCAGTAACAGATATTACTGATAAATTGTCTACACCACATTAGCGTTTCGAACTCAAAAGTAATCTGTCCACTGCTCCCTCATGTTTAGTATAAGTAATACGGAATTTTGAAATTCTTAACTTTGATTTCCTACAGGTTTAACTTACTTCATTTTGTTTATTACACAGTTTCCCTAAACAGGGTGGCTTTAATCTGGACTGACCTCTTTTGTAAATTTCTCTCCTTTTTTGTTACTGTCAGCCTCTCAGCTAGTCATTCTATTTACTACTATTCTTTTCAGGTTTAATAATGATGATAATAATTATAATTATAATTATAATTATTATAGTTCAAATAGGAATTCACTGTCATCCTTCCATCTGTTCCACTGGCATCAAACACCTCTCTAACCGGTCGGTTTGCAGACCAAAGCCTTTTGTTTTCCAGTTGTAAGAGGTGCTATTACCATTGCAGTTTTATTCTTCTGTCTTTTCATTTACATCAAATACCTCTCATCTAAGTACCCTATAGGATCAGCAGTACAAGAAGATTGTTCTCCAGTGACACCGTTGCCTACAGGTAAGCTGCCTCTTGCCTCCTACCTCTCACTTATGGGCGCCTCAGCCATAGGCCCAATGTTTTAATGTATATTCTTCTTAAACATGCAAATCATTATTGTCAAGTTAAAGAAAGAAGTAAGTAAAAAGAAACCTCATTATTGTCCATAAAAATGGATGCTCAGACAAGCTAGAGTGATTAAGGCTATTCAAATGCAAGACACAGCAAACTCCATATTGTTCTAAGACTATTACATCTACTCTGTTAGCTAGGCTTTTGGTGTATGACAGAGTGTATGTCATGTACCACTATATACTCTTGATGCTTTCATGTTTACTAAATGAACCTGTAACAAAATGCTCCACATTTCTTTGAAGTTTCTCTGTCTTCTCTATTAACTCTATGTGGTAAGGGTTGAAGAATTATGAACAATCATCAGAATCCATTAAATGGTGATTCTGTAAGCTGCCTACCTCATAGTTGAATTACACTATAATTACCAGGTTGATTGGCCACTATGGTGGGAGATGGAACTGGATGGATAGAAGACAGGATGCTGGAATACCACTACCCGAGGTGAGGGGTGGAGTAGTGGTGAGTGGATGCCTGTCAGAGACCCGATGAGAAGTAAAAGAAACAGCACTGGGAAGCCATTACTTTATTACTCACAGTACACCCGTTGTGTCATTGCTCAGGATGTCAGCAGCTCACAATGGTGGAATCTCCCCACACATGCAGCGTCAGGCAGCAAAAGTTCACATGCACATGGGATGGCAGATGAGCTGCTGCATGTCCTTGGGCAGGAGACAGAGAGCTCCATGGTGGAAGGCTGCCAGCAGCTGAAGTAACCCCCCACCCCACCCCATGTGGTCCGCTGATTGGAAAGTCCCCACTCCACAGCATCAGACTTGGCTGCAGCAGTAGTACCATAGGTAGCAGCTTCAGAGCCCGATGAGGGTGACTGGCTGAGGCATATAGACCATCGTAGGTCTTCTCAGGACATGTGGCTGGCAGCCTGCAATACTTTTGACTAAAAATGACAAGTATTTATACAGCTGTTACCTGTCCTCAATTTGCTACTATATCAGTTTTGATCATGCAATCCACAAGAAGTCAATGGATCAGATGTGAAGTAAGTAGGTCACCAGCTTGGTGCATCTTCGGCTTCTGCCATGTCAATACTACTGCACCCTTGGTCTCTCTGCATGGTGACTACATGAGGCAATCACCTTGGCACTTCACTATCAGTACTCACTTAACACCAGACGTTTCAGCCATCTGATTTGACCAGCTTCTCTTGCTCCCTGCAGTAGCCGAGATCATTATGCTAATTTTTCTCCCAGCTGTGCAGAGTACATCATTTTGTGGCACAACAGGTCTCCCTCCTTTATAAAATCAGACCTGGATTTTTGCTTCCTCTGAAAAAATCTTTACATACATTCGACAAATACACTCCTGGAAATGGAAAAAAGAACACATTGACACCGGCGTGTCAGACCCACCATACTTGCTCCGGACACTGCGAGAGGGCTGTACAAGCAATGATCACACGCACGGCACAGCGGACACACCAGGAACCGCGGTGTTGGCTGTCGAATGGCGCTAGCTGCGCAGCATTTGTGCACCGCCGCCGTCAGTGTCAGCCAGTTTGCCGTGGCATACGGAGCTCCATCGCAGTCTTTAACACTGGTAGCATGCCGCGACAGCGTGGACGTGAACCGTATGTGCAGTTGACGGACTTTGAGCGAGGGCGTATAGTGGGCATGCGGGAGGCCGGGTGGACGTACCGCCGAATTGCTCAACACGTGGGGCGTGAGGTCTCCACAGTACATCTATGTTGTCGCCAGTGGTCGGCGGAAGGTGCACGTGCCCGTCGACCTGGGACCGGACCGCAGCGATGCACGGATGCACGCCAAGACCGTAGGATCCTACGCAGTGCCGTAGGGGACCGCACCGCCACTTCCCAGCAAATTAGGGACACTGTTGCTCCTGGGGTCTATGCGAGGACCATTTGCAACCGTCTCCATGAAGCTGGGCTACGGTCCCGCACACCGTTAGGCCGTCTTCCGCTCACGCCCCAACATCGTGCAGCCCGCCTCCAGTGGTGTCGCGACAGGCGTGAATGGAGGGACGAATGGAGACGTGTCGTCTTCAGCGATGAGAGTCGCTTCTGCCTTGGTGCCAATGATGGTCGTATGCGTGTTTGGCGCCATGCAGGTGAGCGCCACAATCAGGACTGCATACGACCGAGGCACACAGGGCCAAGACCCGGCATCATGGTGTGGGGAGCGATCTCCTACACTGGCTGTACACCACTGGTGATCGTCGAGGGGACACTGAATAGTGCACGGTACATCCAAACCGTCATCGAACCCATCGTTCTACCATTCCTAGACCGGCAAGGGAACTTGCTGTTCCAACAGGACAATGCACGTCCGCATGTATCCCGTGCCACCCAACGTGCTCTAGAAGGTGTAAGTCAACTACCCTGGCCAGCAAGATCTCCGGATCTGTCCCCCATGGAGCATGTTTGGGACTGGATGAAACGTCATCTCACGCGGTCTGCACGTCCAGCACGGACGCTGGTCCAACTGAGGCGCCAGGTGGAAATGGCATGGCAAGCCGTTCCACAGGACTACATCCAGCATCTCTAAGATCGTCTCCATGGGAGAATAGCAGCCTGCATTGCTGCGAAAGGTGGATATACACTGTACTAGTGCCGACATTGTGCATGCTCTGTTGCCTGTGTCTATGTGCCTGTGGTTCTGTCAGTGTGATCATGTGATGTATCTGACCCCAGGAATGTGTCAATAAAGTTTCCCCTTCCTGGGACAATGAATTCAAGGTGTTCTTATTTCAATTTCCAGGAGTGTATGTAAAATGGACATGGTTTCTCTCTTCTACTAGTTCGGCTTAAACCACAAGGTTCTTGGCTATATTTTTACAATCAAACATCATTATCTAGTGTCGTACCACTGGACTATCTTGCTTCCCCATGTGATTTGGTTTCATTGAATCGCCACTCATGGGTTTTTGCATAGGGTAGATGGAGGTTACACAAAGTGTAATCAGAACCCCTACATTACTGGATACTGTGACACTTGGGATCATAATGTTGTGGCCTTTCTTATTGCGATACTGTTGTACATGTTGAAACATCTGTTCTGTGGTAGTTAGTCCCTTTTGTGAAGCTATAATCTCATCTAATGAGTGAAGGGGAGTTGTTTAGGATTGTCGGTTGCTGTATTGGCAACATGTCCAGTTGCTTCTCTGGCCTTTGTGATGATGACTGTTTCTTGATTAATTATATTCGTTACAGTGGTGAGATCAGGGAGATGGATCGCAATACTCGTTATGTGACAGTTCATCCCATTGACAAGTACTCCACTATCCCATAATTTCAACCTTGTCATTGTCTTTGTTGTTCATGACAGTTCAGAGCACTAAATCCATTACTTGACGTAACTGACCCTTAAACTTTCATAGGAAAGTTGTAACCTCTGATATTCTCCGTACATCTCTCTTAGTATTCCTTCCTTCTTAGCCTTAAGTGCAGCCCTGTAAAAGTTTCTTCCAATCTTCATATATCATTTCTCACCTCATATGTATTACGGTTGAACTTCAACATCCACTGGTGACCAGTTGGAATGATGTCGTCTTATCTGAAAAACAAGTCTTGGTGTAAGTCATTCGTTTTGTAGTGTGTACACTACTCCCCTGAAGAGGTCAAGTGTCATTAGAATTATCACACCCATTCTGGGCATTGTCCTTGGTAACACCACATGGGAGAAAGGAATTTGTCTCTTTCTTTCTCCCCCCCCCCCCACCCCCCCCCCCCCCACCCTCCCTTTCGAGAAAAAGTCTATCTACATGATTCATTAGCACACTCACATTGGATTACAAAACGCTTTCCCGTTAACTCATAAATTAGAGGATGAACCTGCGACATACTTTAAAATAGTGACAAAATTACCATAACTATTGCATAAATCCTGCAACATGGCTATCTGTCAACATGACTTAATTGCGTAAGGCACTCTTGAGTATACCCTACTTGTCAGCATGTATTTTTTTTTCCTCTTTTTCTTTGAGTTAACATCCTTCACAAGTAATGGCATTGGCACTTGGGGTAGTGTGTCCACAACTCCTTTAAACATCTTTGTGCCACACAAGCACAATGGAAGTCCTTGTTGGGAACTGAAACTTCACATTTACAGGTTATGCCATTTCTATGACATGGTATGTTACCTAATAATGAGTAAGGAATTTCTTCATTTTGCCCTTTGATGTGTTGGGATTCTCCAGTGAAACCCATTGATCGCTTCTGTACCCAGGTAGATCATCAACATGTCATTCCTCGTCCTTGGCTGACACTTGAGTGCTTTCGTATTTGCTCTTTACCTTTTTCCAAACATCTCATAACATTTGTGCAAGCTTTTTCCACTTCTCTCTCTGTTTAATGTCTTCAGAAGGCGAAGACCTTTTTCTACCATATACTACTCCATATGGACGCCGCTGTGACATACGAGAAGTAAACGTCTTGGTTATTGTGATGGCTGTTCACATAACAATGTAAATTTTGGTAACCGTACGATAAATGCATTCTGTTCTTCAATTTGATTGAGGATGGAAAGGGTTAGTTCTGAGCTTCCGAATATGCAGTAGATGTCACTTACTTCATTAGACTGCCCACAAAATTAGTGCCTTGATCCGTAATTATTGTTTCAAGAACACCAAACATAACATGAAAATAGTCTATGATGGCTAGCACAAAGCACTTACCCACTTGTGTTAGGTTGAAATCACCCCAATGTCCAACCCCAACATTTCAGATGGCTTTGTTGCCTCTGGTAATCTTTTCAATGGTACTATTTGATGATTGAGTTTGGCACATTGTACGCTTGGTAGCTTTGTTGCCTCTGGTAATCTTTGCAATTGTGCTAACTTATGATTTAGATTGGCACATTATGCACATGGTGTACAATTCATCACATACTACTTGACGTCCTGCCTCCTTACTTTTCACCAATATTTCTGGTCTTCTTGATGATCAGAATCCTTCTAAGCTGCAGGTACCACAAGACATGGCCCCTACTTTGTCATAGCCCTGTGTTGGTGTCTTAATTATTTTGCAGTCCGTGTCAGCACTCTGTGCTTCTTGGCGTTTAGAAAGGCACGTCCAATGGCTTGCACAACCTGAGTCTTCCTGCTGAGCCATTGGCATTTTTATGTTTCTTGTTGAGTTTGAGTATCACCTTATAATCAAATTCACTCAACTTCGGTGCCCAACGCATTAGCCTACTTGAATGACTGAATGATCCTTTAGTTGTAGTAACCACTTTAAAACAGCATGAATCGGTGAACTTTGAATTTCCTCCCATGCAGATAATAATATGGAACATTATAAATGTTGCTCAGTATTTCCTTCTGTTTTGAGAGATTCTGTTTGGATTTATTTAACTGTCTTGATGCATATGATACCAGGTGTTCCTTGCATCCTGACTCTGACTGAGAATGTATCCAGTCATCTGGTTGCTTGCCTCACAAGGTGGGATAAAGTCCTTCTTATAATTTGGAAATATTAACACTGGACTCGTTGTTAATACCTCTTGTAATTTCTCAAATGCGGTCTGTATACACACACACACCTTTCATCAACAAATGTGTTTACTGTGTAGCAATTTCCGCAAACTCCTTAACAAATTTTCTATAATAATTACAGAATTCCAAAAATGATTGAAATAGTTTCATGGTTTGCAATGGTAAGCAGTCATGTTAAGTGCAAATCAACTTTGGGTCAGTCCTCGGGTCATCTTGGGCAATTACATGACCTAGATCAGTTATCTCCATTGATAAGAAATGGTACTACTCAATACTTTGCATTAGACAGACAAATGCAACTCTTAAACACTTCTTCATTGTCATTGCACATGTTCCTGTAGGTCTTTAAAAAATACAATGATGTTGTCAATATAAACTCAATAATGTCGTCTACATAAACCAAACATTGTTTCATTTTCAGCCTCCTCAGAAATTCATCCAATAGTCTCTGGAATGTAACTGGTGCATTCTTAAGATCAAATGTCATTTGTTGATATTGATAACAACCCCATAGAACAGCAAATGTGGTCTTTGACCTGTCTTCGAGATCCACCTCCAATTGGTGATAACCACTCTTTAAATCCATCTTTGAAAAGGATTTACATTAACCTATGTTGTATAATGTCTCTTTTACATATGATATAGGATATGCATTCATGATTGTTCTTGCTTTTAGATATTGGTAATCACAACAAAACTTCTATTTTGTCATTTGATCTGAAGATTTCTTTGAGATAATTAAAACAGCTGATTCCTATTACCCAGTTAATGATGCTATCGACCAACTGCTGATTGATCAATTCTTCCATTTTAGATTGTAAGTGCTTGGGTATCCTGTATGGCTTCCTGAAGGGTCATTTGCCATCTGTATCCTTTGTTGTGTCATTGGTATTGCTGGTAATGGGTCACCAGTATTGAATGGATCCATGAATCATAATAACCAAGCTTCCAAAGCTGACATATCAACCCCTTTAAACTTTTCACTTTCTCGCCTAATGAACATGCATTGACGGTTTGTTTGTGACAAAAGTATCTGCGCATCATATCTAGATCATCCATGCCTAGGACATCCAAGTACATCAGTACATCACCAGGACCATGTAATCTCCATCTATTCCTTTCATGCCTACCACACTTCAGTGCAAAAATATCCAACTCTTCATGGCACTTCAGTGACCCTGTAACACAAATTTTGCTCAGTAGGTCAGTACCAACACTTACCCACAGTACATCTCCTGTACTACTTGGTATTTTATCATTTGAATTGAGCTTTAAAGCATGTGTTTGCAGTTTATTTGGTACCATCTTCATTATAGGTGACCCTTTCTACAATTTAACATTCTCTTCAGTCAGTCCTACCTGGAATGATATCCTACTGAGTCTTATAGTATATCACAAAAGATAAATATTTGCATGGTACTTGCTCAGAAAATCCAGCCCTAGGGTTGCGCAGCCCCTAACCAACACAGCAGGAAACATTTCTCACACACAAATAAAGAAAAGATGTTATGTGCACATGTGTCCTGAAACGCTTAATTTCCATGTTAGAGCTCATTTTAGTTTTGTCAGTATGTACTGTACTTCCTCAATTCACTGCCAGTTGGCCCAATCGAAGGAAGGTAATGTTGACTTCGGTGCTTGTGTTGACATGCGACTCATTGCTCTACAGTAGTAGCATCAAGCAGATCAGTACGTAGCATCAACAGGTTAGTGTTCATCACGAACGTGGTTTTGCAGTCAGTGCAATGTTTACAAATGCGGAGTTGGCAGATGCCCATTTGATGTATGGATTAGCACGGGGCAATAGTCGTGGTGCGGTACGTTTGTATCGAGACAGATTTCCAGAACGTAGGTGTCCTCACAGTAAGACGTTTGAAGCAATTGATCGGCGTCTTAGGGAACACGGACCATTCCAGCCTATGACTCGCGACTGGGGAAGACCTAGAACGACGAGGACACCTGCAATGGACGAGGCAATTCTTCGTGCAGTTGACAATAACCCTAATGTCAGCGTCAGAAATGTTGCTGCTGTACAAGGTAACGTTGACCACGTCACTGTATGGAGAGTTGTTTCTGTGCCATGTACAGCGTGTGCAGGAACTATCAGCAGCTGATTGGCCTCCACGGGTACACTTCTGTGAATGGTTCATCCACCAATGTCAATCCTCATTTCAGTGCAAATGTTCTATTTACGGATGAGGCTTCAGTCCAACGTGATCAAATTGTAAATTTACACAATCAACATGTATGGGCTGACGAGAATCCGCACGCCATTGTGCAATCACGTCATCAGCACAGATTTTCTGTGAACGTTTGGGCAGGCATTGTTGGTGATGTCTTGATTGGGCCCCATGTTCTTCCACGTATGCTCAATGGAGCACGTTATCATGATTTCATATGGGATACTCTACCTGTGCTGCTAGAACATGTGCCTTTACAAGTACGACACAACATATGGTTCATGCACGATGGAGCTCCTGCTCATTTCAGTCGAAGTGTTCATACCCTTCTCAACAACAGATTCGGTGACCAATGGATTGGTGGAGGCGGACCAATTCCATGGCCTCCACGCTCTCCTGACCTCAACTCTCGACTTTCATTTATGGGGGCATTGGAAGCTCTTGTCTACGCAACTCCGGTACCAGATGTAGAGACTCTTCATGCTCGTATTGTGGACGGCTGTGATACAATACGCCATTCTCCAGGGCTGCATCAGCGCATCAGGGATTCCATGCGATGGAGGGTGGATGCATGTATCCTCGCTAACGGAGGACCTTTTGAACATTTCCTGTAACAAAGTGTTTGAAATCACGCTGGTATGTTCTGTTGCTGTGTGTTTCCATTCCATGATTAATGTGATTTGAAGAGAAGTAATAAAATGGTCTCTAACACACACAGATATATATATATATATATATATATATATATATATATATAATAGAGGGAAACATTCCACGTGCGTTGTGTCTGTGTATGTGTGGATGGATATGTGTGTGTGTGCGAGTGTATACCTGTCCTTTTTTCCCCCAAGGTAAGTCTTTCCGCTCCCGGGATTGGAATGACTCCTTACCCTCTCCCTTAAAACCCATATCCTTTTGTCTTTCCTTCTCCCTCCCTCTTTCCTGACGAGGCAACCGTTGGTTGCGAAAGCTAGAATTTTGTGTGTATGTTTGTGTTTGTTTGTGTGTCTATCGACCTGCCAGCGCTTTTGTTTGGTAAGTCTCATCATATATATATATATATATACACACTCACTCACTCACTCTCCGCTAGCCACCAAGCGGTGTGTGGCGGAGGGCACTATTCGCTATTCGTGCCAGCGTCATAATTCCCCCCCCCCCCCCCCCCCCCCCCCCCCCTTCTCTGTTCCACTTGCGGATCGTGCGAGGAAAAAATGATTGCCTGAACGTCTCAGGACGAGCTCTAATTTCCCTTATCTTTGAATGGTGATCATTGTGCGATTTGAACGTTGATGGTAATAATACATGCACCACATCCTCGGTGAAGGTTGGATTTCGGAATTTAGTGAGCAGCCCCTTCTGTTTAGTGCGCCGTCTATGTGCAAGTGTGTCCCACTTCAAACTTTCCCAGTCAACAATCTTGCCGCTCTTCTTTGGACCTTATCAGTCTCTTGAATCAGACCCAACTGGTAAGGGTCCCATACAGACGAACAGTACTCTAAGCCTGGACAAACTAACATATTGTAAGCTATTTCCTTTGTTGAAGGACTGCATCGCTTCAGGATTCTACCAATAAACCGCAATCTAGAGTTTGTCTTACCTGTTACTTGTGTAATATGATCATTCCATTTGAGATTATTTCGAATAGTCACACCCAGATACGTGACGGATGTTACCGCTTCCAAAGACTGGGCATTTATTTTGTACTCGTACATTAATGGGGATTTTCGCCTTGTTACATGGAGTAGGTTACACTTACTAATATTGAGAGACAACTGCCAGTCATTACACCACGCATTTATTTTCTCCAAATCCTCATTGATTTGCTCACAACTTTTGTGTGATACTACTTTCCTATAGACTGCAGCATCATCAGCGAACAGTCTAATGCTGTTGTCAATACCATCAACCAGGTCGTTTATGTAAATTGTAAAAAGCAGTGGACGTATTACGTTGCCCTGGGGCACACCTGAAGTTACACGTGTTTCTGTTGGTCACTCCATCCAGGACGACATACTGCTCCCTGTCTGTTAGCAAACTTTCTATCCAACCGCGTATGTCATCAGATAAATCATAAGCGTGCACTTTTTGGAGGAGGCAACAGTGCGGAACTGAGTCAAACACCTTTCGAAAGTCAAGAAATATGGCATCATCCTGTGAGCCGGTATCCAGAGCCTGTTGTATATCATGCACAAGAGGGTCAGCTGTGTCTTGCATGACCACAGTTTCCTAAAGCCGTGCTGGTTTCTGCACGGTTTTAGGAAACTGCGCTCATGCGAGACACAGCTAACCCTCTTTGTGCGTGATATGCAACAGGCTCTAGATACTGGCTCCCAGGTTGATGACATTTCTTGACTTTCGAAAGGTGTTAGACTCAGTTCCTTATGGTACAATACTTCCATATATTCGTGAAAATTCATTGTTCTAATGTTATAACTGAACAATGTTAACCCCCAATGGTGCCACATCATTATCTCCTACCCCATGTAACTTATACCATGGAGACTTTGGTCTCTTCCTATCCAAGAGGTCCAGACTGACATATGAGCCCTTGTGTCCACTAAAAATCTATGTTCCATCCCATTCAGCATGCCTACCAAGCAGCAATGTGGCTCTGCATATGCTCTTGCAGCATTCTGTTTTATCAGGAGTGCCATCTGGTGGTTGCGGAACTCCTGTAGTCATTTAATGAATTTTTGTTGTAATTCTGTCCATTCCGCTCCTTATTCTGATAATGTTATGCCTGCTGTCCCATTTCTCTGCATTCACAGCATTGTGATTGATGACATTGTTGCTGAAAGTGGCCGGTATGTCCACACCTATAGCACTTTACCTCTGAGGAAAATACACTCCATGTATCCTGCACCCAAGTCACAATGACCACCTCCTTAAGTTGTGTGGCAGCCATAATGGCTGCATCTAAGTTCTTCAGTGTGCCCCATTACTCGAAATTGGTACTGTTGAATGCAAGTTTGCAGGTGGATGTGTGACTGAGGATCCCTGCTTCCAACGTCAGTGGCCCTCTGACGATGACTGTGACAACTGGTTTGACCAACCACTATGGTGAGTGGTGGAAATGTGAACATTGATGTCAGGGTACCAGAATACCACCACCCAAGGCAAGAGTTGCAGTGGAATAGTAAGTGGGCAGCTGTTAGGTGCTCAGTGAGATGTGAGAGAAACAGCATTGGAAAACCAGTCATTTATTACTCAAAGTACATCTGCCATTTCATTATGTGGGATGCCAGCACCCAAAGAACATAAACAGTGCATGCCCAGTTGAAGATGATGCTGTAGTCCACCTACAGTGTGCGATTGTGGCAGGCGACAGCCAAACAGCTGTAGATGAGGCACGTGGAGGTGCACAAAATCATGTCATGGATCCAGGGTAAAAGAGGCAGGTTACAACAGCTCAAGTCTGCTTACACATGCAGAGCAGGCAGTAAGAAGTTTGCACCCATAGATGATGGCAGACAGGTGACTCTTTGTCCCCAGGCAGGAACCAGAGACCTCCAGGGTTGAAAGCCAGCAGCAACATAAGTAGGATGAAGGTGGAGAGCACTAATTCCACAGCATCAGACTTTGCACCAGCAGCAGTGCCACAGCTAGCAACGTTGGATTCGAAAGAAGGTGACTGGTTGAGGCATCTAGTCTCACCGGTCAAAGGAGGACCAGCCTAGAGACTGGCAGCTGTCAGTCTACAATACCTTTGACTAGAAATGAAGAGTATTTATGCCTTACTATCAGTATTTGTTATGTAGGCAGATGTTTCTGGTCAAACTACTCAGCCGTCTGACATGACGTGCTACCCTGGCTTGTTGCAGTAACGTAGGGAGATGTCCTAATTTTTTTCCAGCCATACAAAATACATCAGTCAGGGTGCAACAATAATTACATGTAATTCTTCCATCGAATCTCTGCCTGGCATTTGACTTTTGTACTAATAGTTTTATGTGGTAGTTCTATTTTAACTCTTTCAGGTGTTACAATTGATAACATTTTACTGTCCCTTAGTTGCAACAGAAATCTTCTTCCCTTGTGGAAACCTCATGTACATATTTCTGAATGTTGAATCTTTGGATCTTTAAATCTTGTACAACTGCTGCCAACTGTTAGGCTTCACTATGAAAATATCAAAACGTCATTGTAGCAGTACACAACAGCTTGTGACTGCCAGGCTACATGGAAGTCATTGATTATTTATATTGCACTGTATAAGTGAATATTATTTTTGTTATTTTGCATGCTAATTTTTGAATGGTCAGCTTATTTATTACAACAGTGAATATTTCAAAATTAGTTATTCTAGTTCTTTAAAAGAAGCAAAGTGTACAAAATATATTTTGAAAATGGGTGCATATCTTTGTATAAATCTTGCATCTAAAATCATTAAAAATCATCTAAGAGCATTGCAGCATAAAGAAACATTTTCCTTTCTCCAAAAAAATTGTCTGATAGGGTTAAATAATGTAAGATGCATACTCGTAGATGCTTAACAGTTGTATGCATTTCCAGTTTCGTCACAAGTTATGTAAACAAACAATAAGAGTTCTTTCCACTGATTTATACATTGAATTTGTTTATCTTAAGGATCAACTGACATTCTCTGCATGTAGTATTGATCCTCTCTAGGTCTTCCTTCGTTTTGCCTTGGTTTTCGATCATTGCAACTTCCTGTGTCTATTTCCACTTCCTGCGTATCTTTCCAATCATGTGGAACACATTATTGCTAGAAGCAGAGCAATTTTTTTTTTAATAATCATGTAGGTATCCCATGAGGTCCAGTCTTGTGGTTGATTTTCTATTCCATGATGACTGGAAGAGAGTAGGAATAAATGAGAATACAAGAACCAGAGATATACAACAGGATGATTTTTTTAAATAAAGAATTCAGGCCTTCAAAGCTTTTGAGGACAGAACGAGACCCAGCACAAAATCATCTTGGACAAAAGATTGAAGAAGGTTGCAAAGTATGAGAATGAAAGAATATTGGGAAAGGAGAAAGACCAGAAGAAAAAAGTGAAGCGAATTAACGTGGTCCTAAGATGGCCAAAATGGAAGAAGAAGAAGGACGACTTCATATAACAATTTACAGAAGCACCACAACTACATATGTATCTGAATTGCTGGATATAGGCAGAGGGTCGGAACCTCAACTGATTATTTGTGTTTTACAGCCATGTCCCCAAGGTGCAATTATTGAACTAATTCCTACTTAAGGGCACTGAAATAAATGTGATGTTCTCAAGGTATAAAACTCCTATTCTGCTTTGATACTCTGTGTGCACTTAAAGCCATTATGAGGCTGTACAAAACAGGAAAACCACTCCAGTCCGTTTAGGGCATCTTTGTTTCTAAGCCCAAATAGAAACAAAATAGCTCTTCATTGAAATATAGCTAGTTGCATACCATGATCACCTTGACCCATTGTTAATACTATTATTTTTTGCTTATTAGACAAACCATGTACAGAATTTTCTGTCTGTTTTGAATATAATCTCCAGTTCTTTGTTCACATTTTTCTCAGCATTCTATATCTCTGAAAACTCCTTTGCAGTAGGAGTCCATTCTGGCTACTCTAAGACACTAGCACACACTTCATAGTGCATCTTGCAGTGTTTCCCTCACAACTGTTCTGTTTCAGTGCACTCAAGTACAAAGAATACAAGTTATCAGTGCAGCTGCAGTGTTCAAATTCTTTTCTAATCTACTTCTCAATTCCTCCACTATATGGTCAGTGCTGCACATTGCCAAAGCTGCGGTGTGAATATACATTTATGTGACGGGAAATATTGTAATGGTATTGGTGTTTAGCATAAAAATAATTCATGTGACACTTAATGGCATGAAACTTTATTTTGATTATTAAACATCTGAAACATGTATAAAGGTGATTCTTTTCTAATCTCTTTCAAAAGTGGAGCTGAAATCACTCTTTTTCTTGTAAATATTTTAGCTATGGTTCATGAACCGGCAGTGCTCATTGAGGGTGTCCTGTTCCGTGCCAACTATCTTGGTTCTACACAACTTGTCTGTGAAGGGCAGCCAACAAAAACTACACGTATGAACCAGGCTGAGGAAGCAGTTTCTCGCATAAAGGTAAGCAACATTTTGTATCTCTTTCTTGGATATAGTGTGTAATTTTTATGACTTACTGCTTGAAGGATGTATGTTAGATCATTAGGTAGTGATTTTTACCTTCTCTATTTGTTGACTTCTTTAGTATGAGGAGATATTGTCAACTGCGTCTCTCATAGAATCCAGCATTCCAATTTAGAGTTACAGCTCCTGGCCAGCTGCCAAGACATATTGCTTTGCTGAATTAGATGTTTGAAGCTTCTTCATTTTACCATTGCCATTTCAATGTCAGTTCTACACGATTTGTGTTTAGCATAGGGATTTTAAGATGCTAAGGATAGACATAACAAAATGTATATAAATTAAAAACCTTCTGTGAATATAATTACCCATCTTTTTTAGAAATTTTGTAATGACACCGTATTGCATAGAAATTTCCCCCATTCCCTGTCTGTCATGTCCCCGCTACCCAGTCTGTCCCCCCAAACTTCATCCTCCCACCCTCTTTAGCCCCCCATACGATCTTTAGCGCCCCCCCCCCCAATACTATCTTCCCTTCCCACCCCTCCCACTATGTTCTCTTCTCATCCTTTATACACTGGAGGAAAGTTGAAAGCCAATGACACTGCATATGTGTTAAATTACTTTTGAAGTATTCATTAGATTACCAATAAATTCAACATTTTTGTTTGCATGTTCCCTCTGATGGAATACTCTGTTCAAAGTTAACATAACATTGTTATGTGGTTCCAGTTTTCAGGAGGAATTAAGCATTGCAGGACAATGGTTTGCTTTGTGTTGTGTTGTATGAGCAACAGATTTTTTGTCTTTCTTCCTGTCTTGACTTTCACACACATTTGTGTGTGTGTGTGTGTGTGTGTGTGTGTGTGTGTGTGTGTGTGTGTGTGTGTGTGTGTGTGCGTGTGTGCGTGTGTGTAAGTCAAACAGGGAAGTCACTACTCATATAGAATCATCATTGTAAGAGATAATGGATACAGTGTTTACAGTTAGAAGTTATAAAATTACATGAACATTACTCAGAAGCAAGTAGTGTGTTGAAATGTTGTTGTCATTCGGAATCGTAGACCAGCTGGTGGGAAAACTGAAGTGTTTCTTGTGATGTGGGAATGTGGTCAAATATGGACTTAATTGTATTATAGAGAACACCAAACACATCTGGATAAGGAACTCACCTTGAAAAGTTAAGATGATGGTGGGATAATGGATGCGGTATTATGAGGACAAAGACCGTGATTATTGAGGTGCATAAATGAAACTAAATTGTTACACTGAATTGTTATAGGGAAATAGATGACAAGAGATACAGAGAACTGATTGATGTTTATCAGTCTGTTAGCTAAAACCTTTAACACCCTATTAGATATAAGTGCCACTTATAAATGAGGCAACATAAAATTAGTGTTACAGTATTGTTTGTGTAACTCAAATAATCAGCAAACTTGTGCACAGGTGAAGACCCAATAACAAACAAACTCACAGACAAAAATAATTCATTTACTTGTTGCTGCAGCTATTGACACGTTTTTGAAAAATGTTAAGTTATTTGATGCTCCTACCCTTTGCTTCGTTGCGAAGCTAACTACAAACACCCCCCCCCCCCCCCTACACAATCAATCTCCTCCCCTTACAGTTTTCATTATTAGTTATCACTAGCTTATGATTAAATTGCTGCAGACTTTTACACTTAGATTTGTTTGTTTTTGTTCATTCTTATATTCGATTTTTATGTTGTAGATTGCAAAATTTCCTGAAAAGAACAATTCCATTCACAAATTCTTTAAATTTACAAAGATGTTGGAGGACTGGCAGGAGAGAGAACTCCCAGTACAACCAATATCACACATGTAACCAAATAAATAAAGTTACAAAAATTCTCCTTGCTCTCGGTATTGAAGGCTCTGTATTCTGTGTTCAAGAAAGACAATAGTAAAGGAAAGTTCATGAAGAAGGAACTCACACTTCTGATAAAAACTGAAGAGTACTGTTTTGTTAGTAAGTTTCTGCAAACATCTTACATAGTTGGTTTTCTAGTGTGTTACCATATATTTGTGCAAACTACAGATCACTTTCCCACAGCCATCGTAAGCACTGTCGCCCTTTCCGAATGCAGCACACAACTTCTGCCTGTCCCCCCAGGGGGTCCACAACTCTTTTGTGGATACGTGCGTAGCGAGCACGGGACCCCGAGCTAATGTGGCCTTCCTTCCTTTCCGGGCTGCATACCTTCCCTTTCCGCATCCTTCCCCATCCCTATCTTCGCCCCTCCTCCCCTCACCTCTGGCTCTTTCCTTCCCTTTCTCCCCATCTGGGAGTATGGTTTGTGCCTACGTCCGGAGACGGACGCTCGTAAATGTACTCCATTCTTCGCCTTCCTTGCTTTTATGTCTTCTTCCTTCCTTTGTCCTTCTCTTTTCCTTACCTCTTCTCTTTACCCTTTTCTTCGCTGCGGCGTTTGAGACCTCTCTTCTTTCCTTTCCCTTTCTCTTTCTTCCTCCCTGTGCGTGTCTGAAGGCCGACCCATGCCCTTTGTGCGTAGCCGGTGACGGGGTAACGCGTAATTCCCCGCCCCGGGTAGACAGGTAGGACACGTACGTACCCCCTGGTAATGGCCAGGCCCAGGGAGGGGTGATTACCCGAGCTGATAACTTCCGAAAGTGCCAATTGGTCCCTCCGTCCGTTTGTCGGGAGGTGTGACCTGAGGTGTGAACAATCACCTAAGGCGGGAGTGCCCTCAAGAGAGGGCCCCCACAAGGGAGGAGCGCGCCATTGGAGACGCCGGTAATCGTGGGGGATTCTTCCGCAATGGTTTCCTCACCTTCCACTATGTCTGCTCACAAATGTAAGTATACTGAGTCTCAGCCACAGACGATTCTTCCATCGTTGCCACAGTTCCTTGTTGTTTCTCAGTCTGACGAAGGTCACGACTTCTCCACGGTCAACCCTTTCATTATTCAGAAAGGTGTCGACGCAATGCAGGTCCTGTAAAGTCTTGTTCCAGATTACGGAATGGCACCCTGTTGTTAGAAACACACAGTGCCCTCCAGGCGCAAAAATTGCTGCGTCCTTCTCTGCTCCACACCTTCCCTGTCCGGGTGGAACCGCACCGTACCTTAAATTCCTCGCGTGGAGTCGTTTATACACGCTCCCTCGATGGTTTGTCTGACGAAGAAATTCAGCACTACCTGTCTGACCAGGGCGTAACGGCTGTTCATAGAGTTATGAAAAGGGTTGACACGAACATCATTCCAACCCGCACTGTCTTCTTGACATTTGACAAAGTTCAACTACCATCGAAAATCAAAGCAGGCTATGAGATAATTTCCGTTCGTCCTTACGTCCCAAACCCTACGCGTTGCTATCGGTGTCAGCGGTTCAATCACACCAGCCAGTCCTGTTCCAATCCGGCCAAATGTGTTACGTGTGGCAAGGATGCCCATGAGGGTGCTTGTCTACCTCCATCCCCTCGCTGCATCAACTGTATGGGTGACCACGCTGCTTCCTCTCGAGATTGCCCCATTTTTAAGGACGAAAAGCTCATCCAGGAAATAAGAGTGAAGGAAAAGGTGTCGACCTTTGCTGCTTGAAAGTTATTCGCTAGTCGCAAGCCCACCGTGCCTCAGACAGGAAATTACAGCACTGTCCTTGCTTCTCCTCGGCCAACAAAGGAGGCGGCCACGCAGACTTGCGACCTCACCTTTAGTTCCACGGTCGTCAGATCGGCCAGCGCTAAGATCGCTCGTTCAACCTCACCACTTTCGCCTGCCCACTCTATGGCTCACCCTTCGTTGGGTTCTGCTAAATCTCGAGCCCAAAAGTCAGACGCCAAGTCTTCGAAAAAAGAGCACTCTCGTGAAGAGTTTTTACGTTCCGCAACTTCCCAACCATCGATTCCTCCTTCATCTAAACATCATACTTCCAAGAAGGCTACAAAGAAACCCAGTTCCTCTCCTTCTCCGCCAAGGCGTATCCCATCTACAGCACCACCTGGCGGAAATCGCCCTCGGCCGTCTTCTGTGTCGCCGAGGCGCACTGCTGGTGGCCGGTCAACCGGCCGATCGCTGGTGGCAGGAGCTGCTCCTGACCAACCTATGGATCAGGATCTTCTGCCTTCGGCTGAATGCCATTCCATGCTGTCGGTCGCAAGCTCTGAGCAGTCGTTGAGTTGACAGCACCCTTGGTCACATTCCTCAATTTTCTGTTCACCCTTTGTCCATTATCCACTGGAATATCCGCGGCATTCGAGCCAATCGGGATGAATTGTCGGTCCTCTTATGATCCTACTCGCCGGTCATCTTCTGTCTTCAGGAAACAAAGCTGCGTCCCCATGACCGCTTTGTTCTCCCTCATTTTCAGTCCGTCCGATATGACCTCCCCTCTGTTGAAGGCTCTCCGGCCCATGGAGGACTCATGATTCTTCTCCATGATACTCTCCATTATCACCCAATCCCCTTAAACAGTTCCTTCCAAGCTGTCGCCGTCCGTCTTTCCCTTTCTGGATACACGTTCTCTCTTTGTACTGTATACATTCCATCGTCCACACCAATGGCACGAGCTGATCTCCTTCATCTTCTTGGTCAGCTTCCACCCCCCTAATTGCTGGTTGGGGACTTCAATGCCCACCACCCGCTTTGGGGATCTCCACATCCTTGTCCACGTGGCTCTCTATTGCTAG
Source organism: Schistocerca cancellata (assembly GCF_023864275.1). NCBI lineage: Eukaryota > Metazoa > Arthropoda > Insecta > Orthoptera > Acrididae > Schistocerca > Schistocerca cancellata. Next base: position 292,812,337 of record NC_064631.1, on the reverse strand, counting down.
ACGTCTTCCACCAAGCGGATCCAGTTTGCCTCAACACTGGGGTCCCCACATTTTTGTCTGCCTCCATGACAAATTTATCTCATTTGGACCTTGCGGTCGGTACTGTTCCGCTAGCTCGGCGCTTTGAATGGTTCGCTCTTGATGATACACACTCGAATGACCACTTTCCATGTGTCCTTAGACTGCAGCCTCCACTGCCATATATGCGCTCGCAACGCTGGAAATTTGCCCAAGCCGATTGGACACTTTTTTCGTCTCTAGCGACATTCGATGACCGTCGCTTTCCCAGCATCGACGATGAGGTCACACATATTACCGACGTTATCCTTACAGCTGCGGAACGTTCAATACCACGCACCTCCGAATTGCCCCGGCACCCCCCAGTTCCTTGGTGGAACGAGGCATGCCATGACGCAATACGTGAGCGGTGACGTGCTCTTCGCATTTTCCGTCGCCATCCTACTTTGGCCAACTGTATCCGCTATAAGCAGCTCCGTGCGCGATGCCGTCGCGTCATCCGCGATAGCAAGAAGGCAAGCATGAAATTCTTTATTAGCTCATTTAACACCTTCACTCCCCCCTCGGAAGTTTGGAGTCGGCTTCGACGGTTCTCAGGCGCGCCTAGTTTCTCCCCGGTCTCGGGGCTCACTGTCGCGCATGATACCTTAGTGGACCCCGTCGCAATTTCTAACTCGTTGGGTCAGCACTTTGCTGAGATTTCGAGCTCTTCAAATTACCCGCCAGCGTTTCTCCCGAAGAAACGTGCAGCAGAAGTGCGACATCTTGCTTTCTCCTCTCAAAATCACGAAAGCTACAATACTGTTTTATCCATGCGGGAACTCCAACATGCCCTCTCTTCTTCTCGCTCCTCCGCCCCAGGACCGGATGGTATCCATGTTCAAATGTTGCTGCATTTATCAACCCATAGTCTGCGTTACCTCCTTCGCCTTTATAATCGAATTTGGACCGACAGTACCTTTCCCAGACGGTGGCGGGAAGCTATTGTCGTTCCCGTTCCGAAACCTGGAAAGGACAAACATCTCCCCTCTAGCTATCGCCCCATTTCTCTCACGAATAGTGTCTGTAAGGTTTTGGAGCGTATGGTGAATTACCGTTTAGCTTGGTGGCTGGAATCCCGCAGTCTTTTAACACCAGCCCAATGCGGATTTCGGAAGCATCGTTCTGCAGTTGACCATCTTGTTGCTCTCTCCACTTATATCATGAACAATTTTCTCCGGAAACGCCAAATGGTAGCAATCTTTTTTGATCTGGAGAGAGCATACGATACCTGTTGGAGGACAGGCATCCTCCGCACACTGTTCTCTTGGGGCTTTCGAGGCCGGCTGCCCCTTTTTCTTCGCGAATTTATGGCAGAGCGCACTTTTAGGGTGCGGGTGAACACTACTCTCTCCCGTACTTTCTCCCAAGAAAACGGGGTACCCCAGGGATTCGTGCTGAGTGTTGTACTGTTTGCCATCGCCATAAATCCAATTATGGATTGTCTCCTTCCTGATGTCTCGGGCTCCCTCTTTGTGGACGATTTTGCGATCTACTACAGCTCTCAATGGACCAGCCTTCTTGAACGACGTCTTCAAGGATGTCTCGATCGCCTCCACTTGTGGAGCATCGAAACCGGCTTCCGTTTCTCACCCAATAAGACCGTTTGTGTCAATTTTTGGCGACGTAAGGAGTTTCTTCCGCCCTCCTTACATCTCGGTCCTGTCAACCTTCCGTTTTCAGACGTTGCTAAATTCTTGGGTCTTATGTTTGACAGAAAACTGTGCTGGTCCTCCCACGTTTCCTATCTTTCGGCTCGCTGTCTGCGATCGCTTAACACCCTCCATGTCCTGAATGGTACCTCCTGGGGAGCGGACCGAGTGGTCCTTCTCCGCCTCTATCGCGCCTTAGTGCGCTCGAAATTGGATTATGGCAGCATAGTCTACTCCTCTGCTCGGCCGTCTATTCTTCGGCGTCTCGACTCTATCCACCACCGTGGATTACGTTTAGTGTCTGGAGCTTTTTACACTAGCCCTGTGGAAAGCCTTTATGCTGAGACTGCTGAACCTCCGCTGTCCAATCGGCGAGCAGTCCTCCTGAGTCGTTATGCTAGCCATCTGTCTTCCATGCCTGCTAATCCAGCCCATGACCTTTTTTTCGACGCCTCCTTTGATGTAGGGTATGCAGGCCGCTCCTCCTCCCTACTACCCCCGGGAGTCCGCTTCCGTCAACTGCTCCATTCTCTTTCCTGCCGCTTTCCTAAAACCTTCTTGACAACTTGGGGTACAGCACCGCCTTGGCTCCGTCCCCGGATCTGCCTGCTCGTGACCTTTGTCAATTTCCCAAGGATGGTACCCCTACACTTGTTTATCATCGGGCATTTGCTGCTCTATGTGCACAAATGACGGACGCCACATTTATTTACACCGACGACTTGAAAACATCGTTAGGTGTAGGGAGTGCCTATATTGTTGGCGACACCCCAAACCGCTTTCGGCTTCCCGACCAGTGTTCGGTTTATACTGCGGAGCTTTACGCTGTTCTCCAGGCTGTCCACTACATCCGCCGCCATCAGCGGATACAGTACGTTATCTGCTCAGATTCTCTCAGCTCTCTCCTCAGTCTCCAAGCTCTTTACCCTGTGCACCCTCTGGTCCACCGGATTCAGGACTGTCTGCGCTTGCTCCACCTGGGGGGCGTCTGGTGGCGTTCCTCTGGCTCCCAGGACACGCTGGTATCTGTGGGAATGAGGCGGCCGATATAGCGGCCAAGGCTGCAGTCTCTCTTCCTCGGCCAGCTATTCAGTCGCTTCCCTTCACCGATCTACGGAGCGGTTTATGTCGCAAAGTTGCTCATTTATGGCATGCGCATTGGTCAACACTTCCCCGTAATAAATTGCGGGAAGTGAAAGCCCGTCCTTGCGCTTGGACTTCTTCCTCCCGAACGCGTCGTCGGGAGGAGGTAATTTTAGCTAGACTCCGGATAGGGCACTGTCTTTTTAGCCATCAACATCTTTTAAGCGGTGATCCTCCCCCACTCTGTCCCCACTGCTCTCAGCTGTGGACGGTAAGACACCTTTTAATTGAATGCCCCTATTTTAATCCGTTACGCTCCCGTCTACAGATATCGCCTGATCTATCGTCGATTTTAGCAGATGACACGCGCTCAGCCGACCGCGTTCTCCAGTTTATTAGTGACAGTGAAATGACGTCAGTCATTTGAAGCTTTTTTTGGGGACAACCATCCCCTTTCTGTAGTGGATTTTTAAGCATTCCTTCTTCTTTTAGTTTCTCCAATTTTATGACTTTGTTGCCATTGCTGCTGGTTTTCAATTTCGGATTTTTACTGTCTTAAGTCACGGGCTGGGCACTAATGACCATAGAAGTTTTGCGCCCTAAAACCACAAAAAAAAAAAAAAAAAAAAAAAAAAAAAAAAAAAAAAAAAAAAACTTCTGCCTGTGCTTCTACACTATCAAGGCATGTAAAATGTTTCTAATTTCATTCAGTGCCTTATATGCTGTAGTTTGTGGTTTGAAGCCTCACATTCCTTCATTAACCCAATAAGTTGCTTATTATAGGATTTTTATTTTTTATTTAGAGGTCTCAAAGCTAAACCCACAATCTGCATTTTACATTCACTAAAATAAGTCTTCATGGAGCATCATAACTTGCATCACAGATGCCCTCTGTTAACTATGCTTTGAGTGCCCCATTTTCACCAGAATTGGTTTTCTGCTGTCATAGTCGTGAGTGACGTCATCTTTCCTGTTTTCCTTTATCCATTAATGGTGTCCTGAGTGTAACCGATGTTGTGTGATGACTCTTTTTCTTTCTACCTATAAATATTGGTCATTCTTGCCACTTTGATTAAATTTTCTGAGAAGTTACTGATTTACTTCTCTCTGATGCTCTGTTTTTTGGGCAATTCTGTGATTGTTTTCATTCAAATCAGAGACTTACGAAAGTGAGCAGCTTTCATATGCGTACAAGATTATTATTATTATTCTTGCATCAGAGACATACGTAAAACGCAGTTTTTACAGTTGTTGACATATCAACCAAGTTTATAGAAACTTTGATCACCACCACCGCGCGCGCGCGCGCGCACACACACACACACACACACACACATACACACACACACCAGGGGCTCGCCACTCTTTGGTGAGTTCATCTTGGCTGCCACAGGGCCCCAGCCTTTGCAGCACTTTTCCCTTCCGTGCTGCATGTCTATCCTCTTGCTATTTTTTTCCCTTCCCTTTGGGAACATGTCTGGGGTATTACTGGGAATGTTCTGCATTCTGTTGCTACCTGCGAACAGTCTCAACTTTCTTTTTGGCTCCTTTTTCCTTTCTATGTTTTCCTTCTCCTCTCGTTCATCCGCTTCGGCATTTGAGGGTCCTCTTCTTCTTCTTCTTCTTCTTCTTCTTCTTCTTCTTCTTTGTTTTTTTTTTTTGTGCACTCCTGAAGGCTGGCCCACTCATCTGATGCGTAAAAGATGATTGGGTAATGCTTAATTCCTAGCCCCGGGTTGACAGGTAGGGTTCGCATGTACCCCCTGGTACAGGCCAGACCCAGGGAGGGGTGATTGCCTGAGTTGTAACCTTCCCAGATTACCCGTTGGACCCTCCGTCAGGTGTTCGGGAGGTGTGAACAATCACCGAAGGTGGGTGTAGAGGGAGCCCCCAGTTGGAAGGAGCGCGCCACCGGAGACGCTGGCAATCATGGGGGATTTCATCGCAATGGGTCACTCATCCTGTCCATCGCCGTCAACGAAATGAGAACATAATGAGGCTACTGATTTGAAGACCCTTCCCGCTGCACTGTGGTACTTTGTGGTATCACGTACTGAAGGCAGTCAGTCCTTCGCCATGGTCAATCCGTTTATTATTCAGAAAGGTGTTGATGCCATTGCTGGCCCTGTGAAATCCTGCTCTTATTTATGGAATGGTGCTTTGCTGTTGGAGACGGCTTCTGATGCTCAAGCACAACGTCTTTCTACCTCACTTCTCCACGGCTACCCTGTTCGTGTCGAGGCACATAGAACTCTTCCCGTGGTGTAATTTACACCGGGTTGCTTGATGGTTTAACTGGGGCTGAAATAGAATCTTCCCTCTCTCATCAGGGTGTCATAGCCGTTCATCATGTCATGAAAAAGGTCGATTCCTCCTTGGTGCCCACCGACACTCTTTTCCTCACCTTTGATAGGATGGTGCTGCCATCCAAGATCAAAGCAGGCTACAAAATCATCACAGTCCAGCCGTACATTCCGAATCTGATGCACTGTTATCAGTGTCATCAGTTCAATCACACTAGAATGTCTTGTTGACACCCGACCAGATGCATAACCTGTGGAAGGGATGCACACGAGGGCAAATGTCTGCCTCCTTGTCCCCACTATATCAACTGCAATGGCAGCCACACCACTTCCTCCCAGGATTGTCCCATGTATCTAGATGAGCGGGCTGTTCAAGTGATTCGGGTAAAGGAAAAAGTGCCTTACCCAGAAGCTCGCAAGTTACTGGCTAGTCGCAAACCCTGTATTCTACTATCTGGCACTTACAGTTCAATGTTTGTTACCCCTCGCTCCATGACTGGCATGGCTACACATACATGCGACCTCAAATTTGGCTCCGAGGTTGTGAAGTCGCCCAGTGTCAAGGTAGCATCACTGCCTCCCCCCCCTCCCCCCCCCCCCCCCCCCTTCCATTCCGCTGTCTAACAAACTGCAAAACTCTCGCCTCAAGGGACGAAGCAACCCACTACACAACAAACAGGAAAAGCCAGAAGGAATACTCCCGAGAAGACTTCCTCCATCCCTCCAGCCAAACAACACCCAAGTCTTCCTCTATGCAGAAGGGCTCGAAGAAGTCCGGTAAAGACAAACGTTCTTCCTCTTCACCAACTCGAAGATCCCGCTCGATGGTGTCGCCACGTGATCAATTAGCCTGGCCGGCCTCTGTCTTGCCGATGCTCACCACCAACCATTTTTCAATGTTGGACTTCACCGACTGACTGCACAAGCACGCCGATGCTTGTGTGGACCCCATGGAGCAGGATCCTCCTGCTTCTGTGCCGTGTAGTAGCAACTCTCCACCATCTGTCCCTCGACAGACACTGAGTTGACACCCCTACATCTCTTCCTCCTCATGACTGTCCTCCAATGGATCGTTCGCAGCCTTCGGTCCCACAAAGAGGATTTACAGCTGCTTCTAGCATCGTAGCATCCCCTTGTACTTTGCCTTCAGGATACGAAATTGCACCCTCAAGGCCACTTTGAGCTTCCACATTACATATCGATTCGTTTTGACCTTCCCCCTGAGGTCGGCATCCCATCTCACGGGGGTGTCGTGCTGCTTATACGGGATGACCTTCATAGTCAACCCATCTCCCTGACTACCCTTCTTCAAGCTGTTACCATTCGCCTCTTTCTCCCCCACATGACTTTCTCCCTCTGTACCATTTATGTACCTCTGTCCATTGATGTCACCAGGGCCGACTTCCATCAGCTCATTGGGCAGCTACCTCCACTGTTTTTGCTACTCAGTGACTTTAATGCGCATCATCTCCTTTGGGGTTCTTCTAGGACCTGCCAGAGAGGTGCCCTCTTGGCCGACGTTCGTAACCAACTCAACCTCTTCTGCCTTAACAGTGGTGCACCCACTTTCCTTTCTGACTCCTTGCACACCTGTTCCCATTTGGACCTATCCTTTTCCACTGCCCAGCTTGCCCATTGTCTTGAGTGGTCCATTGTTTCTGACACCTACTTGAGCGATCATATCCCGTGTGCTCTCTGTCTGCTGACTCTTACCCGATCCACATGCATGCACAAATGCCAGCTTACTGAGGCTGACTGGCAGCTTTACTCCTCCCTGGCGACCTTCACAGAACAAGATTTCCTCAGTTGTGATGACCAGGTGGACTATCTCACCAGTGTTATCCTTACTGCTCAGAACGTTCCATTCCTCGCGCTTCCTCTTTACCATGCCGTGTCCCAGTCCCTTGGTGGACTGAGGCGTGCCACGATGCAGTTCACGTGCGGAGATGTCTCCACATTTTTAACCACCACCCTATGCTGGAAAACTGCATTCATTATAACCAGATGTGAGCAAAGTGTCGTCGAGTTCTTCGGGATAGCAAAACAGCTTGTTGGGTTTTGTTCACTAGTTCTTTTAACAGTTCCACCCCTTCCTCTGTTGTGTGGGCCAACCTCTGACATCTCTCTGGAACCAAGATCCAGTCCCCCATTTCCGGCCCGAGAGTAGGTGCCCATGTCATTGTGGATCCTGTTGCTATCTCCAACACCTTGGACGGCCATTTTGCAGAAGTTTCGAGCTCTTCCCACTATCACCCTTCCTTTATCCATAGAAAACAGGTGGAGGAAGTTCGGGCGATACCCTTCTCTTCCCTGAATTGTGAATGCTACAGTGCCGCCTTCACTATGAGGGAGCTAGATCATGCTCTCAGTTCATCCCGGTCCTCTGCCCCAGGGCCAGATGCTATCTCATTCAAGTGTTGCAGCACCTTTCTCTTGTGGGCAAGCACTTTCTGCTTAACACATACAGCTGCATCTGGCCTGAGGGAACATTTCCTGGATGCTGGCGTGAAGCCACAGTCATACCCACACCTAAGCCCGGTAAGGACAAACACCTTCCTTCTAGCTACTGCCCCATCTCTCTTAACAGCTGTGTTTGCATGGTGATGGAACATATGATTCATGCCCGGCTGGTGTGGTGGCTCTAATCTCGCCAATTACTCAAGAATGTACAGTGTGGATTTAGAGTGCGGCATTCTGCAGTCAACCATCTCGTAACTTTGTCCACCCATGCCATGAATGGTTTTCTGCATAAATCCCAGACTGTGGCCATATTTTTCGATTTGGAGAAGGCCTAAGACACCTGCTGGAGAACTGGTATCCTTCGTACTTTTTACACGTGGGGCTTCCGTGGGCGCCTGCCCTATTTCCTTCGGGCATTTGTATTAGACTGAGTTTTCAAGGTGCATGTGGGTTCTGCTTTGTTGAACACCTTTACTGAGGAAAATGGTGTGCCTCAGGGTTCTGTCCTGAGTGTCATCCTCTTTGCTGTCCCCATTAACCCTATCATGGCCTGTCTCCCGCTAGGCATCTCTGGCTACCTTTTTGTCAATGATTATGCCATCTATTGCAGTTCTCCACAGACGTGTCTCACTGAGCGGCGTCTTCAGTGCTGTCTTTTGTCGTCTTCACTCCTGGAGCACCACCAATGGCTTTCGCTTTTCCAATGGCAATACCGTCTGTATGACTTTCTGGTGGCACAAATGGTTTCTCCCACCATATCTACATCTTGGGCCTGTTGCCCTTCCGTTCGTTGACTCTATGAAATTCCTGGGTCTTATGCTTGATAGTAAATTCTCTTGGTCCTCCCATGTCTCTTACCTTGCAGCCTTCAGTATTCAGTCCCTCAGTGTCTTACGTGTCCTCAATGGTACTTCTTGGGGTGCCGATCAAACCACCCTCCTCCGTTTATATCGGTCCGTTGTCCGTTCGAAACTCGACTATGGGTGCTTTATTTATGCATCTCCACGCCCCTCCCTTTTACGCTGTCTCAACGCTATCGATTGTTGTGGCATCCGTTTGGCCATGGGTGCCTTTTACACCAGCCCAGTTGAGAGTCTGTATGCTGAAGCTGAAGAACTACCACTGTCCTACTGCCATGACTTCCTCCTCAGCAGGTATCCTTGCTGTTTGTCTGCCATGCATGGCCACCCTTCCTACGCCCCCTCCTTTGATGATCCTTAGATTGTCAGTATGGGGCTCGTCCCTCTTCCCTGTTAGCTCCTGGTGTCTGCTTTCGCCACTTGCTACGGCTGCTTAACTTCACACTACCTGCAATTTTCCCCATGTGTGTGAACCCTTCACCACCTTGGCTTCGTGAAGTGGCCCATGTTAACTTTGGCCTTCATTCGCTTCCTAAGGTCACTACTCCAGCCTTGGTCTATCATATTCTGTTTCACGACCTTCTCATGGAACTTAGCGATAGTACCTTTGTATGCACTGATGGCTCTCGGACTGACCATTGAGTCGGGTGTGCATTTGTCATTGGCACCCGTGTCTTTTGATATCTGCTTCTGGCCCACTCCTCAGTATTTACAGCTGAGCTTTTCGCCTTGTATCCGTCCTTGGAGTACATGGAGTACATCCGGCGACACAGCCTTCCCAATTGTGTCCTCTGCTCAGACTCACTCAGCGCCCTCCAAAGTCTCTGTGCACTGTACACTGTTCATCCCTTAGTGCAGTGCGTCCAGGAAAACTGTCTCGTGCTCGCTCTTCGTGGAGCCAATGTCATGTTTCTGTGGGTCCTGGTCATAACGGTCTGCCAGGAAGTGAGGCTGCTGCTAAGGCTGCAGTCCTCTTACCTCAGCCTGCGAGTACCTCTATTCCCTCTGATGTCTGATGATCTCTGCGTTGCCATCTGTCAGGAGGTGGTGTCCCTTTGGCACCACTACCAATGGTCCCCCCCTTCACGAGAATAAGCTTTGGCTTATTAAGCCTCTCCCGGCGCCTCTCCTCTCGGCCCTCCCCCCCTCACTGGACTCGCATTCGGGAGGACGACGGTTCAATCCCGCGTCCGGCCATCCTGATTTAGGTTTTCCGTGATTTCCCTCCAGGCAAATGCCGGGATGGTTCCTTTCAAAGGGCACGGCCAACTTCCTTCCCCGTCCTTCCCTAATCCGATGAGACCGATGACCTCGCTGTCTGGTCTCCTTCCCCGAACCAACCAACCAACCTCCCCCCCTAAGCCTCTCCCGGCACCTCTCCTCTTGGCCCTCCCATCGGGAGGAGATTATTTTTAACTTGGCTGTGTATTGAGCACTGCCTTTCTAGCCATCGTCATTTGCTCAGTGGTGCTGCCCCACCACTTTGTACGCATTGTGCCCAAATTTTAACTGTCCCCTCCCTCCCTTTTTTTTTTTTACGTTCCATCTTGGGTTTGCCATCTGATTTAACAGCTGTTTTAGCAAATCACGCACGGTCTGTCACCCGCCTTTTTTTCTTGTTATCTGCTGAAGCAATATGGTGAAGGCCATTTAATTTTTTAATTTTTAGTTTTGGATCTCCATTTTTGTATGGTGTCTTTTTTAGCCCTTTTTCCACATGCCTTGTTTAGATGTTTCTTATTCTTTCCATTGGGACTGACATATAGTCGTTTCCTCTGTCTCTGTATTTGTGTTCTATAGTTTGGACTTGGGTGCATAGGACGGCAACAGTTTTTTTGCGCCCTAAAACAAAACAAACAACAAACCACCCCCACCACCACCACCACCCCCTCCCACCACCACCACCACCACCACTACGACCCCCTCCCACCACCACCACCACTACGACCCCCTCCCACCACCACCACCACTACGACCCCCTCCCACCACCACCACCACTACGACCCCCTCCCACCACCACCACCACCACCACCACCACCACCACCACCACCACTACGACCCCCTCCCACCACCACCACTACGACCTCCTCCCACCACCACCACCACCACCACCACCAGCACCCCCAGCACACCCGCCACCACCCCTGCCGCCCCCACCACCCCCGCAACAGTAGCAAAAACAACTGCTATCGATGCTGCACAGGACAGATGCGAACTTCATGTTGTTGTATTTGTCAGTTAGTGGGGGTGATCTAGGATGTCCTGTACATCCATGGTAATGCATTTGTTAAGAGCAGTGAGTATATAGCAAAATTTCGTTTAGTTTTCTGTGATGCAGGTAAGAACAAATAGACTTTCTAATTTCTTAATCCGTAACATCGGGTTTTCTTGCCAAAATGATGGTGGTTACACACTCTTTCTTCTAGTTAGAGCGTTCAGATTCACTGAATACAGCATCCCTATCATAGGAGACATTACCGGTGTATTTTACATGGCATTGGGATTTGTGAGTTGTTGTTGTCTGATGTGGATGCCATAAAACTCACTTCGATATTAATCTCGATAACCAGTTGTGGTGGAATGTTTGGTATGTTATCCTGTTAATCAAGGGAAAAAACCAGTTGTAAGGGAATAGTTTTTTTTTTTTAACTTCTGCAAAGACTTTAAACTCGTCAAATGTCAAATTATATGCAAGCTAAATAAGAAAATTTGTTTCAGTATTATGAATCGTGCAAGATTTGTAGGAGGATTTAAAGTGGCAGTTTTTTTCTGTTGTATTTATGATTTTACTGTCGTCTGGGAATGGTGGGAATTCCTGTAGAGTGTTTGGAAGACACTAGATACATTGCATATATTGGAAGTACCTACGTGAAAAATTTGTTGTTTCTCCATCCATGGCTTAAAGTGTGCAGAAGACTGTCTATTTTTTCCAGCAGTAGATACAGACTTGGCATCACCATACGTACATGAATACCTTTTAGGGGATAAATACATTATTTGGATTATTTGAAGACAGCTGGACATTGAACATTGTCTTGTGGAGTCCTCTCTAATTGCATTTCTATCTTTTCAAAGCACAATTTATAGACTTTAAATGTTGAGATTCCTAAGTGTAGTAAAGCACTGAAACCTTGATCTGTCAATTGTGTTCCCACATCTGTGTTCTTACATAACTGTGGGGTTAATTAGTTTATGAAAGTATAGTGAACTATTTTTTTAGCTGAATAAAGTTAATTTGGCATATTTTTGATAGCCATCAAATTTGGGTTGTTCTTGTTGAGTGTTAGTACTTCAATACTTCCTGCAATTATGTCTATGTATGTGACGCTTCACTTAGGGTACGTATGCATCAGATGTTCAGTCTGTTTGATATTTCATAAGGCGCTGTGCTCTTGGCATAACTGTGCATTTGTTTCATGCCTATTTCAATGTGAGTCACTCATTCATTCATTGCAATAGGTTGAGCCTCAGATTTCATGCCTAGAAACAAAATGTGTAGTGTTTACTTTCTTAAGAAACACTGGTGCATGTGCTGTTATACGTAGATCATTACCCCTTTTTTTTAAATATCAGTATATCTTTAGGAGCAAGCAGATAGTGTTTCCAACTACCTAAAGAACAATTTTCGAACTACTTGTATGTATCTCACTGTTTCATGATTAGGAATGCAACTGCATTGGCAGAAAAGAGTAATAACAGTACTTAACTGGGGGGCAGTGAAAAAGGGAATACAATCTCAGGTAGTTGAAATTATGTTTGAATTACATGAATCCAATAAAAAGCTGAAACAATCCTTATGAGTGGGTATAATTGATATATGCAGTGTTTACATTATTTAAGGATGTTTTTTTCTGTTATCTGAGTCAGTTGCAAAATCTTATTCTAACATTTCTATGTACCTACTAGAATGAATTCTGTAATTCATCTGCATTTGTAGAAACTTGATCTGAGTCATAGTGTTTCTTTGCAGAGTAATTTAGACAGCAGAATAAAACAGAAAAGCTGTAAGAAATACTTTAGTTTGTGTCTAAGGAGAAACTTTTTAAGTCTTTCATTTGTGTGTTACCATCTGGAACATCTTCTTAGTTTAGTACAGGGTATAATTACAGCTAACAGTCACAAATGTGATGCGAATTGGGCAAAAACCCGTGGGTGTATGATAAACGTTGTTAATGTGACAGAGTTTGTGTATTTTTAATGTTATTTTGCATGACTATTGGGATGATTTGTCGCAGCACACAAAACACTGCTGTTAGTTGTCACTTAACAGGTAGGTGGTGTCAGGCTGGATGTTTTGTTGTGCTTGTCTTGTATGCATGTGTGTGCTGCACTGTCATTCAGTATGTTGCTTGATAGTGCTGTTGTGCACTCATTCCGAGCACACTGGTAGCTAATTCTTTCATCTAAATAAATTGTAACTAAGTTAATCTAGTGAAGTATTTTTTGTAGTTTGACACTAATGCAGTAGACAAGGTAAAAAGAGACAGGACAAAATAATTTAAATTGATGATCAATCTGTCATCAATTTAGTGAATAAATAATGAAGCTCAAAATATTTGGTGAATAAATAATGAAGCTCATATATGGGACGTAAGGTCCATCTAGTGGTTACTGTGACAAGATATTTCTGGAACATAATGATTTAGTTTGAAAATAACTATATTGGAATGGCATTTACATTCCACAAATCCTCTTTATTTAGACATAATGTCAAGTACGAACTATAACATTGTACATACACAACACCACTTTGTTGTAATATTCTGAACTGTACCTATTAATTGGTGTTTTCTCATTGTTATTTAACCTTTTGTTTGTAGTAAACTGACAGAGTAGTCAAGTGTGCCCTGCCCTCAGTAAGGTTGACTGCTGATGAAGTTATGAGCTTCTGTATCATTTAGCGGTGGTAGAATAAGAGGGTCATTTGATCAGTGTTACAGCTAGACTGTCACCCCACTTTACCATTTGCTCTAAACCTGACAGATGACACTTCAATGTACAGTACACCACTTTGTTCTCAGTTCAATGTCAGCACTTTCACCACAGTTTCACCACAGTTTCAACACACTTTGTAGTTCTTGTAAATCAATTAGATGATGGTTCTTTGTACATCCTATGATTTTTTTGTTGTTATTTTTGCATCTTATCTTTTGCCGCAAGTTCTGTGTTATGTCCCTAGATTGTGTCAAATAGTGTAAAATTTTAAAGAAATGCACCTAACCCTCCCAGTGTCTATCAAAACTTCAGAACAATAAAATAACTGAGAAATAATGAACGGGTCTGAAGCATTCTGCATCCGTTTATGGTGAAAGAGACTTAGTGCAGCACCTGAGACTCTGCCACAGTTTTGCATGCAGCAATAAAAGGGTTAACTGCAAAGCTGCTTGCTATTTAGAGATAACCTTAAAGAGCAGTAATATCTCTATTGCTCTCCTAACATTAGACAGTGCCATAAATATTATAAAATGAACCCAGAACATCAGAAAAGATAAAGAAACAGAATGCTAGCACACTAATGGAGGATTCTGGCTATAATACAAATAATGGAATGAATAAAGATACTCATTAACCTTGTGGGTGAATTTCTAAGTGGCGAGGCACATATGTGGTAAGTTGCAGTTGGTACTGAGCTTATTGTTTATACATTTGCCCACTGCTGAACACTTCCTTTACATAATGTGAATGAGTTTTACTCATTCCATTATTGTAGTAATAACATATTCAGACCATTAGTAAATTCAAGGCTCTGTTGAATACCAAGTGATTTACCAGCCATGTTTCACATAGTGGTGAAGTGGCTTTGTTTCTCGATATTTCTTTGAAACAGAATTCCCAAAATTGAATGTAACTAATGGCTACACTATGCATTTGCAAGTTTAAATATGCTTTTGGTTTTTACGTTTTTCATTTAAAAACTGTTGTGACATGTTCGTAAGCCATAGAAGAGACTGTGCGAAAAACAGCCTTGAACATTGTATAATGAATTCAGAAATATCTAAGAATTAATTTCACAATATTGTGAGAGAGATAAGCTTAACAGTATCCATTGTTGGTAAAGCTAAATATAAGCTTAAATCATAAATCAAAGGGTGAAGAATGGATGTACAAAACTGTATCCCTTAATCCTCATGGTCAGTCTGCTGCAGTATCCTTTAACATATTCTAAATTCAAATTTAGAGCATTTTATAGAGAGGGAAAAGCTTCTCATCTAAAATCAGCATGGATTTAAAACCAGTTTCTTGTATGAAATTCATACAGTTTGCACTTGTTGTGCATGATGTCCTGTGAATTATCAGTGTAGGCCAACAGGTAGATTCTAGACTTCTGGAAGGCATTCTCCATCTACCACACTTTAAACTATTAATAAAAGCCCAAGAATACCGAATAATGTCTCAAAATATGAAGGGATCAATGGAACAAAGTGCCTAACCTCAGTTTAGTAAGGATTAGACTGCTCATTTTAACCACTTATTTTTGAATATGTCACATGCTGGTAACACACAATTCTGTATGTGCTGCTGGAAAGTGTTGTCCACCATATTAATTGTTTTGTCTTATTGTATTTGTGCACTTGACTTTGAATTGAACCAAATATGTAACATGCAATACCACAAAATACACTCTTGTCGGTGTGTACTTTCTTCTGCAGACCAATTCATGTGCTAATGGCTCGAAGACATTTTGAGTAATAGGATCCAGTTTGTTGTCCTAAATGATGAGTTCATTGGAGGCAAAAGTGTTGTCTGGAGTCACGGATGTGTGATAGGACTATTCCCTATCTTTATGTACTTAAATGATCTGTTTTATATGGTAGACAGTTGGAGACTGTCTGTTAATGACACTGTTGTGTGCAGGGAACATGCAGTTGTTGAATTACTAGAGGGGGATTGAGAGTGGCTTGAGCAGAATTTCTGTTTGGTATGGTGATTAACAGCTTGCTTTGAATGAAAGTTAATGTGATTAGGTAGGAGAAATAGCTGTATAATGACTGAATGCAATGTTGATGAAATGCTATTTTACTCTCTCTCTCTCTCTCTCTCTCTCTCTCTCTCTCTCTCTTTTTTTTTAAATATGTATAGATATGAGACTGCAAAATGACACGGAATTCAATGAGTATATAAGGTCAGTTGTAGGAAAAACAAACAACAGACTGCAGTTTATTGGATGATTTCTGGAAAATTGAAGCACATGTCATAAGAGACCACATACCAAACCCTTCTGCAGGCCATTTTTTAGTATTATATTCATGTTTGAGATTACTAACGGGTCTAATTAAAGAGAGAGACAAGGCATTCAGAGGTGTGCTGCTAGATTTGTCCCAGTTAGTTTGGTGGATGCGGGAGTCTTACAAAAATGTTCTGTGAGTGTAGATAGGAATCCTGGAAAGGAAGGTGATGACCTTTCTGCAAATTGCTGTTGAGAAAGTTGAAAGAAGATTATTTTTTTATTAGACTCCAGAGTCGCATAAGGACAAAGTATGAGAGACTGAGGCTTGTACAGAAGTATACAGGGTGTATATGACCTGGGACAACCGGGAAATTCGGGAAAAACCCAGGAATTTTTTCATTCGGGAGAAAACCAGGAAAAAGCCGGGAATTTTTCGGAATTCTGGGAATTTTTCATTGTTTTAGCTTTCAGTTAAATTTTTGTAATGTTGACTGGTAAGAATTGATTCTCTAGCAAAGAATGTTACTGTATCCTGCTACTGGAGAATGATACTGCAGCAATTACTGGAGAATGATACTTCAGCAATAAAATATAAACGAGAGGGGGGGGGGGGGGGGGAATTTAGTGGCATAGGAAATGTGCAATTTACAACAACAAAACACTGTGCATGCACAAGCGTCTGCAAATAGCAAAAATATGTCAAAGGCCGTAGGGTGAAGACTATGTAATTCTTCGTAATAATAACCTGCTTGCTATGAGCATGTCGTCACAAGTATTCACATTAGGTTCGTTTGACCTGTTGCAAGCAGGCTGATGCACACTTGCAGTTGTCTCGTGTATGAGCAGAACCTTTTCCCGCTTCCCACTACTTGAAATGTGGCTGTTAGCTGTATCGGCAGTAGGAGCAAGCAACCAGATGCAAAGGAAAAAATTTTCTCGCGTGCCCTAGCTGCCAGATTCACGCATTGGAGAGTTGTCTGAGTTGTAGTGGGGAGCGGGTAGTCTCCACGTGACCTGTGTTTAAGTTACGTAATTTGGCTGCCTCTCTTCACTTACAGCTCCAACGTCAAATGAAAACAAAACGGATTTCTGTGGCCAGGAGCTATCGAGTGAATTAAAATACATTCACATAATTATGTAGGGCAAAAATATATTATTAGTTTCAGTTTTCTGATTTTATTTTATTTCCAAGTTAATATCAGTCAAGCACAAGTGCACGTTATCCTCTTCTGCCATGTATGGCATTATGCCATAATAAAGAACCAAAAATGAGAGCGTAGAGTACTGGTACTCCAAGAAAATTTGCATCCCAAAAACCACACTGAAAAGCTTAATACCAGATGGGACCTACTTCATTGAGAATCTGGAAAAAAGCAATGTGCACTTCAAGCTGAATTATGCATTTTAGTATGGTTTACAAAATTCCGATGCTCTTGGGAGTATCTTCTGATGCCCTGTTTGTTTTATGGTGTAATTTAAGCTCTCTTAGTGCTTTATACAAACGAACATGTGGGCTTCCTACATCACTGCAGCTGCGCACGTGCAATAATGCCTGTTTTCTAGTCTTCTCTGGCAACTGGTAAATCGAAATTATTTCTAACAGTCTCTGGATAGTATTGCGAACGGTGGTTCGAAAAGCGTTACTTTCAAAGTAAATTTGTTTTTACGCGAGATGAATTATGTTACTTGTGAGAAAGTGGGATGGATTTCTAAATCACAAAGTGTTTAAAACTGAACAGTTTGAGAACCAGCCACTTACAAGATTTTGAGCCCAGACATTTATGTCATAATTTTAAATTTACTGGCACATTTGTGTGATGTATCTTAAAGTACAACACATGCAAAAAAAACGATCAATATTAAATGTGAAAGCTTAGCTTCTGTTGTAGCTCGTTAATATTTGTCAATATTATATGTGAAAGCTTAACTTTTCTTGTAGCTATACTACGTACATTAATGTAAACCATTAAGTTTTCCTCTTTGTGTGTTCGCGCCACGTAACCACTGATCTTGCTATTGGCTGACTATAACATGTGTCCTATGCTCTGAATATCTGCTGTCATCGGCTGGCGAGATCACGTGGCATGAGAGATGATTGGCTTACAAAAGGACATCGCAACCTCGGTTTCAACGCTCCTGAAACTAACGTGCTGTGTTTGGTGCAATTCGAATTTATACTTTCGTATTACGAAAATATGCAGCGTATATGTTGCTGAAAATCAAAGGTCTTTCCAAAACTTCTCTCCTTTTTTTCATTAAAAGTCTTTCCAAAACTTGTCTCCCCCTTCTTTTCTTTCTTTATTTATTTATTTTTTTTTTCTGGGAAGTTCTACGCCAGTGTACAAAAAGGTTAACCATTCAAAGTATTGATAAGTTTTACAGTTCTGAGGGAAAATCTACGGAAAACCTACTGTCACACAGCACGGAAAAAGTGTATTTTCGCCTGGGGAAAAAGCGTATTTTTTAAACGGGATATCCGGGAATTTTTTTTCCTTGTCCCCATATACACCCTGAGTATAGAAATGGGCATTTCCTTCCTTATGGCATTTGCAAGTGGTAAGGAGAATGAAAAGGGGCGGAGGGGGGGGGGGGGGCGGGGCGGAGGAAGAGGTGTTAAAGAGGACAGGTGTCATTGTGTGGCTACTCATGTTAATTCATTGGACTAAGTGACGTATTTGTTTGGAGCCAAACATCCCAGGATTTCAAAGTGCCATGGCTACTAATGCTTATGTAAAGGGTGGTAACTAGATCTAGTACACTTTTGTAGAGGATGAGAAAGTAACTACATCCAAAAATGTTGTAAATACATTACAGATATGTGATTAAGCAGTAACATGCCGCAAGAACTTTCATCTGTACAAAGTTAAGATTTATGTAAACAAAATGTTATTGGTTGTAAATGACACCATGATGGAGTTGCATATGTGCAAGAGTTCACAAGACAAAAATATGTAAACCAATTACTTTTTACTTTAGCATTGGAAAGTGTGTTTGTACATTTTTTCTGAGAGATTTGAATGGCTTATTTTTTAGAATGCTGTGTGGTGTTCGGTCAGATGCAATGCTGAGCAAAATGTGTGATTTGAAACCTGAAGAACATACTATAACCCTGCTAGTAAAATAATTATGAAAAACATTGAGACCAATCCCTTACAGCATAAGTAATCATTGTAAGTAGGTCACAGATATATAATGGAAGAAAAACATGGTATTAAGTAAAATAGGGGTTGGAAGTCAGACAAAAATATATCATTCATTGACCTAATGTGACATGCCTTTAGTAAAACATTACTTCCAACTTAAATGTGCACAAAATATTCCAGTATTTACACTATACCCAGTCTTCACACCTTCTTTCTGCATGGTCCTCTGCACTGTATCATTCTTTTAATTATGTGCTGTCTTTTTCACCACCTTATCATTCCCACTGTTTAAGACTAAAATACAGAGCAGTGCTGAAGAAGGAAATCATTGTCTTCCAAAATGTTTTTTCTTTCATTCTTTTCTTCTTCTGGAAGGTCTTTAGGATGTGTTAACATCATTAAGTTTATGCTTGTACAAATATAATAAATAGATCGTATTTTCGGTAATTGTTGAATTTTTTTGTCATTATGTGCCTTCAGTATTACCTCTAATGTTTTCAGTAGTAATATTCATGTAGTATTAGTCTGTTGTTTTGCTTTGTCTTTTCAGTACCTTTTGTTGCATTCCTGCCAGTAAAATATTCTATTTTATCGTGCTAGAATGTGTATCTTTGTGTTGTTGCCTAATACTAATAAAGTAACAATTAAATTTACTCTGCATCTTGGAATACTTTCTCCCTTCATTCTTTCTCCATTTTATTTTTCTAAAATTGTGTTACCTGCTAATATGTAGAGATATTATGTTTGTCTTCAACTACTTTTTACTTTCTGGCTTATAATATCTGGTGTTAACTGCTTCATGTGGTTCGGAAAACTTTCATCGTTTTGTCATCATTCCGTATTTCATTCAGAAAGTTAACATCTGTGTTATGTCTTCAGTTTTGGGCTAACAGCTCTTACCAACACTCTCATTGCTATGTCCAGCCTAATATTTCTCTACACGCTAGAGGTAAGATTCTTTTTTATGACGTGAACAGTTGCTGTGTTTGTCATGAAATAAATTTCTCTGTTGATAGTAATCTTTGTCATTGCATGTTTCTTCCATGCTTTACTGTTACTGACAAAAATCTTTCTTAATGTGTGCACTACTTAAATTTTTTCTTTCTCATATGATTTTGAGTACCACCTTAAAAATGACTTCCTACTTTCTGTAGTATTTATGACCGTAGCGTCACTAGGTGGAACACATTGGCTTGGTTTCTTTGTTCAGTAGATTTGAATTACTTCATTAAGTCTTTCATTTCCATTTATATCTTTCTGTTATTGTCTCCCAGGTGATAGTGATGCGCATTTTACTTCTAACAGCTTAATATTTATCTCCAGAGGATAGTTAATGGACTCAGTAGCCTAACTAAGAACGTGAATGTTCTCCTAACTAAGAACGTGAATGTTCTTCAGTACACATATCTTCACTCAGAAGTGTTCATGTGGGTAGTTGTTTCCATGGAATCACAAGTTTTCTCCAAGCTGTTTACCTCTGTGTTGTATACTGGCATTTCTAATTGGTTCTGTCTTTAGCTTTCATGCCTTTTTACTACTGCCATTGGTTAGCTCTTCTCTTTTTATCAGGTTGTCTGTGCATCTATTTGCCATCATAGGGCTGTCGGTTGGACTTTAATGGTTTTGTAATAGGTTGTTCACTAAGATTTGTGTTACCAGTCAAACTGCTGAGGTCGAAATTTTAGGCATGATACTCAAGAATGGAAGAACTGTCTTGAGGTCATTAAGCACCATGAAAGTGTTTTGTGGTGTTTGTATTACAAAAATATTGAATGTGCATGAGAAAATCTCGGACAAAACCACCAAAAACAAAGTAAAAGAGTGAGAGAAAAGAAACCCCTACTTAAATTGATGTGGAGAAATGTGAACCATACTGCACTAGCAGTAGAAACATCTTTCTACTATAGAAAATAAAAATTAGAGGAGACAACAGAAGAGATGTATTTAAAACCTAATCTTCTGATTGTTACATTCATGTAAAGTCTTTAAACAGAAGTTAACAATCAGAAATCGCAAGTGTCTGATATACGAGATTCCACAAAATAGTCGATGATACCGGCAACTTTGATTAGTAGCATTTTATTTCAGAGGCCTCCTAAAACTGATAGGTCTCATCTGACTTGATAAATCTCCTACCTTCCTAGTAAAGAGGCGGAACTTTGCAGCTACTCTAAAATTCTTATTATTTGAAGATGGGTGGGGTATTTCTTACGTCAAGAAATTCTAAATATAATTATTTTTATTATAACACATTTGTGCTGTATTTTCAAGGAAGCCAAGAATTGTAGGTTATATTTTCAGCAGTGTATATATAAAATTGTAAAATCTTTGTTTAGGTTAAGTATTTGGTATATGTTTTGTATTTTGTATTGGACCTCAGTTTTCCTATAGGTAAATGCACCACTGCTGAAGTACTGTCATTTACAATCCATAACATAATTTTCTTACTAGTTGCTGTTGCCTAAATTATTGTCACAGATAATCTTTGATTTTAAAGTTTGTAATCAGATGGCTTTGGTTTCATTCCTATGAGGTTAAAGTGTAAGTGTTGAAAAGTAATGAGAGATTTTAAAAAATATTTGTAAAGCTCATATTAAATCTCAGTATGGTTTTTCTATATAGGTCCAATCTATACAGGGTGTTACAAAAAGGTACGACCAAACTTTCAGGAAACATTCCTCACACACAAAGAAAGAAAATATGTTATGTGGACATGTGTCCGGAAATGCTTACTTTCCATGTTAGAGCTCATTTTATTACTTCTCTTCAAATCACATTAATCGTGGAATGGAAACATACAGCAACAGAACATACCAGCGTGACTTCAAACACTTTGTTACAGGAAATGTTCAAAATGTCCTCTGTTAGCGAGGATACATGCATCCACCCTCCGTCGCATGGAATTCCTGATGCGCTGATGCAGCCCTGGAGAATGGCGTATTGTATCACAGCCGTCCACAATACGAGCACAAAGAGTCTCTACATTTGGTACCGGGGTTGTGTAGACAAGAACTTTCAAATGCCCCATGAATGAAAGTCAAGGAGAGCGTGGAGGCCATGGAATTGGTCCGCCTCTACCAATCCATCGGTCACCGAATCTGTTGTTGAGAAGCGTACGAACACTTCGACTGAAATTTGCAGGATCTCCATCGTGCATGAACCATATGTTGTGTCATACTTGTAAAGGCACATGTTCTAGCAGCACAGGTAGAGTATCCCGTATGAAATCATAACGTGCTCCATTGAGCTTAGGTGGAAGAACATGGGGCCCAATCAAGACATCACCAACAATGCCTGCCCAAACGTTCACAGAAAATGTGTGTTGATGACGTGATTGCACAGTTTGCATGCGGATTCTCGTCAGCCCACACATGCCTGATTGTGAAAATTTACAATTTGATCACGTTGGAATGAAGCCTCATCCGTAAAGAGAACATTTGCACTGAAATGAGGATTGACACATTGTTGGATGAACCATTCGCAGAAGTATACCCGTAGAGGCCAATCAGCTGCTGGTAGTGCCTGCACACGCTGTACATGGTACGGAAACAACTGGTTCTCCTGTAGCACTCTCCATACAGTGGCATGGTCAACGTTACGTTGTACAGCAGCAACTTCTCTGACGCTGACATTAGGGTTATCGGCAACTGCATGAAGAATTGCCCTTGTCCATTGCAGGTGTCCTTGTCGTTCTAGTCTTCCCCAGTTGCGAGTCATAGGCTGGAATGTTCTGTGCTCCCTAAGGTGCCGATCAATTGCTTCGAACGTGTTCTTGTCAGGACACCTTCGTTCTGGAAATCTGTCTCAATACAAACGTTACCGCGCCACGGCTATTTCCCCGTGCTAATCCATACATCAAATGGGCATCTGCCGCATTTGTAAACATTGCACTGACTGCAAAACCACGTTTGTGATGAACACTAACCTGTTGATGCTACGTACTGATGTGCTTGATGCTACTACTGTAGAGCAATGAGTCGCATGTCAACACAAGCACCGAAGTCAACATTACCTTCCTTCAATTGGGCCAACTGGCGGTGAATGGAGGAAGTACAGTACATACTGACAAAACTAAAATGAGCTCTAACATGGAAATTAAGCGTTTCCAGACACGTGTCCACATAACATGTTTTCTTTATTTGTGTGTAAGGAATGTTTCCTGAAAGTTTGGTTGTACCTTTTTGTAACACCCTGTACTGGAGCTACAGCTCCACTTTCAAGGACTACTTTGATATTGTTGGGGTTATATATCTGCTTCAATTGCCACCTAACAGTAAACATAATCATTAGTTTTACAAGAGAAACAACTCGAATGAGATTATTGAATAAATAAAATATTGTTAGTGGGTGTCTTAATTTGGGCACAAAATTATCATCTTCTACATTGGTCGAAAATCTTGCACATTTGTACTTACACACTTGCAAATTATTTAAAATTTTTATACTTTACTACATGGCTCTTGGAATTAACAGCTGAGTCTTACATTTACTACTAGCTGTTAACATCCAACAGGAAATGCGAAGATGTAAATGAAGTCATGGAAAATGGAGTTGTACTTCTGAAAAATGATGGAGCTAGAAAGAAAAAAAAAACATTGAAGATGGACTATTTCTTATAAAAATATCACTTACCAAGAAATACTGTACTGTTTTTACATTCATCTACTACAGTAGGGTAGGCTTATGACAGATTCTGTGTTGTTGTTGTTGTTGTTGTTGTTGTTGCTGCTGCTGCCGTTGTTTTTCTCCTTTTTCTGAATCTTTGTAAAATATGTAAAGTATTTCTCACTCATGTTATGAAGATTAATTCTCTAAAATGTATGTTTTAAGTTATTTGCTGTGACATGTCATCCATGCACCCTGCACAATCAGTAGAATGATAAAGTGGACGATCAGATAAGAAAGAGCAGATTTATTTTCTATTTTGCAAGATGATAAGGAATTCTGTCAAGATTGTTGGAGAGGAAGGTGGTAGAAAGAAACTTTGTTGTAAGTTTTGTTGATGGACAGTAGATGCAAGTTTGCAAGATAACAAATGAAGCTCTGTTAATATTCAGTGTTGTCACACAAGGAAAATGGGACATACAAAGCATGTTTTTAAGTGATTATCATTTTTAAATGTAGTTGCTGCAGTCGGAAATCTGTGCATGTATACCAGGTTATCTGCTTCCACAGACACTTCCAAGATGACATAATGTAAGCATTCATCCTTGTTTGCATTTGTTGTTGCTTATTTAAAATTCCACATAGTGTGAAATACGTGCAGTCAGTCAGTTCCAGTTTGCAAAAGCTTTGAAGCTGCTGAAACTGATTGGCTAATTAGTGAAGTTTATGGAGAAAACACTATGACCGAGGAGTAGTAAGAGTGGGTTAAAGCATGTATCAATGGCTGACAAAACTCTTATGATAAAATGTGGAGTGACCATCTTTTGTCACTTAAGACTTGCTGCAGAAAGTGATGCAAAAGTTAAATGAATACTTTTCAATTGTTTTCCTTATCAAACGAATGCACTCAAGTTTCAGGAAGTATTCTGTATGAAAATCTTACAAAACACTTAGGCTCACGATAGGCGCCATGCTGACTAAGGTCCACAAAATAAATTGAGTTCTCAATGCTTAGGGTTTCCAAGGGATTACTATTCATTCTTACTCTTGGGGGGGGGGGGGGGGGGGGGCACGGAAGGGAGACAGGTTGCACAGTGTCAGAGATAATTTCACCAGAACACATTTTTAGCAGCGGTTGGCAATTAGGTGAGATATTTTTATGAGAATGAAATTGGATATTCATTGTATGTTACGATAAATGAATTAAAAAGTGTGATAAATATTTTGATATATAAATTAAGCTGTAGGCTTTCAAGTAATTATAAACTTATTATTTTGCACATATTTGTTTATTAATATAAAAATAGTTCATAAAACAAAATGTGCCTTGTACATATTACATACTACTGCAGTCTTTAATGTCTTTCTGATGCTTTCGAGTCATCATTTCATTTTCTGTGCAGTGGAATAGGAAGTAGTCTGATGTTAACTGAGTGGTATAGCTTGTATTTGCCTAAATAAAACACACACACACACACACACACACACATTGATAAACTGCACACAACCACACACACACACACACACACACACACACATTGATAAACTGCACATACCACAGACTGAAGGCATTCAGATCTTTAACTACATAGAGTAAATTAAGGTGATGTCCACTATTTCATTGTGCATATTAATTTCCTTACGCAGTTTTAAGCTTACCACATTATAATAAAGTCTGCTGCTGCTGAAACTGGAGTGGGTTTTTCTCAAAAGT